>NC_141602.1:14835048-15435048 GCF_047967505.1 Dipteris shenzhenensis | reverse complement strand
ATGCAGGAGAGTCTGTGGGAGTTCTCCACTTGCCATCGGTTGATCGATGGGAGGAATGCCATGACATGAGCTCTGCAATAGATTTGCACTTGAACATATGTTGGATGCGAGGGATTATGGGAAAATGTCGCAATACCTTATGAGGCACGTCCAAGGTTTTGAGATCTGCTCTATATCTTGCCTCTCCATAAGTAGGACACTCTCTTGCATCCTTATGTAGTCCACGAAACAAAACACAATCGTTGACACATGCATAGATGCGCTTGTAATCTACTCCTCCAAGAGAGGTCACATGTTGCCTTGCCATATCTCTTGACGTCGGTAATTTATTCTCCCTTGGAAGCATTTTACACAATAGCCTACACGTGAAGACCATAAATGAGGAAAAGCATTCGAGTAATTAACCCACTAGCATAATTCACCATGTTTGCAAAATCGACTTTAAAGCTTACTTGAGTAATGCATTCAAACTTGCATTGCTCCATCCATAGATGGTTTGCAAATTTAGTAACTCAAGGGAGGCATGTAGAACAGAGAATGTGCACCCCTCAAACAGTGGAGTCGATGCTGCTGTAAAAAGATCATCCTGCTCCATGCTATTATCCCCCCCTTGATGGACATATAAATCCCGCACCATATCATCAAACACCTCCTCCTCCACGGCTTCATGAGGTAATGTCCACTACTACACGCGGATCCTATTGCGACGTTTATGTACCGACGCTTAGCGCGGACGGGGCAGTAATCGTCGGTATGAAAAGCGCATCTCGTAAAGCGTCGCTATATAGCGACGTTAAGGAAAAGTCGCTATATAGCGACGGTTATAAAGGTCGCTATATAGCGACTTTTAAGAGTCGCTATATAGCGACACTAAGATACTATGTTATAGCGACGTTTTTCAGAGATGTTTTTTACTCATATAGGCCTTAAAAGTTAGTTTTTTCCAATGACAAAATTTTTTAAATTTTCATACATGTTTGATCTCATAGAGAATAAAAATACGAGAGCATGTACATGTTTGATCCTTTAAAAGAATAAAAGTACAAGAACATGTACATCAAGTTTGAAGCTCATATATTCATGTCTACGTTTGAGACTTGGTTTCATCCTGAGCCAAGTCTAGTGTGCCAAACAAGTCTATCTCCAACTCTATATTGAGTTGATCTCCTATATCATCATCGTACGTTCACCATAGACTTGATCATCTTCTTCAATAAAGTCGGGTGATTCTTGATGATTGTCATCTTCTTCCTCAATATCATGATCTCCATCTTCCTCCCATATGCACATCTTCGTTTTGGCTCATATTGTGATCTTCATCTTATTCTCTAAATCCATCTGGATCAATTGGATCCGGCATTGGTAGTGGCATCTCCATATCCACATGATCTCTATCTTCATATCCACATTGGTAGTGTGAAGGTATATGCACACTACCCTCCTCATCCTGTCTCAAGATTTTGTGTCATGTACGCATGCAATATTAATCATGAACTCAAATAGCAATGACTTTTTGATGATCCATCACCATGTGCACCACCATGTCCCTTCCATCTGCACACCTCTAAAGTCACAATACAAAATGCAAGGAAATCCTTTAAGATCCAAAAATTAGCCACCCATGAGCTCCTTCCCTCTCTTCTTAGATCAAGTGCCTTGAATTGATACTTTTAAGGTATATGTGTCGCTATATAGCGACACTTAGGGTTAAAGGTCGTTATATAGCCACTTTTAGGGTTAAAAGTCGCTATATAGCGACTTTTAGGGTTAAACGTCACTATATAGCGACTTTTAGGATTTGAGTTTTTTAATGTTAAAGGTCGCTATATAGCGACACTAAAGAGTCGCTATATAGCGACGGAAAAGCGTCGCTATATAGCGACGCTGTGGATTTAAACCAAAACCCGTCGCGATGCGCGGCCCTTTCTTTTGCACTCTCTAATTTCTATTGTAAGCAAAGCGATCTCTCCTCCCACCTATTTCCGACGACCTCCCACTCCATTCTCCACTCCTCACCACTACTCACCCCTCTCCTAGCTCTTGTGCTCCCCCTCCACCCTTCTCCCTCTTTGGTTTCTTGAAAGGAAGTTTTTGAAGAGGTGAGTCTCTTTGAACAATGTAGGTAGGTTTTCTGTGAGATTTCGTTTTGTGAGTGCTTCTCCTTGTATTGCTAAAGCTCCTTACTAGTTTTCATGCTTGATTTCAAAGGATTGAAACAAAAAATAAGATTTTAAGAAAGAAAGAAGACTCTTCTCTTTTGTAGGGCCAGTCCACAAAACACCGAGCGGGACGCACTATTCCAAGTAAGTGCTTCCTCTTTTTTCCATTTGTTATTTTTCTAATTTGCATTGGCTTGCAGCTAGCGCCTTAAGTGCTAGCTGTAGTGATGGGTGTAGGAACCTTCTCTTCCCCTCTCTTCCCTCTTCTCTCCTCTTCTTTCCCTCCTCTCCTTCTCCTTCTCCTTCTCCTTCAATCTTTCAATCTCTTTCCCCCTCTTTTTTCCTCTTTCGTTTCCCTCTTCTTCTCCTCTTTCCCCCCCTCTTTTCCCTCTTTCATGCTCATGCTCTTATGCTCATGCATAAGGATAAGCATAAGCATGAGCATAAAAGAAGGAGACATATGTCTCTTTTTCCCTCTTTCCTTTTCCTCTTCTTCTCTCTTTCTTTCCCTCTTTCCCTTTTTCCAATCTCTCTTTTCTTTCCCTCTTTTTCTCTCTTCTCCTCTTTCCCCTCCTCTTTTCCCTCTTTCATGCTCATGCTCTCAGCTTATGCATGAGCATAAGAGCATGAGCATGAAAGAGGGAAAAGAGGAGGGGAAAGAGGAGAAGAGAGAAGCTTATGCATAAGACTCCTCTTATGCATGAGCATAAGAGAAGGAGACATATGCTCATGCATAAGCATGAGCATATGTCTCTTTTTCCCTCTTTCCTTTCCCTCTTCTTCTCTCTTTCTTTCCCTCTTTCCCCTTTTTCAATTTCTCTTTCCTTTCCCTCTTCTTCTCTCTTCTCCTCTTTCCCCCCCTCTTTCCTGCTCATGCTCTTATGCTCATGCATAAGCATAAGCATAAGAAAAGGAGACATATGCTTATGCTTATGCATGCGCATAAGAGAAGGAGACATATGCTCATGCATAAGTATGAGCATATGTCTCTTTTTCCCTCTTTACTTTCCCTCTTCTTCTCTCTTCCTCTCTTTTTCCCCCTCTTTTCCCTCTTTCATGCTCATTCTCTTATGCTCATGCATACGCATAAGCATGAGCATAATGCTTATGCTTATGCATAAGCATAAGAGAAGGAGACATATGCTCATGCTTATGCTTATGCATGAGCATAAGAGAAGGAGACATATGCTCATGCATGAGCATATGTCTCTTTTTTCCTCTTTACTTTCCCTCTTCTTCTCTCTTTCTTTCCCTCTTTCCCCCTTTCCAATCCCTCTTTCCGTTCCCTCTTCTTCTCTCTTCTCCTCTTTTCCACCCTCTTTTCCCTCTTTCATGCTCATGTTCTTATGCTCATACATAATCATAAGCATAAGCATGAGCATAAGCATGAGCATATGTCTCCTTCTCTTATGCTTATGCTTATGCATATGCATAAGACTCCTCTTATGCATATGCATATGCATAAGCATAAGCATAAGAGAAGGAGACATATGCTCATGCTTATGCTTATGCATGAGCATAAGAGAAGTAGACATATGCTCATGCATAAGCATGAGCATATGTCTCTTTTTCCCTCTTTCCTTTCCCTCTTCTTCTCTCTTTCTTTCCCTCTTTCCCCCTTTCCAATCTCTCTTTCCGTTCCCTCTTCTTCTCTTCTCTTATGCATAAGCATAAGCATAAGCATAAGAGAAGGAGACATATAAGCATGAGCATATGTCTCCTTCTCTTATGCTCATGCATAAGCATAAGCATGAGAGAAGGAGACATATGCTCATGCTTATGCTTATGCATGAGCATAAGAGAAGGAGACATATGCTCATGCATAAGCATGAGCATATGTCTCTTTTCCCCTCTTTACTTTTTGTAATAACAAACTTTCTTTTGTAATTTAAAAAAAAAAGCATTAGTGGGGCAAAACAGGGCTTGCTATGGCCCTGTTAGGCCCCACTAATGCTGTTTTTTTTACTTATGTTAATCGTCGCTATATAGCGACGTTTATCAGTGTCGCTATATAGCGACGATTAGTAGTGTCGCTATATAGCGACGTTTAACAACATCGCTATATAGCGACGCTTTATAGCGACGGTTCTTTTCTGACGCTTTTAGCAACTTTTATAACGACGTTTGCGCCCGTGAAAAAAAAAAAAATTTAATGTAAAAAGCGTCGCTATTTTCGTCGGAAAAGGGCCTATGCCTTGTAGTGGGCAGAGGGCTACTATCACCATCACTCCATGCATCCATAACGATCCCTCCTGAAGATCCCACCTCATATCGCCGATGCTTCGCCTCCTCACGACGGGCATAGGGTAACATGTGCGGGTGTGGCACTGCATCCTGTATCAAATTAAAACGGGATCATAACTCAAACATATGAACACCCATAGGTATCTCAATCAACCCTAACTTACAAACCCTTACCCTGTTTACGGTCACATCCCATTCTCCATACTTTGAGATATGATTGAGTGTAATCCTGCGTGCACGATACATGTTTCCTTGACATCGATCACACAGACATTTGATTTTTTGCTCCAACCACATTTCACGATGGTGGATACGGAGGGATTCATCCTCACTGGAGCTACTTGTTGAAGATGGAGACATCCTACAAACAAACAACCCACCAAATTTGCTCTTCTTCAAATGCTTAATTTAAACTCTGTGTTGGGTGTATCGCCGCGTCTATAGTCGCGTCTCACATCGCGTCTAACGGTGTGTCTAAACACGCATCTACTTTGTGTATTTAGATGCGCCTATAGACTCGCTAATAGACGCGACTATAGATGCAGCTTTTAAACCTGCTTTTCGGCATGCCGCTCGCTTTGCTTTTCTTTACATTACTTAAACTTCGCGCACGGCTTCCTTCCTTCTTTATTAGCAGTTCCATAGATTCGAAGCTTAAGAGAGAGCCTCCCATATCACACTTCCAAGCTTTCACTTAAGAGAAAGGGACCGTACCACAGATGCATCTATAGACGCTCACACAGATGCCCTATTAGACGCACTTTTAAACGCACTGTTAGACACGCTGTTAGACGCACTGTTAGACGCACTGTTAAATGCACTGTTAGACGCACTGTTAAACGCACTGTTAAACGCTCTGTTAGACGCGTCTATAGATGCACAAATCAGACGGGTCTATAGACGCGCTCTAATAGTAAGCCTCTTTTTTCTTCCCCTTTCTTCTCAGCTCATCAGTATTAGATTTTTTTCCTTTTTTCCAGTTCAACATGTGGCCAGGAAGTGCTTCTAGCTCACCTGATCCCCGGGAATCTATTTGGAAGGACTTATATAATCTTTTAGGGCACCCTCCTAGTCCTGCGGAGTTATACGGGTATATGACGGGTACTCTTAACACTCCCCAGGAGTTGGCACTCCAGACTTCGAGCCACCCCACACCGCCTGAGATCACCCCAGTGGAGTCAGCACAGCCGTCTTATGCCTCTTCCCCCATGCCGTCTTATGTCCCTTCTACCATCCCGTCTTATGCCCCTTCCCCCATGCCGTCAAGAGGTCCTTCTATCTCAGCGAGCCATCCATGTACTCCCCAGCCGTCGAGACTCAGTTCTCCAGCTACGAGTGGTCAGCGTAGTCCCGTGCAGTCCCCAGCTACGAGTGGCCAGCATACGAGCTCGACATGATAGGGTAGTAGGTGTAGTAGCAGGGAGAGCGGTGGCAGATGCATGGCACAGTGCTTTTGGCCATGTGGCGGTGAGGAGGAGGATGATTCAGATGATTTAGACGTGCCTCTGGGTGATGGTACGATTTATTATGACATCACTCAAATAGGAGGCATCTTGATGGATGCGCGGGGGAAGGACATCATGGCCTTCATGCGCTCTATAATTGCTAACAATTACAGAGATTGCTTTATCCACCATAAAGACCACCCAAAGAGGTTGGCTGATGAGACCCTCGCTACTGTTCGCTCTAGGTATCCTAACCCCCCCAATCGCCAGTTCATAGATAAATGGGGGAAGTCAAAGATTGTTACGATACTTAGCAATAAAAGATCTTCGCTTAAGAGGCAGGCACTAGCGGAGCTTGCCAGGCTTGAGGCAGGTCAACCACCAAGGGGCCTGCCCCACACTGCTCACAAGCGTGAGTGGAAGAAGGCAATGAAGTCAGCGAGGGAGGACCCCAGTCTACAGCACGTGGAGGCACGGAGGATCCAGATGGAGGAATATGGAAGCGCGCATTTTGGAGCAGGAGGTTTTGAATCATGGGAGGCCCAAGTTGTAAGTATCGATCTCAAATTATATTGCTTATGTAGTTTATTAGGAGGTTGGTTGTTTCTTTGTACTAATCCCTCCATAAAGTGTGTCGCGGTAATGCAGCTTGAGATCGTGGGTAGATACCCTACTCCAGTGGAGACAGCCTACCACCGCCACCATCGCAGAGGAGATACATGGAGGCACTTCTATGATGACGGGTTGATTACTGAGGAGCAGTATACCTGAGCTACTGGAGCGCCCCCCAGGTATTTGAAAGTAATTAAATAATGCCAAAATTATAAGTAAAGATTTGATTTTTCATACATTGATATATGTTGTCTCTTGTTTACAGGCCCATGCACAAGATGACAAGGAAGACGAGAAAGGAGGCGCAGAAGGGAGCGCAGAAGGGAGCGTGGAAGGCAGCAAGGATTAGTCATAGAAGTAGTGCTAGCTACTCTTTTTTGTACTTAAAGCCACTGGTTGGCTTTGTGCCTCTTGTATATAGACTCCTCTTATTTTTTGTACTTGAAGCCACATGATGTGGCTTAGCTTCCTTATTTTTTGTACTTAAAGCCACATGACGTGGCTTAGCTTCGTGCTATATGTATAAACAAGCACTTTTTGAGCTTTCAATTTTATTGCATTTTGGAGTTGTAATATTTTATTTGGAATTGTAATTAAAATGCGGTTGGCTGTAAGAATTGAATTATAGAATGTGGATATGGGATTCTTGTAGCTATATAGCATACACAACATACACAGTATTCTGTTAAAAAAAAAAAAAAAAAAAAGCGCATCTATCAGTGCGTTTAAAAATGCGTTTATATTCGCGTCTATCTGTTCGACTTGCGTCTATATGTGCATCTATAAAAGCATTTATAAGCGCGTTTATTTATGCGTCTAACTGCGCGTCTATACGTGCTAAGTGTGATATATAGATGCGCAATTAGATGCGGGTCTCCAGACGTGCAAATAGACACGCCCATAAGTTTTTTATTTAGTTCATGAAACGCGTCTGTGCGTGCGTCTATGGGTGCTTTGTCTTGTTGTGGATTAGGAAGATTGCTAAAGAAAGTGCCATGCAATGGGAGTCTCAGGTTTTAACCCACAACGTTGCTATATAGCAACGCTTTTTTGTCGCTATATAGCAACATTTTTAATTAAAAGCGTCGCTATATAGCAACGGAACAGAGCAAAACGTCGCTATATAGTGACGCTTTAAGTCACTTTTTGTTCTAGCATGAAGGGAAGCTCATAGATGCTACTTTATAACGGTTAATATATTTTCTTGCAACTTATGTTGTGATTTTAGAGAAGGAACGAGTGGAAGCGCATCTGATGATGTGCCAATGCCTGGGAGCACGAAGTGGCTTACGAAGAGGTTATACTATCATTGCACTCATTGCAAGCAAGAAGTACAACATCAACGTTGTATTATCATGTGCCACTTGCAGATGTATGGAACTAGTACCCACCGTTGGTGTTGCACGTGTTGATGGACCATCGGTATGTCAAAGCTATTTAAGTTCGCAGTCTTATTGGATACCAGGAAATACAAGATCTTATATTTACACAAAATCTTAAAACAAGATGAGGAGGATGACGAGGGTATGCATATACCTTCTCACTTTGAGCAAGACTATAGTCTCCCGGATGATGACGAGGGTATTTTCGACATGATGCAGGATTCCATTTTTAGGGGCACTACATCCCATGTACATGTGATGTCAGACTCTGAGATCAAAATGCGAGAGTTGCAATCAACACAATTGTACAAGGGTGCTAGGATGTCTAAACTACGTGCTTGTCTCTTAATCTTGAATTTGCAAGTAAAGTATGGGTGGTCGAATACAAGTGTCTCGGCCTTAATGAGGTTAGCTCTTGCATTAATTTGACTCATTATTTGGATATTGTTTGTTTTGAGAATCATCATGTTTATTTTGAGAATCATCATTTGGATAGTGTATACCGAATTATCATTGTTCGAAGCCTATGTATGTTTGAATTGTCATAGGTTGCTCCAAAAGATGTTGCCTGCACCAAATACCATGCCCGTATCAAGAGATGAAGTGAAAAAGATGCTAACAATGGTGGGTATGGATAATGATACCATCCATGCTTGCCATAATGATTGTATTCTATTTCGTCGTGAGCATGGAGATTTGGCTAGTTGTCTTAAGTGTGGGGAACAATGATATAGAGATGACTTCTAGGGTGAGCGGATACTGGTAAAGGTCTTGAGACACTTTCCCATCATTGCAAGAATACAACACATGTTCCGATGCAAATCCATAGCGGAGTTGATGACATGGCATGCATCTCATCAGTCCACTGATGACACATTGAGGATTCCCACAGATTGTGCAGCTTAGAAGCACATAGATAATCAGTGGCCGGACTTTGCGAGGGAGCCACACAACTTACACCTTGGGCTCGCCATGGACGGCATGAATCCTTTCGGGTTACGCTCAACATCTTGGTCGACATGGCCCATAGTCATGGTGAATTACAATATCACACCATGGCTAACAATAAAAAGGGACACCTCATTCTTGCACTACTTGTGCCAGGAAAGTACAAGGCAAAAAATATGGACATGTACATGGCACCTTTGATAGAGGAGTTACAGATATTATGGAGAGGAGTGCAGGTCTTTGATATTTCCAGAGCTCCTAGACATACCAATGATATTTTGGTCAGGGGTATCTTTATGTAGACCATGCAGGACTACCCAAGATATGGAGAGTGCGTAGGTACATGGTTGTGTCTTTACATGTATAATAAGGATTATGCTTTTATGACTGTCTTTCGCATGCATGTCTTGTACTAACACATTCATGCACGCATGCAGCTGGACTTGTTACAAGTGGGTACCACGCTTGTCCTGTTTGTGGACCGGCTTTGAAATCACTTGCACGCTACTCCAAACATATGAGGAAAACTGTTTATGAAGGTCATGCTCGATACCTTCCGCTCGACCATCTCGCACGTGGAGGTCAGCTTGATCCACCACCATCATATTTGAAGGCAAGTGACTGGATTCAAGCTTGGAGGGCAAATGGAGAGGAAACTCCTCTTGGTATGAAGAGGCTATCGATCTTTCACGAGCTTCCTTATTGGGATCAGTTACAAATCAATCATCTCCTCTTAGATCCCATGCATATCTTCAAGAATGTGGGGGCTACTATTTGTGCACACTTGGTTGGTTCTAAAGACTTGAGAGGAGTGTGAGAAGACTTGCATGCTATGAATAGGATGTCTCATTTGTGGCCCCAAGTGCATGCTTCGGGAAAAGTTTTCCTCCCGAAAGTGACGTGGATCCTCTCTACGAGGGAGGGGGTAGTGGTCAAGGCAGACATTGCCTCTTTTCAAACACCGACAGGGTACATGCATTGCTTGAAAGGAGCATTTTTAAAGGACAATAAGCTTAGTGGGCTCAAGTCCCACGATTGGCACAAGGTCTTATAGGTATTCTAAGTAGAATTAGTGTACCGATAATCATGATGCGTTAGCGTAATTATGATTATGTTATATTGTTGACCTGACTTCTTTGTTGCTTTGATAGTTGATCCTCCCAATTACAATAAAAGGGTGCTTAAAAGAAGATGTTAGAAATGCTATATTCAAGATCTGTGGTATTGTGAGGTATGCTTACTATCAAATTACATTGATTGTATTTTCTTCAATTTAAGCTAATTAATCTATAGACTGATTATGAAAATATCTTACATGGACATGTGAAATAGGTGGATATCTCAAAAAGAGATCTTCATATTGAGCATCGAGAAGGCTAGGGTGGAATCCATCGAAGCCGTATGCTTGCTTGAGAAGCACTTTCCCTCAAACATTATGACAACTCAAGTCCACTTGCTTGTCCACATAGTTGATGAGGTGGCTATAGCAGGTACCGTTCATAGTCGATGGATGTTTTTTCTCGAGCGGTTTATGAAAACTTTAAAGGGATTTGTAAGACAAAGAGCAAGACCAGAAGCAAGTATGGTAGAGGGATGGCTTGTGCAAGAGTCATTAGTATATATCACAGAGTTTCTTGCATCCACAGATCCTAGTATGCCGCAAGCTTGGCATAACAAGCATGATGATCACATCGTTAACAAGGTTCCCCAAAGAAAAGGGATTGAAAGATGAGCAAAGAGCAAATGGAGAAATTCAATAAGTTTTGTATCCTCAATAGCCCTAAGATGCAGAAGTGGATTGAGAGATACGAAGTGGCCAAAGCAGAAAGAATAAATGCAAGGACGAGATTCAAAGTAATGTACAAGCGATCACAACCATATCCACGGGATCTGGCTCTTCTCCCTACTCACATGTCACTTGATTGGCTATAACTGGCTATACGTAAAGCCGAACATGATGGAGAGATAATAAACGAGCGTGAGCCAGAGTTATCATCTGGATGTATGGTGCATGTAAGTTTTGTACCTCTTGACGTAATTAAGTAATTATTGGTGGCAATATACGCTATAAAATAGATGCATCTTCATTGTTTTAATGATGCTCTTTTATAGTATAAAAAGTACAGTGCATTATGGTCATATGGATGACATTTTTGCATGGAATGCATCGATTCAAAGAGAGTCACATATGATTGTGGAATCATGGCTAACTTCACACAA
The DNA here is from genome assembly GCF_047967505.1 of Dipteris shenzhenensis. Classification (NCBI taxonomy): domain Eukaryota; kingdom Viridiplantae; phylum Streptophyta; class Polypodiopsida; order Gleicheniales; family Dipteridaceae; genus Dipteris; species Dipteris shenzhenensis. Next base: position 15,424,038 of record NC_141602.1, on the reverse strand, counting down.
GATAGCCGAGCAAGTGCTTCGGATACCAATCTTCTCTCCTCACAGTTGGATTATTGTGGAACCATATGCGACATCTATGAAGTTGATTTCAGACAATTTAGTATTTTCATTCTTGATGTAAAATGGTTTAGAACTATTTACAACGGTCCCCATGCGACAGTGAGAAAAGATAGTAGCAGTTTCTTTGCAATAGACTCCACCAAACATTGGACCGATGAAAGTGATACTTTTGTTCTTCCCAAGCACTGTGAGCAGGTGCATACTAATGATTTAACTAATCGAAGCTTTCGTCTTTAAAGATCCATTGACACAGGTACTTGAGCACAATTTCATATATATAATTCACGACATTTGGCACCCATCTTCAATATAGGTGGTTTTTCATTCAGATCATTCTAATCCAAGATGGTGGTACGTGATCCAAGTTGCACCACGAAGTAAGCAAATTTTTGAAGATAGAGATGTGGATATGGAGATGCCACTACCAATGCCGAATCCAATTGATGAATCTAGCGAAGAAGATGTAGATCATCATATGAGCCAAGAGGAAGATGTGCATAATGACATCGCACGGGAGGAAGACGGAGATCACGATATTGAGGAAGAAGACAATGATCATCAAGAATCACCACACTTTATTGAAGAAGATGATCAAATACTTTTAGGTGAATGTACGATGCTAGAGTACGATGATGATATAGGACATCAACTCGGTATAGAGTTGGAGATAGAATTTTTTGATGCCTTAGACTTGGCTCAAGATGAAACAGTTGATGTAAATGCTCTGAATTGATTTTTTTCATCTCAATCTTGGACATGAATATATGAGCTTCAAAGGCTTGATATACATGCTCTCATATTTTTATTCTCTATGAGATCAGACATGTATGAAAATTTAAAATATTTTGTCATTGGAAAAAACTAACTCTTAAGGCCTATATGGAAAAAAAAACCTCTCTGGAAAACGTCACTATAAAATAGTATATTAGTGTCGCTATATAGCGACACCTTGAAGTCACTATATAGCGACACCTTAAAGTCGCTATATAGAGACATTTAAGTGTCGCTATATAGCGACTTTTAGCAAGTGTCGCTATATAGCGATGCTTTTCGAAACCCGCTTTTCATATCGACGATTAACGCCATACAGGTGCTAAACATCGGTACATAAATGTCGCAATAGGATCCGTGTGTAGTAGTGTTTAAAGTAAGCCTTGTTCAAATCTTGTGAATCTATGCACAACAAGACAAAGCACCCACAGACGTGCACACAGATGCATTTACTGAACTAAAAACAAACTTACGGGCGCATCTATTTGTGCATCTATTTCCATGTCTAGAGACCGGCATCTAACAGCGCATCTATATAGTAGATCGATGCACGTATAGATGCACATCTAGATGCATAAATAGACGCTCTGCTAAAAAATTTAAAAGATAGACAGACGCATCGTTAAATGCGTGTATAGATGCATTTATAAACGGTCTTATAGATGCGTTTATAGATGCACAAATAGATGCTTCTCGAACAGACAGAGGTGTATATAGATGCATTTATAGACGCACTGATAGACGCACTACATAATATTTTTTCTTTAATTTACAGAATGCTATGTATGTTGTGTATGCTATATAGTTTCAAGAATCCCATTTCCACATTGTGTAATTCAATTCTTATAGCCAACTGCATTTTAATTGCAATTCCAAATAAAACATTACAACTCCAAAAGACAATAAAATTGAAAGCTCAAAAAGTGCTTGTATGTACATATAACATGAAGCTAAGCCACATCATGTGGCTTCAAGTGCAAAAAATAAGAGGAGTGTATATACAAGAGGCACGAAGCCAAGCGAGTGGCTTTAAGTACAAAAAAGAGTAGCTAGCACTACTTCTACGACTAATCTATGTTCTCCATGTCCTCGCTCCCTTCCACGCTCCCTGTGCTTCCTTTTGCGCTCCCTTCTCTAGCTCCTTCCTCATCTTCTTCCTCATCTTCTTGTGCAAGGACCTATAAACAAGGGACAACATATATCAATGTATGAAAAATCAAATATTTACTTATAATATTGACATTATTTAATTACTTTCAAATACCTCGGGGGCCGCTCCGGTAGCCCAGATATACTGCTCCTTAGTAATCAACCCGTCATGATAGAAGTGCTTCCATGTATCTCCTCTGTGATGGTGGTGGTGGTAGGCTATCTCGACAGGAGTAGGGTATCTACCCATGATATCAAGCTGCAAGACGACACAATTTGTGGAGGGGTTAATACAAAGAAACAACCTCCTAATAAACAACATAAGTAATATAATTTGAGATCGATACTTACAAATTGGGCCTGCCATGATTCAACAACCCATGCTCCAAAATGCATGCTTCCATATTGCTCCATCTGGATCTTTTGTGCCTCCACGTGCTACAGACTGGGGTCCTCCCTCGCTGACTTCATTGCTTTCTTCCACTCATGCTTGTGAGTAGTGTGGGGGAGGTGTGGGGTGGGCCCCTTGGTGGTTGACCTCCCTTAAGCTGGAAAGCTTTGCTAGTGCCTGCCTCTTAAGCGAAGATCTTTTATTGCCAAGTATCATAACAATCTTTGACTTGGCCCATTTATTTGTGAACTAACGATTGGGGGGGTTAGGATACCTAGAGCGAATGGCAACGAGGGTCTCATCAGCCAACCTCTTTGGCTAGTCCTTGTAGCGGATAAAGCAATCTCTGTAATTGTTAGCAATTACAGAGCCCATGAAGGCCATGATGTCCTTCCCCCGTGCATCCATCTAGATGCCTCCTGTCTGAGTGATGTCATAGAAGATCGTACCATCACCCGAAGGCACGTCTAAATCATTTGAATCATCATCATCCCCACCACCACCCCTCCCAAGGCACTATGCCATGCATCCCCCACCGCTCTCCCTACTACTACGCTTGCTACCGTGTCGTGTCAAGCTAGTACGCTGGCCACTCCTAGCTGGAGACTGCATGGGACTATGTGCACCACTCGTAGCTGGAGAATCGAGTCTCGACTGCACAAGAGTACGTTCATGGCTTTGCGAGATAGAAGGACCTCCTAATGGCATGGGGGAAGGTGCATAAGATGGCATGGGGGAAGGGGCATAAGACGGCATGGGAGAAGGTCCTCGGCTATGTAGCCGGCTAGGCTATGATGACTTTGCTAGGTAATCTCAGCTGGTGTGGGGTGGTTTGGAGTCTGTAGTGCCGACTCCTGGTGGGTGTTTAGAGTACCCGTCATATACCCATATAACTTCGCAGGACTAGGAGGGTGCCCTAAAAGGTTATATAAGTCCCTAAAAATAGACTCCCAAAGATCAGGTGAGCTCAAAGAGCTTCCTGGCCACATGATGAACTAGAAAAAAGAAACAAAGATGATTGCTGATTAGCTGAGAAGAAAGGGGAAGGGAAGAAAATATTACTATCGGAGTGCGTCTATAGACGCGTCTGAGAAGTGCATCTATTTTTGTGTATAACAGGGCATCTATAGATGCAACTGTCTATGTCTGCAAACAGGCTAGACACGCCTGTAGACGCAATTTTAGGCGCACTCTGAGGCACATCTATAGACGCGCTCCAACAGACGGACTTTTCTAAAAAGTAGAAAAGGACATGCGCCTGACACAAAAGCGTAAAACTGATACCAAAATCATGCGTTTCTTGGATACGGCAAAGGACAAATAGAAAGAGAGCAACTTCCAAAAAAGATCAACTGTAAAAAGACTTACCTTGATAGAGGTATGGAAGCTTCTTCTCCTTTTTCAAAGTTGCTTCTCTTCCTTGTTCACCCTCTTCTTCTTTAAGCTTGGAAGTGGGTGTGGGTGCCTTCCTCTTAAGTGTAAGCTTGGAAGTAAGTGTGGGTGCCTTCCTCTTAAGCATTGAAACTCTGGATCTGCTAATAGCAAAGCAAGCAAGCCATGTGAAGTATAAGTAATGTGAAGAAAAGCAAAGCGAGCGTGCTAAAAGCAGATTTAAAAACCTCGTCTATAAGCACGTCTAATTACACATCTATACATGCATCTAAATAAGCGTGTAATTGTGCATCTAGATATAGTTTTAGATGCACTTGTAGACGTGCACCACAGAATAGATAGACACGGATTTAGATGTGCCATTGAGTTTAATATTTGAAGAAAAGCAAATTTTTTTGGGTTGTTTGTTTGTAGGATGTTTTCATCTTTAACAAGTAGCTCCAGTGAGGATGCATCCCTCCGTATCCACCATCGCAAAATGTGGTTGGAGAAAAAAATCAAATGTATGTGTGATCTATGTTGAGGAAACATGTATCGTGCACGTAGGATTACACTCAATCACATCTCAAAGTATGGAGAATGGGATGTGACCGTGGACATGGTAAGGGTTTGTAAGTTAAGGTTGATTGAGATACCTATGGGTGTTCATATGTTTGAGTTATGATCCCGTTTTAATTTGATATAGGATGCAGTGCCACACCCGCATATGTTGCCCTATGCTCGCCGTGAGGAGGCGAAGCATCGGCGATATGAGGTGGGATCTTCGGGAGGGACCGTTATGGATGCATCAAGTGATGGTGACAGTAGCCCTCCACCATTGCCTCATGAAGCCATTGAGGAGGAGGTGTCTGATTATATGGTGCGGGATTTATATGTTCATCAAGGGAGGGATGATAGCATGGATCAAGATGATCTTTTTACCATAGCATCGACTCCACTATTTGAGGGGTGCACATTCTCTGTTCTACATGCCTCCCTTGAGTTACTAAACTTGCAAACCATCTATGGATGGAGCAATGCAAGTTTGAATGCATTACTCAAGTAAGCTTTAAAGTCTATTTTGCAAACATGGTAAATTATGCTAGTGGGTCAATTACTCGAATGCTTTTTCTCATTTATGATCTTCACGTGCAGGCTATTGTGTAAAATGCTTCCAAGGGAGAATAAATTACCAACCTCAAGAGATATGGCAAGGCAACATGTGACCTCTCTTGGAGGATTAGATTTCAAGCGCATCCATGCATGCGTCAACAATTGTGTTTTGTTTGGTGGACTACATAAGGATGCAAGAGAGGGCCCTACTTGTGGAGAGGCAAGATATAGAGCAGATCTCAAAACTTTGGACGTGCCTCGTAAGGTTCTACGACATGTTTCCATTATCCCTCGCATCCAAGATATGTTCAAGTGCAAATCCATTGCAGAGCTCATGTCATGGCATTGGTCCCATCGATCAACCGATGGCAAGTGGAGAACTCCTGCAGACTCTCTAGCATGGAAGCATATTGAAGACACATGGCCAAGCTTCAAGGAAGAACCTAGGAGCTTGAGACTTGGATTGGGTATGGACAGTGTGAACCCATTTGGTCTCAAAAGCACCTCTTACAGTGTATGGCCAGTGATATTCGTGAATTATAATCTTCCACGCTCTATGGCTATTAAGAAAGGACATGTTATGCTATCCCTTCTAATTCCAGGGAAACATAAAGTCAATATCCTGATGTTTATTTGGAACCTTTGATTGACAAGCTAGAGATACTTTGGAGAGCTTTCAATGTGCATGATGTGAGCAGGCGTCCCTCATCACGAGACTTCAACTGCAAAGCAGTTTTGATGTGGACGATGCATGACTTCCCAGGCTATGGCGAGTGTTCAAATAAAGATTGCACTTCTAATTATGAATAGGCAAAGGATATGGCACCCTAAACCCACCTTCAATTCTTAATTGTGGCTATTGTTCAAGTCTCACTACATCGGGTTACCATGCATGTCCTGTTTGTGGTCCTTTGCTAGTTGCCTCACGGGCACATGCATTGAATAAGGTCATCTATGAGAATCACCATCGATTTCTCCCACCTGATCATCCTAAATTTGTTGCCCCTTAGAATGAATTCCTCCCACAATCACTCACTTGTTTTAGGCCAGATAACCCTTTCTTTACTGCTCTGCAATGATAAATATTTTTGTTAGTGTAAGGCTTGGGTAACGCCAAATACATGGCTCTATATCTCGTAATGGACTAAGACTTGGTATGATTCTCATTACTATTATAAAAAATAATTGTATCAAATCTTGTCCCATAAATAGGTCTATACATGGATTATTGTCTGAAAGAACCTCGTTGCACACACTAGAACGTGTGGGTCACCATCGTTGGTTTTCAATAACCATGTTGAACATCGATGGTCGAAAGAAGATGAAAGTTGGTACCACTCTAATATACGATGGTATAAATATTTTGGATAGGTTTTTATTTCATTTCAAGTAGCATAGCATATTGATTTATGATTGTAGACTAAAACATTTTTGATAGGGTAAGTTCAAACCCATTTCTCTATATCTCATAATGGACTGAGAATTACTATGAATCTCAATAACATTTTACCGAAGACCCATACCAAATCTTGACCCATATATAAATCTATACATGTCTTTTCATTTTACAAATCCCCATCACGTAGACTACAAGATGTGAGAGTCACCAACATTGGTTTTTCATAACCATGTTTGGCATCGATTGTCCAATCAAGACAAATCTTTGTAGGAATTTAATACATTATGGCACAAATATTACGGCTAGTATTTATTGCATTTGTAGTGGCATAGCATATTGTTTTAGGTTAGAGAACCCTTTCTTTGACGAGAAATATTTATGCTAGGCTAAGGTCAAATGCATGGCTCTATATCTTGTAATTAACCGAGACTTGGTATTCTTCTCGATCATATTATACCAAACAACTACATCAAATATTTTCCCATAAATAGGTCTGCACATTGCTTTTTGTTTTAAAGAACCTCATCGCACACATAGAACAAGTGTGGGTCACCAATGTTGGTTTTTCAAAACCATGTTGGACACCGATAGTCAAAACAAGATGCAACTTTCTAGGATTTTCATACATGACACTACAAGGCATAGGCCCTTTTCTGACGAAAATACCGACGCTTTTTACATTAAAATTTTTTTTTTTCACAGGCGCAAACGTCGTTATAAAAGTCGCTAAATGCGTTGGAAAAGAACCGTCGCTATAAAGCATCGCTATATAGCGACGTTGTTAAACGTCGCTATATAGCGACACTACTAATCGTCGCTATATAGGGACACTGGTAAACGTCGCTATATAGCGACGATTAACAGAAGTTAAAAAAAAAAGCATTAGTGGGGCCTAACAGGGCCATAGCAAGCCCTGTTTTGCCCCACTTCTAATGCTTTTTTTTTTTTAATTACAAAAGAAAGTTTGTTATTACAAAAAGTAAAGAGGGAAAAAGAGACATATGCTCATGCTTATGCACTCGGGGGGGTCACTCATCATATGTAACCCTATCACGTGAGTTCAAAAGAAGGATATTTTTTATTCCTAAAATTTACAGAAATAAATATACATAAGGGACTATTTAAAATAGTTTTGGAAAAAATTTACAGATTTGTATAGAAAAGGGGTACATTTTATTAATGAAAAAATTTACAGATAAGGGATTTTAAATATAGGCCTTGAACGCACGTGATATAGAGGGTTTATACATAGTGATCCCCCCGAGCTTATGCATGAGCATATGTCTCCTTCTCTTATGCTCATGCATAAGCATAAGCATGAGCATATGTCTCCTTCTCTTATGCTTATGCTTATGCATAAGAGAAGAGAAGAAGAGGGAACGGAAAGAGAGATTGGAAAGGGGGAAAGAGGGAAAGAAAGAGAGAAGAAGAGGGAAAGTAAAGAGGGAAAAAGAGACATATGCTCATGCTTATGCATGAGCATATGTCTACTTCTCTTATGCTCATGCATAAGCATAAGCATGAGCATATGTCTCCTTCTCTTATGCTTATGCTTATGCATATGCATAAGAGGAGTCTTATGCATATGCATAAGAGGAGTCTTATGCATATGCATAAGCATAAGCATAAGAGAAGGAGACATATGCTCATGCTTATCCTCTTATGCATATGCATAAGCATAAGCATAAGAGAAGGAGACATATGCTCATGCTTATGCTTATGCTTATGTATGAGCATAAGAACATGAGCATGAAAGAGGGAAAAGAGGGTGGAAAAGAGGAGAAGAGAGAAGAAGAGGGAACGGAAAGAGAGATTGGAAAGGGGGATAGAGGGAAAGAAAGAGAGAAGAAGAGGGAAATTAAAGAGGGAAAAAGAGACATATGCTCATGCATGAGCATATGTCTCCTTCTCTTATGCTCATGCATAAGCATAAGCATGAGCATATGTCTCCTTCTCTTATGCTTATGCATAAGCATAAGCATTATGCTCATGCTTATGCATATGCATGAGCATAAGAGAATGAGCATGAAAGAGGGAAAAGAGGGGGAAAAAGAGAGGAAGAGAGAAGAAGACTGAAAGTAAAGAGGGAAAAAGAGACATATGCTCATGCTTATGCATGAGCATATGTCTCCTTCTCTTATGCTCATGCATAAGCATAAGCATAAGCATGAGCATATGTCTCCTTTTCTTATGCTTATGCTTATGCATGAGCATAAGAGCATGAGCATGAAAGAGGGGGGGAAAGAGGAGAAGAGAGAAGAAGAGGGAAAGGAAAGAGAGATTGGAAAAGGGGAAAGAGGGAAAGAAAGAGAGAAGAAGAGGGAAAGGAAAGAGGGAAAAAGAGACATATGCTCATGCTTATGCATGAGCATATGTCTCCTTCTCTTATGCTCATGCATAAGCATAAGCATGAGCATATGTCTCCTTCTCTTATGCTCATGCATAAGAGGAGTCTTATGCATAAGCTTCTCTCTTCTCCTCTTTCCCCTCCTCTTTTCCCTCTTTCATGCTCATGCTCTCATGCTCATGCATGAGCATGAGAGCATGAGCATGAAAGAGGGAAAAGAGGAGGGGAAAGAGGAGAAGAGAGAAGAAGAGGGAAAGAAAAGAGAGATTGGAAAAGGGGAAAGAGGGAAAGAAAGAGAGAAGAAGAGGAAAAGGAAAGAGGGAAAAAGAGACATATGTCTCCTTCTTTTATGCTCATGCTTATGCTTATCCTTATGCATGAGCATAAGAGCATGAGCATGAAAGAGGGAAAAGAGGGGGGGAAAGAGGAGAAGAAGAGGGAAACGAAAGAGGAAAAAAGAGGGGGAAAGACATTGAAAGATTGAAGGAGAAGGAGAAGGAGAAGGAGAGGAGGGAAAGAAGAGGAGAGAAGAGGGAAGAGAGGAGAAGAGAAGGTTCCTACACGCATCATTGCAGCTAGCACTTAAGGCGCTAGTTGCAAGCCAATGCAAATTAAAAAAATAACAAATGGAAAAAAGAGGAAGCACTTACTTGGAATAGTACGTCCCGCTCGGTGTTTTGTGGACTGGCCCTACAAAAGAGAAGAGTCTTCTTTCTTTCTTAAAATCTTGTTTTTTGTTTCAATCCTTTGAAATCAAGCATGAAAACTAGTAATCAAGCATGAAAACTAGTAAGGAGATTTAGCAATACAAGGAGAAGCACTCACAAAATGAAATCTCACAGAAAACCCACCTACATTGTTCAAAGAGACTCACCTCTTCAAAAACTTCCTTTCAAGAAACCAAAGAGGGAGAAGGGTGGAGGGGGAGCACAAGAGCTAGGAGAGGGGTGAGTAGTGGTGAGGAGTGGAGAATAGAGTGGGAGGTCGTCGAAAATAGGTGGGAGAAGAGATTGCTTTGCTTACAATAGAAATTAGAGAGTGCAAAAGAAAGCGCCGCGCATCGCGACGGGTTTCGGTTTAAATCCACAACGTCGTTATATAGCGACGCTTTTCCGTCGCTATATAGCGACGCTTTTCCGTCACTATATAGCGACCTTTAACATTAAAAAACTCAAACCCTAAAAGTTGCTATATAGCGACGTTTAACCCTAAAAGTTGCTATATAGCGACTTTTAACCCTAAAAGTGGCTATATAGCGACCTTTAACCCTAAGTGTCGCTATATAGCGACACTTATACCTTAAAAGTATCAATTCAAGGCACTTGATCTAAGAAGAGAGGGAAGGAGCTCATGGGTGGCTAATTTTTGGATCTTAAAGGATTTCCTTGCATTTTGTATTGTGACTTTAGAGGTGTGCAGATGGAAGGGACATGGTGGTGCACATGGTGATGGATCATCAAAAAGTCATTGCTAATTGAGTTCATGATTAATATTGCATGCGTACACGACATGAAATCTTGAGACAGGATGAGGAGGGTGGTGTGCATATACCTTCACACTACCAATGTGGATATGAAGATAGAGATCATGTGGATATGGAGATGCCACTACCAATGCCGGATCCAATTGATCCATATGGATTTAGAGAAGAAGATGAAGATCACAATATGAGCCAAGACGAAGATGTGCATAATGACATTATATGGGAGGAAGATGGAGATCATGATATTGAGGAAGAAGATGACAATCATCAAGAATCACCCGACTTTATTGAGATATCGAGGGGGAGTGTTGAGATATCGAGCTCCACTCGAGATATGTCAGGGTGACCGTTGTGTACTTATGTCACTGACTTGTTAGCTGGAGATGTGGTTGGTACACCACCCACAAATAATAGCTGGATGACAGCTATCCTTATCTACTATAGTTTGTGGCTCAGTTAGTATGCCACCTTAGTTAGTTGAGTTTGGTTTGAGACCCACATATAGGGTTCTTCTATTTCTTTGTACTTGAGTTCTTTTGGCTTTCACAACTAAGAAGAGGAAAACTGTTTTCAGCCTCCACCTTTGTGTGTATTCCCCCATTGTGATTGTGAGAAAGCCTCAAGTGAGACTCCTTCCCTCTCTCTCACAATCTTCACAAGGGAAGGAGCTCATGGGTGGCTAATTTTTGGATCTTAAAGGATTTCCTTGCATTTTGTATTGTGACTTTAGAGGTGTGCAGATGGAAGGGACATGGTGGTGCACATGGTGATGGATCATCAAAAAGTCATTGCTATTTGAGTTCATGATTAATATTGCATGCGTACACGACACGAAATCTTGAGATAGGATGAGGAGGGTGGTGTGCATATACCTTCACACTACCAATGTGGATATGAAGATAGAGATCATGTGGATATGGAGATGCCACTACCAATGCCGGATCCAATTGATCCAGATGGATTTAGAGAAGAAGATGAAGATCACAATATGAGCCAAGACGAAGATGTGCATAATGACATCATATGGGAGGAAGATGGAGATCATGATATTGAGGAAGAAGATGACAATCATCAAGAATCACCCGACTTTATTGAAGAAGATGATCAAGTCTATGGTGAACGTACGATGATGATATAGGAGATCAACTCAATATAGAGTTGGAGATAGACTTGTTTGGCACAGGATGAAACCAAGTCTCAAATGTAGACATGAACATATGAGCTTCGAACTTGATGTACATGCTCTTGTACTTTTATTCTTTTAAAGGATCAAACATGTACATGCTCTCGTATTTTTATTCTCTATGAGATCAAACATGTATGAAAATTTAAAAAATTTTATCATTGGAAAAAACTAACTTTTAACGCTTATATGAGTAAAAAACATCTCTGAAAAACGTCGCTATAACATAGTATCTTAGTGTCGCTATATAGCGACCTTTAACCCTAAGTGTCACTATATAGCGACACTTATACCTTAAAAGTATCAATTCAAGGCACTTGATCTAAGAAGAGAGGGATGTTGAGATATTGAGCTCCACTCGAGATATGCCAGGGTGACCGTTGTGTACTTATGTCACCGACTTGTTAGCTGGAGATGTGGTTGGTACACCACCCACGATAGCTGGATGACAGCTATCCTTATCTACTATAGTTTGTGGCTCAGTTAGTATGCCACCTTAGTTAGTTGAGTTTGGTTTGAGACCCACATATAGGGTTCTTCTATTTCTTTGTACTTGAGTTCTTTTGGCTTTCACAACTAAGAAGAGGAAAACTGTTTTCAGCGTCCACCTTTGTGTGTATTCCCCCATTGTGATTGTGAGAAAGCCTCAAGTGAGACTCCTTCCCTCTCTCCCACAATCTTCACATGGTATCAGAGCCTTGTTCGTGGTAAGGAGCTCAAGAAAGCAAGCCAAGTTCGTGGTGTCCTGGTAAGAGGACCAGTGTTGCTTTCCTATTTCGAGTTTGGGAGCAAATCTCTGCAGGTAGCATAGCCAGAAGTGCAGGAGTGCACTGTTTCAGATTGAGACGCCCTTCGCGGTGTGGCGAGAGCGCAGTATATGTTGTGGGTAAGGGCAAAGCCCTTATTGACTTTATTTTTCTGATTTGAGGCCGTTTTGGGGCCCGTTTTGAAGGCGGAAGTTCTTCGCAGGCACTCAGAAAAAGGCCCTGTTTTTGGCTGTGCGACCACTGTGCGGCTAGTTGGCGGAAAGGTGCCATAGAAATTGCATCGTATGCCTGTGTGCAGAGATATTAGGAGTTACAGATTCATGCCTGTTGCCTGTTGATGCAAAATCGTCACTAGGAAGTGACTGTGTGGTGAAATACCACTTTCGTCAGTTTTGCAGATCTGCCCGTGTGAGGCAAAAAGCTATGTTTTTTGCAGTGACAGAATATTTTGCAGTGTTCTGTAATGGCATTTCACAGATTGTCACTGAAAAGCTTGACAAGAACAACTTCCAGGCATGGAAGTTTAGAATGATGAATTTCTTGATGGGAAAAGGCTATTGGGAATTCATTACAGGAAATGAAGAAGAACCTGTTCTTCCTAATGTTCCTAGTCAACAGGAAATGCAAGCATTCAAAGGATGGCATGAGAGAGCCAGGAAAGTTATGTACTGGCTGTCTATCAGTATTTCGGACTCCATGATTGTGCATATTCAGGATGCAAATAAGCCAAAGGAGGCATGGGATACTTTGGCAAAAATGTATAGCACAAATACGCAAGCCAGGAAAATGCAACTCAAACAGGAGTTGCACAATGTGCAGAGAGAAAATTTGAGCATAAATGACTACCACATGAAAGTGAAGAAAATTGCAGATGCACTTGCTTCCATTAGGTCGCCAGTGGATGATGATGATTTGGTTTCTGTGACCTTGAATGGTCTAGGAAAGGATTATGCACAGTTCCGGACATCCATTGCCGTCCGTGAAAACTTTCCTGATTTTGAGGAGTTGATTGCTCTTCTAATTTCTGAAGAGCAGAGAAATGGGGGTGCATCTTCTTCAGCAGGAACTTCAAAAGAAACTGTCTTCTACTCAAATGCTGGCAGAGGTAGAGGAGGCCGATCTGCAGGCCGTGGTAGAAATCAAAATATGCAGCAAACGCAAGAAAACCAGTCCTATGCAGGAGGACGTGGTAACTCTAGAGGCAGGGGGAGCCAAAGAGGCCATGGTGGATGGCAGAGAAGCCAAAATGCAAACAGCAATGTTGAATGCTACTATTGTGGCAAAATGGGTCATATGGCTAAAGACTACTACAAAAAGCAAAATGACATTATGAGTGGAAAATTGCAGCAAGGCAATTATGCATCCTCTAGTAGACAGGGCGATGACAGAAATGAGCATTTGTTTATGGTGCAGCATATGACAAATTCTGTAACAAGTGCAAAAGAAAGCAATGATGTGTGGTATGTTGACTCGGGTGCGTCAAACCACATGCGCTGAATGGATGCAGGATGCAAGAAAAATGGAAAAACCAGGATTTGTGGAGACTGGTGATGATACTGCACATCCTATTGTGCAGATTGGCAAAATTCCTTTGTCTATGCAGGATGGGAAAAAGAAATACTTGTCTGATGTATTTCATGTCCCGAACATCACCAAGAACCTAGTTTCTATTGGTGAGATGGTTGAGCAGGGCTTGCAGGTCAGATTTAATCCTCATGGATGCTTTAATTTGTTGAGGATATGAAAAATAATGGCTGCTTGATAGCAAAAGGAAAGAAGAAGGGCAGGATGTTTACGTTGGATGCAGACATGCCTGAATTGAGTGCAGCAATGTTTGCACATGGGACCGGTGTAGTTGCAGATATTGATATCTAGCACAAACGCATTGGTCATGTTAATATACAGCAACTTAAATCAATGCAAGCCCAAAATATTGTTGCAGGATTGCCTAAATTCAAGGTTGCAGAAATGCACAAGGTTTGTGAAGCCTGTCGATTTGGGAAACAGGCAAGGAAACCCTTTCCTAGGCATGTTCAAGAGAGTAAAAAGCCATTGGAATTAATCCACTCTGATGTGTGGACTACAAAAGCTGCATCTATTGGAGGCTGTCACTATTTTGTCACATTTATTGATGACTTCAGCAGAAAACTGTGGGTGTATTTTATGAAAAAGAAAAGTGAAGTGTTTGGGCACTTCAAAGCTTTCAAAGCTATGGTTGAAAAAGAAACAGGCCTGCAAATAAAATGCCTAAGGTCAGATGGAGGGGGAGAGTACCTCTTAAATGAGTTTGCAAGGTTCTTGCAGGAGCATGGTATAAAGCAACAATATTCATGCAGTCATACCCCACAGCAAAATGGAATTGCAGAAAGAAAAAACAGGCATATTGGAGAGGTGTCTCGGGCTATGCTAAATGAAAAAGATCTACCAGATTATTATTGGGCTGAAGCAGTTGCTACAGCAGTCTATATAATGAACAGGACTCCCACTGCAGTAATACATGGCATGACGCCAGAGGAGATGTATACTGGTAGGAAACCAGATATTTCTCATTTGAAGATTTTTGGTTGCATTGCTTATGTCCATGTGCCAGATGAGTTGAGGTCCAAGTTGGATCCAAAAGCTGAGAAGTGCATCTTTATTGGTTATTCTCTGCAACAGAAAGGGTATAGATGCTATAACCCTTCTACACGTAAGTTCACAGTGAGCAGAGATGTTGTTTTTGATGAGATGAGCAGCTGGTATAAACCAGTAAATGTGATGATTGATGTAGATGCACAAAATGGTAATGCTGCACAGAATGCACAGCAGCAATCACAAAATATCAGTGGACCTGGAGTGTCCTCTACCAGTGGTTCACATACTTCACCATGGACAGGCAGATTGAGATCAGGAGAATCCCCTCAAAGCAATGCAGATAGTGGTACGCAGGTATCACGAAAAGGAAAAGAGAAGGTAGATCAGCCCATGTTTGATGTGAATGCAGGTCACTCTTATGTGATTGGTGAATCCAGTGGCTCAGAACAGAGCATTGATGATGAGTTGGGTATTCCTTCTATTGTTACACCTGGAGTAAGGAAGACTAGGGATGTTTTGAGAGAACCTGGAAGTGGGCCTATTTTGCGCAGGTCTACCCGGGTTAGGTATCCTGTGGATAGGCTCAAATATGATGGATTTACAGCCATTCACTATGCCTATATGGTCAAAGTGATACAGGAACCAGAACCCACTTCTTTTGAGCAAGCCATGGGAAATCAAAAATGGGAGAAAGCCATGGATGAAGAAATGGATGCCTTGGATGCTAATGCTACATGGGAATTAGTGCCTTTGCCTAAAGGTAAGAATGCAATTGGCTGTAAGTGGGTTTATAAGATCAAGCACAATGCAGATGGTTCTGTGAATAGATACAAGGCAAGATTAGTTGTCAAGGGGTATGCACAGACATATGGCATTGATTATGAAGAAACTTTCAGCCCGGTTGCAAGGATGGCAACCGTAAGAGCAGCCATTGCTATGGCTGCATCAAAGGGATGGTCTTCACATCAGATGGATGTAAAGAATGCCTTCTTGCATGGTGATTTGCAAGAAGAGGTCTTTATGGAGCAGCCAGCAGGTTATGTTCATGCTATTCATCCTGATTTTGTTTGCAGGTTGAAGAAAGCCTTGTATGGCTTGAAGCAAGCACCTAGAGCATGGTCTGACAAGATAGAACAGTATCTTGTCACTATTGGCTTTCAGATTTCCAAGGCAGATTTCTCACTCTATGTGAGAAAAACAGAGAAAGGGATTATGCTGCTGGTCATTTATGTTGATGATTTGATCATCACAGGTGATAGTGATGAAGATATCCTTCATGTGAAAATGCTATTGAGGCAGAAGTTTGAGATGAAGGATTTGGGAGAGCTGCGTTATTTCTTGGGCATTGAGGTGATTAGATCACCAAGTGGGATACAACTCTTGCAGAGGCAGTATGGATTGGACATGCTATCCAAATATGGGATGATAGGCTGTAAGCCTATTTCAGTTCCTTTGGAGCAGAATGTGAAGCTGAGCACAGATGCAGGTGAGCTTCTGGAAGACCCTACTATGTACAGACGCATAGTAGGAAGTTTGATTTACATGACTATTACCAGGACAGATTTGAGCTATGCTGTTGGGTTGGTAAGTCAGTTTATGCAGGCTCCAAGGAAACCGCATTTGGATGCGGCTAGACGATCTACCAGTGGATATGTGTTCTCTTTTGGGAGTGCTGTAGTCACTTGGAGCAGCAAGAAACAGTCTACAGTTGCCTTGTCGAGCACAGAGGCTGAGTACAGGGGTGCAGCAATGGCTGCATGTGAGGTAGCTTGGTTGCATAAGCTACTCTATGATATGCATCAGGGCCATTTGTCATTTATTGTGACAACATGAGTAGTATACATTTGGCAAAGAACCCAGTCTTTCATGCCAGAACAAAGCACATTGAGGTGCATTATCACTATGTGCAGGAGAAGGTTTTACTAGGTCTCATTGATCTAATTTATGTCAGCACAGAGGATCAGGTAGCTGACATCTTCACGAAAGCATTGGGCACAGAGAAGCTGTGCAAGTTCAAAAACCTGCTTGGTGTGCAGGAATTGGGATTGAGCTCGAGGGGGAGTGTTGAGATATCAAGCTCCACTCGAGATATGTCAGGGTGACCGTTGTGTACTTATGTCACTGACTTGTTAGCTGGAGATGCGGTTGGTACACCACCCACGAATAATAGCTGGATGACAGCTATCCTTATCTACTATAGTTTGTGGCTCAGTTAGTATGCCACCTTAGTTAGTTGAGTTTGGTTTGAGACCCACATATAGGGTTCTTCTATTTCTTTGTACTTGAGTTCTTTTGGCTTTCACAACTAAGAAGAGGAAAACTGTTTTCAGCCTCCACCTTTGTGTGTATTCCCCCATTGTGATTGTGAGAAAGCCTCAAGTGAGACTCCTTCCCTCTCTCTCACAATCTTCACAAGGGAAGGAGCTCATGGGTGGCTAATTTTTGGATCTTAAAGGATTTCCTTGCATTTTGTATTGTGACTTTAGAGGTGTGAAGATGGAAGGGACATGGTGGTGCACATGGTGATGGATCATCAAAAAGTCATTGCTATTTGAGTTCATGATTAATATTGCATGCGTACACGACACGAAATCTTGAGACAGGATGAGGAGGGTGGTGTGCATATACCTTCACACTACCAATGTGGATATGAAGATAGAGATCATGTGGATATGGAGATGCCACTACCAATGCCGGATCCAATTGATCCAGATGGATTTAGAGAAGAAGATGAAGATCACAATATGAGCCAAGAGGAAGATGTGCATAATGACATCATATGGGAGGAAGATGGAGATCATGATATTGAGGAAGAAGATGACAATCATCAAGAATCACCCGACTTTATTGAAGAATATGATCAAGTCTATGGTGAACGTACGATGATGATATAGGAGATCAACTCAATATAGAGTTGGAGATAGACTTGTTTGGCACACTAGACTTGGCTCAGGATGAAACCAAGTCTCAAACGTAGACATGAATATATGAGCTTCGAACTTGATGTACATGCTCTTGTACTTTTATTCTTTTAAAGGATCAAACATGTACATGCTCTCGTATTTTTATTCTCTATGAGATCAAACATGTATGAAAATTTAAAAAATTTTATCATTGGAAAAAACTAACTTTTAAGGCTTATATGAGTAAAAAACATCTCTGAAAAACGTCGCTATAACATAGTATCTTAGTGTCGCTATATAGCGACCTTTAACCCTAAGTGTCACTATATAGCGACACTTATACCTTAAAAGTATCAATTCAAGGCACTTGATCTAAGAAGAGAGGGAAGGAGCTCATGGGTGGCTAATTTTTGGATCTTAAAGGATTTCCTTGCATTTTGTATTGTGACTT
Organism: Dipteris shenzhenensis; assembly: GCF_047967505.1. Classification (NCBI taxonomy): domain Eukaryota; kingdom Viridiplantae; phylum Streptophyta; class Polypodiopsida; order Gleicheniales; family Dipteridaceae; genus Dipteris; species Dipteris shenzhenensis. The sequence goes on along the minus strand of NC_141602.1, from coordinate 15,406,076 downwards.
TAGAGGTGTGCAGATGGAAGGGACATGGTGGTGCACATGGTGATGGATCATCAAAAAGTCATTGCTATTTGAGTTCATGATTAATATTGCATGCGTACACGACACGAAATCTTGAGACAGGATGAGGAGGGTGGTGTGCATATACCTTCACACTACCAATGTGGATATGAAGATAGAGATCATGTACTGGATATGGAGATGCCACTACCAATGCCGGATCCAATTGATCCATATGGATTTAGAGAAGAAGATGCAGATCACAATATGAGCCAAGACGAAGATGTGCATAATGACATCATATGGGAGGAAGATGGAGATCATGATATTGAGGAAGAAGATGACAATCATCAAGAATCACCCGACTTTATTGAAGAAGATGATCAAGTCTATGGTGAACGTACGATGATGATATAGGAGATCAACTCAATATAGAGTTGGAGATAGACTTGTTTGGCACACTAGACTTGGCTCAGGATGAAACCAAGTCTCAAACGTAGACATGAATATATGAGCTTCGAACTTGATGTACATGCTCTTGTACTTTTATTCTTTTAAAGGATCAAACATGTACATGCTCTCGTATTTTTATTCTCTATGAGATCAAACATGTATGAAAATTTAAAAAATTTTATCATTGGAAAAAACTAACTTTTAAGGCTTATATGAGTAAAAAACATCTCTGAAAAATGTCACTATAACATAGTATCTTAGTGTCGCTATATAGCGACTCTTAAAAGTTGCTATATAATGACCTTTATAACCGTCGCTATATAGTGACTTTTGCTTAATGTCGCTATATAGCGACGCTTTACGGGACACGCTTTTCATACCAACGATTAGTGCCCCGTGCGCGCTAAGCGTCGGTACGTAAACGTCACAATAGGATCCATGTGTAGTAGTGTGATGGAATATACATTTTTGTAGGTTTTATTTCTTTTCAAGTAGTGTAGCATATTGGTTCATGGTAGAAAACCATTCTTTTGCCACACTATGAGCTGAAACATTTTTTATAGGAAAAGTTTAAATCTATTTCTCTATACCTTGTAATGGATTGAGAATGGGTATGACTCTCAATAAAAATCTACCCAAGCAGCTTACAAAATATCACTACTACACACAGGTCCTATTCCAATGCTTAAGCACCAACATTTAACATGCACGGGGTGCTAATTGTCGGTAATGAAAACGGGATTAGTTAAGTGTCGCTATATAGCGACTTTAGACAAGTATCGCTATATAGCGACCTTTAAAGAGATTCGCTATATAGCAACACTTACTAGACTTCTGAATGGTCATAATATAGTGACACTGAGATAGTTTCCTATAGTGACATTTTACAGAGAGTGTTCTCTCCTATACCAACCTTTAAAGATAGTTTTTCCCAATGATAATTTTTATTTCCTTTCATACATGTTTGATCCTTTGAGAGAATAAGAGTACAAGAGCATGTGCATCAAGTTTGAAGCTCATATATTCATGTCCAAGTTTGAGATGAAAAAAATCAATGAAGAGCATTTACATCAACAGCTTTATCCTAAGCCAAGTCTAACATGCCAAACAAGTCTATCTCTAACTCTATACCGAGTTGATCTCCTATATCATCATCATACTCTAGCATCATACGTTCACCTAAGACGTGATAATTTTCTTCAATAAAGTGTAGTGATTCTTGATGATCGTCATCTTCTTCCTCAATATCATGATCTCCATCTTCTCCCGTACGATGTCATTATGCGCATCTCCCTCTTGGCTCAAGCTTGCGGCATATCGGGATTTGTGGATGCAAGAAACTCCATGATATATACTAATGACTCTTGCACAGGCCATCCCTCTACCATGCTTGCTTCTGGTCTTGCTCTTTGCCTTATAAATGCCTTCAAAGTTTTCATAAACTGCTCGAGAACAAACATCCATCAACTATGAATGGTACCTGCAATGGCCACCTCGTCAACTATGTGCACAAGCATGTGCACTTGAGTTGTCATAATGCTCCAGAGAAAGTGCTCCTCAAGCAAGCATATGGCTTCGATGGAGTCCACCCTAGCCTTCTCAATGCTCGATATGGAGATCTCTTTTTGAGATATCCACCTATTTCACATGCCCATGTAAGATATATTCATAATCAGTCTACAGATTATTCAGCTTAAATTGAAGAAAATGCAATCAATGCGATTTGATAGTAAGCATACCTCACAATACCACTGATCTTGAGTTTAGCATTTCTAACATCTTCTTGTAAGCAACCTTTTATTCTAGTTGGGAGGATGAACTATCAAAGCAACAAAAAGGTCATGTCAATAATATAACATAATCATAGATACACTAATGCATCACATTATTGATACACTAATCCTATAACTTAGAATACCTGTAAGAGCTTGTGCCAATCATGGGACTTGAGCCCACTAAGCTTATTGTCCTTTGAAAATGCTCCTTTCAAGCAACACATGTACCCTATGGGTGTTCAAAAAGAGGCAATGTCCGCCTTGAGTGCTGCCTCCTCTCTCTTGGAGAGGATCCATGCTGCTTTTGGGAGGAAAAATTTTCCCGAAGCATGCACTTGGGTCCACAAACGAGACATCCTATTCATAGCACGCAAGTCTTCTCACACCCCTCTTGAGTCTTTGGGACCAACCAAGTGTGCCTAAATAGTAGCCCCCACATTATGCATGGAATCCAAGAGATGATTGATTTGTAACTAACCCCAACAAGGAAGCTCATGAAAGATGGAGAGCCTCTTCATGCCATAAGGAGGTTCCTCTCCATTTCGCCCTCTAAGCTTGAATCCATCCCAATCACTTGCCTTCAAATATGGTGGTGGTGGATCAAGCTAACCACGTGCGAGATGGTCCAGTGGAAGGTATCGAGCACGACCTTCATAAACATTTTTTCTCATATGTTTGGAGTATCATTCAAGTGGTTTCAAACCCAGTCCACAAATAGGACAAGCATAGTACCCACTTGTAACAAGTCCAACACGCGTGCATAAATGTGTTAGTATAAGACATGCATGTGAAAGAGAGTCATAAAAGGATAATCCTATATTATACATGTAAAGACACAACCACGTACCTGTGCACTCTCCATATCTTGGGTAGTCACACATGGTTCACATCAAGATACCCTTGGAAAAAATATCATTGATATGTCTAGGAGCTCTGGAAATATCAAAGACCCGCACTCCTCCCATAAGATCTTTAACTCCTGTATCAAAGGTGCCATGTACACGTCCATATTTTTGGCCTTGTACTTCCCTGGCATAAGTAGTGCAAGCATGAGGTGTCCCTTCTTTATTGTTAGCCATGGTGGGATATTGTAATTCACCAAGACTATGGGCCATGTCGACCAAGATGTCGAGCATAACTCGAAAGGATTCACACCATCAATGGTGAGCCCATGATGTAAGTTGCATGGCTCCCTCGCAAAGTCTGGCCACTAATTGTCTATGTCCTTCCAAGCTGCACAATCTATGGAAATCCTCAATGTTTCATCAGTGGACCAATGAGATGCATGCCAAGTCATCAACTCCGGTATGGATTTGCATCGAAACATGTGATGTATTCTTGCAATGATGGGAAAGTGTCTCAAGACCTTTACCAGTATCTGCTCACCCTATCTGCTCACCCTAAAGTCATCTCTATATCATTGTTCCCCACACGTCGGACAACTAGCCAAATCTCCATGCTCATGACGAAAGAGAATACAGTCATTACGGTAAGCATGGATGGTATCATAATCCATACCCAGCGTTGTTAGCATCTTCTTTGCTTCATCTCTTAACACAGGCATGGTATTTGGTGTAGGCAACATCTTCTGGAGCATATTGATTTATGGTAGACAACCCTTCTTTTGCCACACTATAAGCCGTAACATTTTGTCATCGATGGTCAGAAGAAGAGAAATATCTATAGGAATATAGTATATGCTGGCATAAATATTATGGCTAGGATGTATGTCATTCAGAGTAGCATAAGGTATTGTTTTACGCCAGAGAACCCTTTCTTTACTGCACTGCAATAATAAATATTTTTGTTAGTGTAGGGCTTGGGTAATGCCAAATACATGGCTCTATATCTCGTAATGGACTAAGACTTGGTATGATTCTCATTACTATTATAAAAAGCCATTGTATCAAATCTTGTCCCATAAATAGGTCTATACATGGATTATTGTCTTAAAGAACCTCGTCGCACACACTAGAACACATGTGGGTCACCATCGTTGGTTTTCAATAACCATGTTGAACATCGATGGTCGAAAGAAGATGAAAGTTGGTACCACTATAATATACAATGGTATAAATATTTTGGATAGGTTTTTATTTCATTTCAAGTAGCGTAGCATATTGATTTATGGTTGACAACCCTTTTTTTACCAAATTGTAGACAAACATTTTTGACAGGGTAAGTTCAAACCCATTTCTCTATATCTCATAAAGGACCAAGAATTACTATGAATCTCAATAACATTTTACCGAAGACCCATACCAAATCTTGAGCCATAAATAAATCTATACATGTCTTTTTATTTTACAAATCCCCATCATGCAGACTACAAGATGTGAGGGTCACCAACGTTGGTTTTTCATAACCATGTTTGGCATCGATTGACCAAACAAGACAAATCTTTGTAGGAATCTATTACATTATGGCACAAATATTATGGCTAGTATTTATTGCATTTGTAGTGGCATAGCATATTGTTTTAGGGTAGAGAACCCTTTCTTTGTCAAAGTGTGATGAGAAATATTTATGCTAAGCTAAGGTCAAATGCATGGCTCTATATCTTGTAATTAACTGAGATTTGGTATGCTTCTCGATCATATTATACCAAACAAGTACATCAAATATTTTCCCATAAATAGGACTGCACATTGCTTTTTGTTTTAAAGAACCTTATCGCACACATAGAGCAAGTGTGGGTCACCAATGTTGGTTTTTCAAAACCATGTTGGACACCGATAGTCAAAACAAGATGCAACTTTCTAGGATTTTCATACATGATGGAATATATATTTTTGTAGGTTTTATTTCCTTTCAAGTAGTGTAGCATATCGGTTCATGGTAGAAAGCCTTTCTTTTGCCACACTGTGAGTTGAAACATGTTTTATAGGAAAAGTTCAAATCTGTTTCTCTCTACCTCGTAATGGATTGAGAATGGGTATGACTCTCAATAAAAATCTACCTAAGTAGCTTACAAAATATCACTACTACACACGGGTCCTATTCCGATGCTTAAGCACCGAGATTTAGCATGCATGGGATGCTAATCGTCGGTAATGAAAGTGGGATTAGTTAAGTATTGCTATATAGTGACTTTGGACAATATCGCTATATAGCGACCTTTAAAGAGAGTCGTTATATAGCAACACTTACTAGATTTGTGAATGGTCATTATATAGTGACACTCAGATAGTTTCCTATAGCAACGTTTTATAGAGAGTGTTTTCTCCCATCCAACCTTTAAATATAGTTTTTCCTAATGATAATTTTTATTTCCTTTCATACATGTTTGATCCTTTGAGAGAATAAAAGTACAAGAGTATGTACATCATTTTGAAGCTCATATATTCATGTCCAAGTTTGAGATGAAAAAAATCAATGAAGAGCATTTACATCAACGGCTTCAAGTCTAACATGCCAAACAAGTCTATCTCTAACTCTATGCTGAGTTGATCTCCTATATCACCATCATACTCTAGCATCGTACGTTCGCCTAAGACTTGATCATCTTCTTCAATAAAGTGTGGTGATTCTTGATGATCGTCATCTTCTTCCTCAATATCATGATCTCCATCTTCCTCCCATACGATGTCATTATGTGCATCTTCCTCTTGGCTCATATTGTGATCTTCATCTTCTTCTGCTAGATCCATCTCAATCAATTGGATTTGGCATTGATAGTGGCATCTCCATATCCACATCTCTATCTTCAAAAATTTTCTTACTTCGTGGTGCAACTTGGATCACATACCACAATCTTGGATCAGAATGATCCAGATGAAAAACCACCTATATTGAAGATGGGTGCCAAATGCCATCAATTATATATATGCTTAAGTACATGTATCAATGGATCTTTAAAAATGAAAGCTTCAATTAATTAAATCATTAGTATGCACCTACTCACAATGTTGGAGAAGAACAAAAGTATCACTTTCACTGGTCCAAAGTTTGGTGGAGTCTATTGCAAAGAAATTGCTATTGTCTTTTCTCACTGTCGTATGGGGACCATTGTAAATAGTTCTAAACCATTTTATATCAACAAAGAAAATACTAAATCATCCCATAATAATCCATTTGCGAGGAGAGAAGATTGGTTTCCCAAGCACTTGCTCGGCTATCTTGTGTGAAGTTAGCCATGACTCCACAATCATACCTGACTCTCTTTGAATCGATTCGTTCCATGCAAAAATGTCATCCATATGACCATAATGCACTGTACTTTTTGTACTACAAAAGAGCATCATTAATAGAATGAAGATACATCTATTTTATAGCATATATTGCCGCAAATAATTACTTTATTACGTCAAGAGGTAAGAAACTTATGCATCATACATTCTCTTTTCCCCTCTTCCTTATCTTCTTTTCATAAGCATATGCCTATGCCTATGCTTATGCTTATGCATGAGCATATGCTCGTATGCTCAAGCATAAGCATAAGCCTCAAGCATAAGCATAAGCATATGTCTCCTTCTCCTTCTCCTTTCTTAATCGTTTTTTCCCCTCTCCTTCAATCTCTTTTTCTCCGCTTTTCATAAGCATATGTATTTGCCTATGCTTATGCTTATGCTTATGCATGACCATATGCTCATATGCTCATGCATAAGCACAAGCATATGCTTTCTCTCTTTTTCTCTTATGATCATATGCTCATGCATAAGCATAAGGATATGCTTTCTCTCTTTTTCTCTTATGCTCTTTTCCCCTCTTCTTTTTCCCCTCTTTTCAATCTCTTTTTCCCCTCTTTCAATCTCTTTTTTCCCTCTTCCTTCTTTCACGTGGGGGTGCGTGCTTTTGGGTGGGATCCAAGCCAAAGGGTAGTGGAACAAGGGCAACTAAAGAATGCATGACACAACCTATGGGATCTCTATAGGTTGTGGAGAGACCACCACGACTGGTGGAGCCTCAAATATGATTGTGTAGAGGACATAATGGATTGTGTGGAGGCATTTGTGGATTGCAAGTACATAATCGCATACTTTTGGAATTTTCCTAATTTTGAGTAGTTGATTGCTCTTCTAATTTCTAAAGAGTAGGGAAATGGTGGTGCATATTCTTTAGGAGGAACTTCAAAAGAAGTTATCCTCTGCTCAAATGCTGGAAGAGGTAGAGAAAGAGGTAGAGTAGGCCAATTTGGAGGCTGTGGCAGAAATCAGAATCTAAAAGGATTATTTGTGCAATGGGCCATTTTATTAAGTGGATGGTATCGATGCTTGATACATCACTATGATACTTTTCAATTCCCACACCCAGATTACCTTTACCAAGCATCTCAAAATTTATAGGTTCAAATGGGTAGACATACAAAACAACACCATCAGCAATGCTCTTGGTTTTTCGCTCATCCCATATTAAAACTTTCTTGTCCTTCCATGATTCTCGAATGGAAAACTTATCATATTCACATAGAGGCTCAACATCAATGGTATCTGATGTTATATCATTCATTGGTACAATAGCTCCATTAACATTGTCCACACAACTCATTGATCGTTCTTTCCAACGAACAACACTACCCAAAGCCTCATAGACTAAGAATGCATCCATTGTAGGACATTGAAGAAGTGCACTTTCATCCATACAAATATCGATTGCCACTGATACATTGTTTTCTCCCAAGGGCAAACCTTGGCACATGTCATCATGTGATGTAGAGAATATTGTCCCAATGGCAACAATCTTTCCATTGACAAGCAAGTTGACTTTAATCCCCACTTTCAATGTGGCACCTACATACATAGCATTTGTTATAGCTCAATATTGATATCTAATGGTGTGACTTAGGACAAAAATGCTTTAGAAGATTTCATTGCACGACCAAATCTTTCTAAACCTTGGTGCTTTGAATTTTAGCCAGCAAAATCTGGCTACATGGCCAAATCTTCACAGACCATGGTGCTTTGAAAGGGAGATAGCAAAATTTGTCCACACAACCAAATCTTCCGAGACGCTAGTGCTTTCAAGAACCCATCAAGATTTATCCACACAACCAAATATACTTAGACCTTGGTGCTTTGAAAGAAGCCAAATCTCCACATACCCTACTGCTTTGAAAGAAGCCCACAAGATTTGGCCACACGGTCAAATCTCCCCAGACCCTGGTGCTTTAAAAGGAGCCAACAAGATTTGGCCACATGGCCAAATCTCCTAAGACACTAGTGCTTTGAAAGAAGCAATAAGATTTGGCCATACTGCCAAATCTACTCACACCTTGGTGCTTTCAAAGAAGCTAGCAAGATTTGGATGCACGGACAAATCCTTCAAGAAATTGGTGACTTCTTTCAAAGCACTAAGTAGATTTGGCTGTGGCATTCTTTCAAAATTGGGGAGATTTGGTTGTGTGGCCAAATCTTATAGCCTTCTTTCAAAGCACTAGGGTATGGGGAGTTTTGGCCCTGCAACCAAATCTTGCATGCTTCTTTCAAATCACCAGATTTTGGGAGATTTGGCTGTGTGGCAAAATCTTTCAAACAACCAGGGTTTGGGAAGATTTTGTCGTGCTGCCAAATGTTGCTAGCTTCTTTCAAATCACTAGGAAGATTTGGCAACATGGCCAAATCTTCAAACATTAAATTTAAAAATTGAAAATCCAGATTTTAAATTTAAAATTTAAATTTCAAAATTAAAAATTCAAATTTGAAAATTCAAAATTCAAATTTCAAGTTTCAAGTTTCAAGTTTCAAATTTTGAAATTCAAATCTAGAGATCCTACTTTCAAAAAAATCTTACATGCTTTTCATGATTCATGCTATTATACTTTAAAATCATACTATTACTTTAAAAGCAAACCTGAAATCTAAAACTATTAAAAAACCAAAACTTTAAAAGGAAAATCTAAACAAACCTTTTAAACCAAGCATAAAAAGTAAAACTATGAGAAGGAATTGAATTCATCTTCATGGGGGATCAAGTGATATGCTCACCTTGTTCTCTCTCTTCCTAGATCTCAAATGTGTAACTAGGGTGGTTTGAGAGGCTTAGGACAATGTCTTAGATGGGGTAGTTCTTGGAAAACACTCCTCCACACTTGGTTAGCTAATTGCAAGAAAAAAAGCTCAAAACTATGTCAAAATGAGAGGTCCTTGGAGGCTCCCCATCCTAGATTTGTCCTAACAGTGTGCACTTAACTATGTAGGTTTTAAACTTCCATTACCAATTAAACACTCCATAGGTTCCACACTCAATAGTTGGATTAGAAAGAGGTCTTTTTTCTTTTTTCTGCTCTACATGCTTTTGGGGGGATTGCTCCTTCCCCCCAGCCCTTTCTTTTCCATGTTTCACATTTTTTCCCATCTCTTGCTCTCATCTTCCTGCCGCACCCTGCTTTCTATCCAAAATCCTTCTCTTTTCCATCCACAGTTGACATCCTCTCTTGCCTCTGAAATGGTCCTTTGACCTTTCCTGCTCCTGCGACACCTTGCTTCTTCTGGCTGTCCGTCTACTCGTCTGTCTCTACTAGAAAAGTGCTTTGTCCTATCTGTCTCTATCTGTATTCTGCTCCTGCAATGCTCTATGGCCCCAGAACCAAAACCATGGCCGTTGTGCTCGTGTGACGCTCCATGGCCCCAGAACCAAAACCATGGCAAGGTTCTTCTGGTCCTGCGACACTTCGTGGCCCAAGAACCAAAATCATGGCCTACTTCTTCTGTTCCTTTGATGCTCTATGGCCCTTCTCTTCTCCGTGCTCCTACTTCTCCATGGCCCTAGAACCTTTCGCTCCTCTCCATCCGTTTCTGGAGCAGGCCTCATCTCGGGCTCTTACAAGTCTTCTCCCAAGGCTCTTATGTGTGGGTCAAGCTCTTGGCCTTCATCTACTTGTAGCTAGTCGGATTGGCCTTCATGACACCGTTCGGATGCTTAACCTACTCTTGTGCTTCTCCCCTTTGCCTCCTCTTCTGTCTGCCAACAAGAAAGACAACTCCTATGATTGATAGAGCTCTTCTCTCCCTCCGTTTGTACCCTCCTCTCAATTCACCTCGGTCAACTACCGCATGCGACAAGAGAATTGGTTTTTTGAGGAAACAAATCAATTCGCCTACCTGCTTGAAATCCAAAGAGCACAAGCTCATGAACAACAATGGCTACTCAATCATCCAAGTAAGAAAACAAAAGAAATAAAAAGGTGTACCTGATTCTTTCATGTTCTCCATTTTTTCCATTTCAAAACACCACGATTTGAAGGCAAGAGTCTTGTAAAAGTAGGAATCTCGAAGTGTGATTTGAAAGTAGGGTCTTTAGTATATGATTTGACTTTCAGATCTTGAAATTTGAAATTTTGAAATTTGAATTTTGTATCTAAGATTCAAAATTTGAATTTTGAATTTTGAATCTAGGATTTTGAATTTTGAATTTTGAAATTTCAGATTTGAATTTTGAATTTTAAATGGGGAGATTTGGCCTTGCAGCCAAATCTTCTTGGCTTCTTTCAAAACATACAATGGTTGTCCGCACAGCCAAATCTCCCTAGACCTTGGTGATTTGAAAGAAGCTATAAAGATTTGGCATCATAGCTAAATCTCTCTAAACCTTGCTGCTTTGAAAAGATTTGCCCACATGGCCAAATCTCCTTAGACACTCATGATTAGAAAGAAGCTAGCAAGATTTGGCCACATAGCCAAGTCTCCCTAAATCCTCATGATTTAAAAGAAGCTAAAAAGATTTGGCATCATAGCCAAATCTCCCCAAACCTTGCTGCTTTGAAAAGATTTGACCGCACGGCCAAATCTCCCTAAACCCTCGTGAGATTAGAAAGAAGATATCAAGATTTGGCCACGTGGCCAAATCTCGCTAGATCCTCATTATTAGAAAGAAGATAGCAAGATTTGGCCACACAACCAAATCTCCCTAAATCCTTGTGACTTAAAAGAAACTAGAAAGATTTGGCATCACAACCAAATCTCCCCAAATCCTACTGCTTTGAAAAGATTTTGCTGCACGGTGAGATATCCCTAGACCCTCATGATTTGAAAGAAGCTAGCAAGATTTGGTCGCATAGCCAAATCTCCCTAAATCCTTATGATTTAAAAGAAGCTAGAAAGATTTGGCATGATAACCAAATCTCCCCAAATCCTGTTGCTTTGAAATGATTTGGCCACACGGCCAAATCTCCCTAAACCCTCGTGATTAGAAAGAAGCTAGCAAGATTTGGCCGCACAACCAAATCTCCCTAAACCCTCGTTATTTATCAAAAGCTAGAAAGATTTTGCATTGCAGCCAAATCTCCCCAAACCTTAGTGCTTTGAAAAGATTTGGTTGCACAGCCAAATCTCCCCAAACCCTGGTGCTTTGAAAAGATTTGGCCGCATGGCCAAATCTCCATAGACCCTCGTGATTAGAAAGAAGCTAGCAAGATTTGGCTGCACAACCAAATCTCCTTAGACCCAGGTGATTTAAAAGAAGCCAAAAAGATTTGACCAATTTGAAAGAAGCTAGCAAGATTTGGCTGCATGGCCAAATCTCTCCAAACCCTAGTGCTTTGAAAGAAGCCCTCAAGGGCAAATCTCCCCAAACTTTAGTGCTTTGAAAGAAGCCCATAAGATTTGGTCACACATCCAAACCTCCCCTTCCGATGCTTTAAAAGAAGCCCATAAGATTTGGCCGCACGGCCAAATCTCCCTAGGCCCTAGTGCTTTCTCAAATCTACCACTATGTCTAGTGTCAATTCTCGATTCTATTTCAGATATGTTTATGGATAATGTGTTTTGTCTAACATTAAAGATTATAAAGATGATGGTTTGTATATTGCTTGGATTTTTTACAAGAAAGACACAAATGTGAAGAAGGTTGAGAAAGTTGTAAGTGGATTTGGAGAAAAAAGCATACCTTGGTACTTTGACATATATAGTATTGAGGGAGCACAGTTAACACAAGTTTACTTATTTGTTTTGTTACTTGATAAAAGTGCATACACTTATGTTGGATTGGTACATCAAATCATAGAAGATATGGTTGGAAAAGAGGGAGATATTGGATTGTTGATCATTATAAATTAAAATAAGAAATTTCTCTTCGATCCCTGTGATTATGAAGCATCTCATGTGAAGTTTGATGTAGATGAAAACATGCACTCAAGAGGCTGGATAAGTGTTGAATCAATTAATGGAAATGAAATTGACATAGTGACAACAATCATTGAATCATATCGCAAATTTCCAACAACATTAAAGAAGCACAAGAGTGGGGAAGATAGTGGGGAAGGAACAAAGAACGGAAAGTTGACTATGGTTGAAGCACCAGGTGGTAGCAAAGAAGGGGCAAAGAAAGGAAAGCTAACTATAATTAATGTACCAAAGGAAGGAACACCTCCAAAGGGTATGCTAGTAGTTGTGGAGAGAAGCAATGGTAGTGAATTAGAGCCAAGTGGAAAGGTCATAGGAAAAAAAAGGCAAAAGAAACCATTAGGCTTTGGTGGAATATGAAAAATACTACCCATTCGGGTTGCATGCAACATTTCCAATTCTAGTTGTAAGATATAAAAAAGATCCTCCAAGCTATGTATATAGAGGGTTGAACAAAGAGCATGTGGAGAAGCTTGTTGTAGACTTCGGTTATAACTCTAGGCCTCGTACTACTATAGCGGATTTAATGCCTTTCAATCCTGAAACAAAGCAGCCCCTAGAAAGGGTACATAAAAAGTATTTAACCAAGTGCCACTACTGGATACTATCTAGACAACATTCAATATATGATGCTAAAATATTCACATCTAACGATGATAACAACATGGCCCAAAGAAAGAACTACTACCACACCTAGCAGGTGAGGATTGTAGTGAATTGTTCTGCATGCTTTTGTGTGGAGATATCAAAGATGGCAAACCTAGAGTCTCAAAATATCTTGAGACAATCTCCATACATTGATATACTTAAGCAGGTGAGGGGACAATGGATTCTCTTTAACAAACCCAAGAAAGCACAACAAGGGCTTGCAAAAGGACATCTAGATCATGAGAATTGGGATGTAAGTACAGATTTTAATTATGAATCATTTTTTACAAGTCTGTTTTCTTAATTATTGCATTCTAATGGATTCATATATTTTGCAAGCTTTCATTAACATTGGCAAGGTAACATTGGGCAATAGCTTTGCCAACAAGGATGTGCATATGATAATCACAAGAAATGCCATTTATGATGGTTGGATCTCCATCCTTGAGGATTACATTGCAGGAAAATATTCCCAAGATGGAAAATGCTGTAGGCAACCCACAGTCTCAATGTTTACACGCTTGCGTGGATTGAGTGATGATCAAATTGGTCAAATTCAAAATGACATTAAGGAAGGTAGATTAGTCATAGCTAAAACAAAGACTGATGCCATGATTCTTGATATTGAAGGACAAGCTATGCAGATCAAGAGAGATGCTGCACTATAAGAAGAACTTTATATGTTTATATCGGCAAAATGGCCTTCCTTAATGTTAAAAAATTGGAATGAGTGCAGATTACATTTTAATATTAGTCCAGAATTGTATCATCGGATTCGTGGTTGCTTTGATTCATGATTAAAAGTGAAGCTTCAACAGGGCAAGGAAGCTCCACCATTGCCTGACGTTGCAAAGGGGTATCTGAGGTGGATTATGGGACAAAGTGAAGGTGCAAGTCATGGACCAAATTCCACCCGACCTTGGAGGTAGATGAAGCAGTAGATGTGTGTAGTGCCATCTATTCTAGCAGATTTTGGTCAACAAGCTCTGATTGTTGAAGGGCATGATATATTATATTATTTTCAACTAGTGATCCTTGAATTCAAAGAAAAAAACAAAGAAGTGCTTGAAAGGATGAATGTAGAATCTCATATGTCTACTCGTAGTTAAAAAAAAGACACAGAGAAAGGTATTGCTTCACCTATAACCAAAACTAGAGTGAGAGGGACTTGTCCTACCACAAGAAGTATGGTGCATGCTCAACATGTTACATTGAATGAAGAGGAAGAATGCATGCTAGGAAAAATTGCCAAAATGGGGCCGTTGAAAGATAGTGAGGCAAAACACTTTGCTATGGTTCTTGGATGCAAGGAAAGGGGAATCACTGCCGATGCTGCAAGGGCATTCTTAGCCAACTTGATTCGATTTTATTGCATAGACAACCATTAGTGAATCTGAGTGATCTTTTTAATTAGAGTTGCAGACACAAATGCTCAGCTAAAACATTTGTACCTACATTCTAATTTATATTTGGACACTATTTGGTTAGATTCGATTTGCAAAACATTGTGTTTCAATTTGTTTTGTGAAGAATTAATAGACATTGAGTTAGTACCTTGTGCAAAAAATGCTCTGTGCTTTGTGATGTGATTTTGTATTCCTCCACTAAAAGAATGATTCTTTGATTATTAACATATGATAGGTGTTATAGGTTGTCCTGAAAAGTTGAAGAGCTATCTTATTACAAAATTTGATCCTACATCCAATGGTTTATGGAAACATGAATTGCCCATACCCATTGAGCACATGTTCGAAATGAATGGCATCCATTATGAAGTAAAGAAATCAACAATACCTAGGGTAGGATATGGTCTTTTTGTACATACAAGGATCAAGAAGAAACAAGATTTTATGGTATATAATGGTCCAAAGTATGATTATGATACTTGGAGATCTTTCCTCAAGTTTTTCCCAAGGATGAAGACTTATGGAATGTTTGAAGTTCCATTCATTGAGCCATTGACAGATGTGAAATGTGTTGTGGGAGATGTATTGTATGGAAACATTACTGGATATATAAATAGCTCAATGTATTATAAAGAAAGAACAAATGTTATATTTGTATACATCCCTAAGCTACCACCTTGGGCTCAAAAGTCATAAGGAGATTTGAGTGCCCATGGCTACATTACTGTGCAAACCATGAAGGATATCTCCTTCGGAGATAAGCTACTTTGTGAGTATGAATACTAGTACATATGGAATTGTTAATGATTGTGTTAAACGATGTGTGAAATTGGCTATGTGTCAATGGTTTTGATTATATTTAGCACAAGAAAGCAATTTAAAAAGGCTTCTATCAAGACCATGTCTGTGAGTTTCATGAGCTCTATTGTGATGGAACAGTGTTTTTGAACACCACATTTATATGATGGATGTTAAAGCTCTACCATGATCCTATTGCATATGTCAATACTGCAATTGATCAACATAGAAACATATGCATTTGGAATTAATTTGATACATCTAATATACCAAATAAAAATTGATAGTTGTTGCAAGTTTAATTTTATTTTTGAACACCACATTTATATGATGGATGTCAAAGCTCTATAACAATCCTATTACATATATCAATACTGCAATTTAATATACTCCAATGAATCTTCCTAACACAACATCTATAAATTGGCTTTTGTTTGTGGTTTCGATGCATATGAAACAACAAACATCTTTTTTTCACTAGCAAATCAACAAATGTTTTAACCATGGGGCCATGTTCACATCTATTAAGGCCTTTTGGCAATATACGGAAGCTTGTTGCTTGGGTTCTAGGAATTGGGAAAGTATTATGCATGGTCTAGTCTCCCCCAACATAATTGAAACTTGGGTCCTCAATGGAGCTAATGTTTCAATAAAAAACATCAAATTTTACATTTGAAGTGACTATTTTTTATTTCGTGGGAATTGGGATTTTCCCAAATTCTCTAATATAGTGTTCTATGTCTCTCACCGAAAGATGACTCGAGGTCCTAAGCTACACGTATACTACAAACGACAACCCCGATATATCTGTAGGTGACAAAAATCCTCGGAACCTTGCATACTGAGAATACCCTACTCTTCCTGCAAGAGTCCTAGGAAAGAAAAAATGTATGTAGAACTTGCACCATGTACTCTACGCTGCGGGAGTCCTAGGAAAGAAAAAATTGTATGCAAGTACAAGCAGAGCTTTCCTGCTTCTCTACACACACATTCTGTACTACCTAATTTCATGTTGGCATAGAGACAACATACTCCCGGATCCATTTCATTACGCGTCCTTGAGTTATGGCTTATTTTGATTTCAGAGTTGAGATGCCATGTCCGTAACCCAGTGGTTGTTGAGCTTGTGGCATGCAAGTCATTCTTGCTATAATGCTTTTGCACCATACAATTTATGGTCTATAGTTAGGAAGATTATCTCCTCTTGAGGAGGGGTAGACGACTGTGAGTTTCAGAGGGGATCTTGTTGCTGAGGCTTCAGACTCTGCCATCGAATCTTCTTGGGAATAGGTTTGGCAGGGGTCTCATTGTCGAGGCTGGCATTTCTTGCTATCTTTCATACATGTTGGATGCAATTGCACCCATATCATTGAGCTTGTAGATAAGTTTGCATGCAAGTCTAATATTTTTACGTTTACGAGATGGTTGTACTATTTGGTGGGGGTCTCGTTGATGAGGCTGCAAACTCTTTTGCCAATTCATCTTGAGTTTTGGCATAGCTTCTTGTCCTGCTTGTGAATTCATTGCATGCTTTGAGAGTATGGAATGAAAGTGTGTGATACTATTATTCATGCAATCTATTATGTGCCTATGCACAATCATGTGAGTGCACATGATGTGTCGATTAGGTAGGGACTAACTATATGCTTATTTGTGGGATTTAATAGGGAAACTAAGACTCAGTCATCCCTAATACAAAATTCATTAGGTCTTCCTAAATGTGCAAAAACATGCATATGCCATGAGTGTGCGTGTAACAATCTAGTGCAAACTATATGTGCAAAAACGTGCATATGCTAGTGAGTGTGTGTGTAACAATTAGTGCAAACTATTGAAGACTTGGGGTTCCCAAAACTTTATTATTGTCAGGGATGGCTTGCATGTTGATGTTATGTCGCTTCAATCGGCTCTCGTTTATGGTTGTGCTAAATTGGACTCCGTCCAATGTTTCTAGCAGCATAGTTTAAACTTCATATTCTTTTAGTGGTCTTGGCATTGCTATGGGGACACTGCCACTTGTGTTATTGTTAAAGTACTCTGGCACTTCTTGAAGATGAGCCTCTTATGGTGTTGAACTAGCTTGACATGTGCTATGGGCATGGGGTGGCATAGTATCATTAACCAATTTGTTTGGCACTTGGGGACCTTTTTTTGCTTTTTTTAATTCTCTTGATCGATCTTCATATGTATATGTGGCTTATAGTTTTGAAACTTCTTACGTTGGGAAATGTGGCGCAACTTTTCCACTAGTAAGGTGTTTCAAAGTAAGGGTTCATTTGCTGCGCATACTCCTTCAAGTCCCTTATGGAATCATTCAAGAGGCGGTGGTTTTGATTTTGAGGGAGCTAGCTTTGCAAGATACAATTCGACGATCCTTGTTTGGACTCATTCAAATTCATTGAAGTGTTCGACCTTGGATTTTCTGTGATTTCCTCCTGCAATTTTCTTAGGGGATCTTTTGCTGTTATTCAACTTTGGAGGTTCAATTTCTAGGAGCTCGACTGCCATTAAGGAATGAAGAATGGCTAGGTCATTGTCAAAGATTTGATCTTCAATTTCAACATTGTTAGCCTTAGTTTCAAGGTCTTAAGGAAAATTGGAGTCATCATTGTATGGGTACCTTCTTCAAGTTCATCATTGGTATGGTATGGCACCTCTAGATCGATTGGTTCTTCATGTGTTAGTGGAGGATCTACCTATAGCACCTTAGCACCTATCTGCGAGATGGGGTCTTATGAATGGCAGTTGTTGATGGCTTCCAAAGTTTGTATCCAATTATTTACATTGCTTTGTGAATCACCCGCTATGGCATGCTGTTGCAGGGGAGCTGATTTGCTTGAGATTGTCGTTGAAGATGTGTCATCTAATGCTCTAGGCACAATTGGTTTTATAGCTCCTGACCACACATTCACCCTGACTACAGTGTCACAATTTTGGATTGTCAGTCTATCAATTCCCTAGTCATGGGGGACTGATGCTTCCCCTAAGCAAGGACGTCCAAGTAAGAGGAGGCGAGGCAGGTGGTGGTGGTGGGAGGCAGCAGGGAGGAGAGGGGAGGGGAGGGGGGAGGCTACAGCAGAGGGGACAAGAGGGCAAGGGGAAGTCGAGGTAGGGGAGGGGATGGTAGGGGTAGTCGAGGTAGGGGAGGGGATGGGAGGTAGTGAGAGGAGGGAGGTGGTTGGGCGGTGAGAGGTAGCGACCGGGGGAGGCAACGATGAGGAAGCGGAGGCATAGCGGGAGGAGGGCAAGGGAGGAGGCGAGGTAGGGGAGGGGATGGGAGATGGAGTAGGAAGAGGAGGGAGGCAGTTGAGAGCTGGTGGGAGGGGGGGAGGCAGTGGGGTGGGGCAAGTGGGGCGGCCGAGGGGTAGCGATAGGAGGGAAGGTAGGGAAGGGGATGGGAGGTGGAGGGGTAGTCGGGAGGAGGGCAGAGGGGGAGGTGTGGTAGTGGAGGGGATGGGAGGTGGATTGGTAGTGAGAGGAGGGAGGAGGGAGGAGGTTGGGTGGCAGAGAGGTAGTAGGAGGGGGGAGGTAGCGGAGGGGAGGGGGAGGTGGTGAGGCAATCGAGGGGAGGGGATGGGAGGCAGAGGGACGAGACAAAGGGGTGGGTAGGGGAGGGGAGGCACTACAAGGCATAGGCCCTTTTCCGATGAAAATATCGATGCTTTTTACATTAAAACTTTTTTTTTCACGGGCGTAAACGTCGTTATAAAAGTTGCTAAAAGCATCGGAAAAGAACCGTCTCTATAAAGCGTCGCTATATAGCGACACTATTAAGCATCATTATATAGTGACACTGATAATCATCGCTATATAGTGACACTGGTAAATGTCACTATATAGCGACGATTAACAGAAGTAAAAAAAAAGCATTAGTGGGGCTAAACAAGGCCATAGCAAGCCCTGTTTTGCCCCACTAATGCTTTTTTTTTTTTAATTACAAAAAAAAGTTTTTTATTAAAAAATTTCCCTTGCAAAAAGGGTGATACAAAATCGCTCAAATGAAATGATCGAGCAACAAAAGGATATACATGTCGAACATATATAACATTGTTTGTTACAAAATTATCCTTTCGAAAAGGGTGATACAAAATTTCTCAATCAAGCGGATATACAAAATGACATACATGGTGAAGTATATGCAAATTGCTACTACTACTACTGATTCAAATCGTCCTCGTCATCCTCATCCTCCTCCTCATCTTGTTGGCCTGATCCTTGGTCCTCTTGAGCTGTGCCTTCTCCTTGATCCTCGTCTTGTTAACGTGATCCTTGGCCCTGCTGATCGCTCCTCTAGTGATGGGATGTTGGAGCTTGTACCCTAAGAGTGAACCATATAAATTGAAAATTAGATTGGAACAATTTAAAAAGTGAGATTACAAGTAGAAGTAGACTTATACCATGTGAGCAGCCACCTCAGCCCAATCAACCGTCACTCCCATTGCCTCTTGCTCAATAAACCACGATTTTGTTCCTATGCAAAATGCGTGTTCATCTTTGCATCTGTAGGAGGATGACCCATCGCAAAGCCATGCACGGCTAGCAAAGGAGTTCCCCGAGGGGTAGTCGTACTGCTACATCTGAGAGGAGTCGGGGTAGTCCCCATAGGTGTCGCTTATGCTTATGCATAAGAGGAGTCTTATGCTTATGCATAAGAGGAGTCTTATGCTCATGCATAAGCATAAGCTTGTGCATATGTATCCTTCTCTTATGCTTATGCTTATGCTTATGCATAAGAGGAGTCTTACACATAAGCATAAGCATATGCTCATGCTTATGCATGAGCATCAGAGCATGAGCATGAAAGAGGGAAAACAGGAGGGGAAAGAGGAGAAGAGAGAAGAAGAGGGAAAGGAAAGAGAGATTGGAAAAGGGGAAAGAGGGAAAGAAAGAGAGAAGAAGAGGGAAAGGAAAGAGGGAAAAAGAGACATAAGAGCATGCTTCTGCATGAGCATATGTCTCCTTCTGTTATGCCTATGCATAAGAGGAGGCTTATGCATAAGCATAAGCATGCATATGTCTCCTTCTGTTATGCTTATGCATAAGAGGAGTCTTATGCATAAGCATAAGCATATGCTCATGCTTATGCATGAGCATAAGAGCATGAGCATGAAAGAGGGAAAAGAGGAGGGGAAAGAGGAGAAGAGAGAAGAAGAGGGAAAGGAAAGAGAGATTGGAAAAGGGGAAAGATGGAAAGAAACAGAGAAGAAGAAGGAAAGGAAAGAGGGAAAAAGAGACATATGCTCATGCTTATGCATGAGCATATGTCTCCTTCTCTTATGCTCATGCATAAGCATAAGCATGAGCATATGTCTCCTTCTCTTATGCTTATGCATAAGAGGAGTCTTATGCGTAAGCATAAGCATATGTTGATGCTTATGCATGAGCATAAGAGCATGAGCATGAAAGAGGGAAAAGAGGAGGGGAAGAGGAGAAAAGAGAAGAAGAGGGAAAAGAAGGAGAGATTGGAAAAGGGGAAAGAGGGAAAGAAAGAGAGAAGAAGAGGGAAAGGAAAGAGGGAAAAAGAGACATATGCTCATGCTTATGCATGAGCAGTTTCCTTCTCTTATGCTCATGCATAAGCATAAGCATGAGCATATGTCTCCTTCTATTATGCTTATGCATAAGAGGAGTCTTATGCATAAGCATAAGCATATGCTCATGCTTATGCATGAGCATAAGAGCATGAGCATGAAAGAGGAAAAAGAGGAGGGGAAAGAGGAGAAGAGAGAAGAAGAGGGAAAGGAAAAAGAGATTGGAAAAGGGGAAAGAGGGAAAGAAAGAGAGAAGAAGAGGGAAAGGAAAGAGGGAAAAAAAGACATATGCTCATGCATGAGCATATGTCTCCTTCTCTTATGCTCATGCATAAGCATAAGCATGAGCATATGTCTCCTTCTATTATGCTTATGCATAAGAGGAGTCTTATGCATAAGCATAAGCATATGCTCATGCTTATGCATGAGCATAAGAGCATGAGCATGAAAGAGGGAAAGAGGAGGGGAAAGAGGAGAAGAGAGAAGAAGAGGGAAAGGAAAGAGAGAATGGAATAGGGGAAAGAGGGAAAGAAAGAGAGAAGAAGAGGGAAAGGAAAGAGGGAAAAAGAGACATAAGGAGCATATGTATCCTTTTTTTATGCTCATGCTTATGCTTATGCTTATGCATGAGCATGAAAGAGGGAAAAGAGGGGAGGAAAGAGCAGAAGAAGAGGGAAGCAAAAGAGGAAAAAAGAGGGGGAAAGAGATTGAAAGATTGAAGGAGAAGGAGAAGGAGAGGAGGGAAAGAAGAGGAGACAAGAGGGAAAGAAGAGGGAAGAGAGGGGAAGAGAGGGTTCCTATGCCCATCACTACAGCTAGCACTTAAGGCGCTAGCTATAGGCCAATGCAAATTAAAAAAATAACAAATGGAAAAAAGAGGAAGCACTTACCTGGAATAGTGCGTCCCGCTCAGTGTTTTGTGGACTGACCCTACAAAAGAGAGGAGTCTTCTTTCTTTCTTGGAATCTCATTTTTTGTTTCAATCCTTTGAAATCAAGCATGAAAACTAGTAATCAAGCATAAAAACTAGTAAGCAGCTTTAGCAATACAAGGAGAAGCACTCACAAAATGAAATCTCACAAAAAAACTACCTACATTGTTCAAAGAGACTCACCTCTTCAAAAACTTCCTTTCAAGAAACCAAAGAGGGAGAAGGGTGGAGGGGGAGCACAAGACCTAGGAGAGAGATGAGTAGTGGTGAGGAGTGGAGAATAGAGTGGGAGGTCATCGGAACTAGGTGGGAGGAGAGATTACTTTGCTTACAATAGAGATTAGAGAGTGCTAAAGAAAGCACCGCGCATCGCGATGAATTTCGGTTTTAACCCACAGTGTCACTATATAGCGACACTTTTCTGTCGCTATATAGCAACACTAAAGAGTCGCTATATACCGACCTTTAACCCTAAACCCTAAGCCCTAAACCTAAACCCTAAAAGTCACTATATAGCGACCTTTAACCCTAAAAGTCATTATATAGCGACACTTAACCCTAAAAGTTGCTATATAGTGACCTTTAACCCTAAGTGTCGCTATATAGCAACACTTATACCTTAAAAGTGTCAATTCAAGGCACTTGATCTAAGAAGAGAGGGAAGGAGCTCATGGGTGGCTATTTTTTGGATCTTAATGGATTTCCTTGGATTTTGTCTTGTGACTTTAGAGGTCTGCAGATGGAAGGGACGACTGAAAGCTTGTCAGATGATGCGCCAATGCTTGGGAGTGTAGAGTGGTTTACGGAGAGGTTGTATTGTCATTGCACTCATTGCAAGCGAGAAGTATGACATCAACACCATATTGTCATGCACCACTTGAGGATGTATGGGGAGGAGCCCAAACCAATACCCACCGTTGGTGGTGCACATGGTGATGGATCATCCAAAAGTCATTGCTATTTGAGTTCGTGATTAATATCGCATGCGTACATGACACAATCTTGAGACAGGATGAGGAGGGTGGTGTGCGTATACCTTCACACTACCAATGTGGATATGAAGATAGAGATCATGTGGATATGGAGATGCCACTACCAATGCCGGATCCAATTGATCCAGATGGATTTAGAGAAGAAGATGAAGATCACAATATGAGCCAAGAGGAAGATGTGCATAATGACATCATATGGGAGGAAGATGGAGATCACAATATTGAGGAAGAAGATGGTGATCATCAAGAATCACCTGACTTTATTGAAGAAGATGATCAAGTCTATGGTGAACGTACGATGATGATATAAGAGATCAACTCAGTATAGAGTTGGAGATAGTAGACTTGTTTGGCATACTAGACTTGGCTCATGATGAAGCCAAGTCTCAAACATAGACATGAATATATGAGCTTCGAACTTGATGTACATGCTCTTGTACTTTTATTCTTTCAAAGGATCAAACATGTACATGCTCTCGTATTTTTATTGTCTATGAGATCAAACATGTAAGAAAATTTAAAAAATTTTGTCATTGGAAAAAACTAACTTTTAAGGACTATATAAGTAAAAAACATCTCTGGAAAACGTCGCTATAAAATAGTATCTCAGTGTCACTATATAGCGACACTTAAAAGTCGCTATATAGTGACCTTTATAATCGTCGCTATATAGCGGCGTTTGCTTAACATCGCTATATAGCAACGTTTGCTTAACATCTCTATATAGCGATGCTTTACGGGACACGCTTTTCATACCGACGATTAGCTCCCCGTGTGCACTAAAGATCAGTACGTAAACATTGCAATAGGATCTATGTGTAGTAGTGAGGGGAGGGGTAGGGGAGGGGAGGGGAGGGGAGGGGAGGGGAGGGGGCAGGAGGGGACAGGTAAGGTAGGCAGCAGGGTGAGAGGAGTGAGGGGAGGGAGAGGAGAGAGATAGAGAAAGAGCATTCAAGGGAGGGAGGGGAGGGGGAGAGAGAGAGAGAGAGAGAGAGAGAGAGAGAGAGAGAGCAAGAGGAGCGAGAGGAGAGGGAAGGAGAAGCCCTGGTGATCGTAGCCCCCAAGGTGAGAGGAGTGAGGGGAGGGAGAGAAGAGACAGAAAGTGAGGGAAGAGAGAAGAGTGAGGAGAGAGAGGAGAGAGAAGGAGGAGCCCTAGCAGCCATGGCCCATAGGGTTGAGAGGAGTGAGAGGAATGAGGGGAGGAGAGAGAGAGAGAGGAGAGAGAAGGAGGAGCCCTCACAGTCATCGCAGCCCCCAGGGGTGATAGGAGTTAGAGGAATGAGGGGAGGAGAGAGAGAGAGAGAGAGGAGTGAGGGGAGGGAGAGGAGAGAGAGAGAGGAGTGATGGGAGTGAGGGGGGGAGAGAGAGAGAGAGAGAGAGAGAGAGAGAGAGGAGTGAGAGGAGAGAGAAGGAGAAGCCCTAGTGGCCACGACCCCCATGGTGAGAGGAGGGATGGGAGGGAGAAGAGAGAGAGAAAGAGGAGTGAGGGGAGGGAGAGGAGAGAGAAAAAGTGAGGGAAGAGAGAGGAGTGAGGATAGAGAGGAGAGAGAGGAGAGAGAAGGAGGAGCCCTGGTGGCTACAGTACCCAAGGGTGAGAGGAGTGAGAGGAATGAGGGGAGGAGAGAGACAGAGAGAAAGTGAGGAGAGGGAGAGGAGTGAGGGGAGGGTAGGGGAAGGGGATGGGAGGAGAGAGATGTTGGCATAAGGCTCATTAAGGGATGTGTGGCAATTTAGCACATGATGAGTGCATGGGGAGGTGACTCATTACGTGGATATCTCGAGGCGGTCAGTATGTATAAACCCTCTATATCACATGCGTTCAAGGCCTATTTGTAAAATCACTTATCTCTAAATTTTTCATTAATAAAATGTACCCTTTTTCTCTACTAATTTGTACATTTTTTTCAAAATCATTAAAAAAACTCGCTTATGTAAATTAATTTTTGTAAAATTTAGATATTAAAAATATCCTTCTGTTGAACTCATGTGATAGGGTTACATATCATCACTGACCCCCCCGAGGTGGATACTTGATGGTGATTGGCCCATGCATGAGAGAGGTGTTGATTGGTCTTTATGACAGGAAACTTGGCAAAAGATGGCATAGCTAGCTCATGAGGAGAATTGAAGTGTGATGCCAACGATAGAGTCGGTCCTTTTGTTGAAGGCCTCTGAGCCTGTGAAACGAGTCTAGGTCTTCATGAGCTCTAGTAGCTACTAGCAGAGTCTATTGGGGTCCATAGAGAGTCATGTAGCTTCACAATTGTAAAGCCAAAAAATTGAGCGCATGGGTGAGGCTCTAGATCAGTGATTTTTTGAGCAAATAGAATTGATATTGTGTTGCCATCTCGGCTCTCTCTCTGTTGTGTTTATTTATATTGCAGTATCTCGTAATTCTTGAGCAATTGCAAGCATATTCTACAATCATATTCTAATAGTGGTATCAGAGCAACGTCAGAAGGATCATGGAAGGTGGTTCGGGGAGCATGCAAGATCATACTACATGTCGAAGAAATCAAATAGCAGCAGTGACTTATTTTAAGTAAACAGTCAGGTTCCTCCCTCAAGAGTGTTGACGACCTTGCACGGATCGTGGTCAAGTTTGTAGAAGATGAAGAGAGCCAATTGATCTATTGGCTAAAGCTTTTTTTAGAGCTATTGTAGGAGGTTCCTAAACAACATAATGGATTATACAAAGAAGGAGAACTCGATTGATGGTTCCATCATAAAGTTCAACGGCCGAAACTTCTCCTCATGGCAATTAGCCACTCGACTTTACTTGATGCAGAAAGGCCTCCTCTGACCCTCGAATAGTTCAGGATGGTCCTTGTACTGCTTCTTGAAAAACTTCCAGTCAGCTTTGTCTGCCCAACTAGGTTTAGCCTTCCCCTTTGTGATGGAAGTACACAAGGTTAACCTATGTTGCTTCAAGATGACCCCCATGCACTCTTTCATGTAATCTGAATTGAACTCCCAATTTGGAGGATTAGGATATTGTCTTTTCAATTCGTCAATGATTGCTTGCTTCTTTTCCTCAGTTTTCTATTATTTCTCCAGCAACTGTGATTTCATAGGATAGATCCTTGATCGGGTAAGGAGGACTCATGGTAGTGGCAGAGTCAAAGCGAGTGGTGTTACTGCGAGCGCTTACAAAGCGAGGAGGAGCAGTGGGAGTAGGAGAGGGCAAAGGACCTGATTGGTACTGGGTCTTGGGATCAAGTGGAGACTTGTAGTGATGTGAGTGTGCTGACTCATCTACATCTCCCGAGTCAGCACACATAAGCGACCCTTTCTACTCTTCCTTCCCTTATGATGGGAACGCCTAGGTGATGACCCCTCAGTCGAAGGGGCTAGAGGGGATGGCTGGATAGTAGGTCTAGTAGTCAATATAGGGGAGGGATTTGTTGAGGTCCTCTGGGATAGCAGAGAGAAGAATCTCGCTGCCTCCGCATTGATCAACTGTGTGACAAACTCGTCGAGACTCCCGACAAAGCCATGGGCTGCTAGCAAAGGAGTTTCCCAAGGGGTAGTCATAGTGCTACACCCAAGAGAAGTTGGGCCAGGGGTAGTTGTAGGGGTAGGTCCCTAAGGTGTCGCCTAAGTGGAATAAAAGTCCTCTGGAGAGTAGAGAACATGATGTCTCCTCCTACGAGGGTTTCTGTACTCCTCGGACATGTGACATGCGTAGACACAAACATAAAAATAAAAAACAAAAAACAACCATGGGTAAGAAGCGAAAAGACAATTAATTACTTGACAATTATGAAATTCAAACTCAAGAAATTATGTGTAGGCAATTAATCACTTGTGAAAATTATGAAATGACATCAAAGCATAAAGGATAAATATGAAAGGACAATTATTTACTTAAGACAATTATGAAAAGCCAGTTTTAAAAAGATAAATATTTATGAAAGACAAGTGGAATCCAATAAGAGTTTCATATATATATATATAATAGATACCAAAAGTATGTCTCCAAAATTATGTATATAAAAAACATATGTCTCCAAAAGTATGCTTAAGAAAAATTTGTCTCCAAAAGAGACATTCTACAAACCCCTCTCTTTTCCTCTCTCTTTTTCCCTCTTTCATCCTCTTTCCTCTCTTTTTATAAGCATATGCATTTGCATATCCTTATGTTATGCATGAGCATATGCTCATATGCTCATGCATAAGCATAAGCATATGCTTTCTCTCTTTTTCTCTTTTTCCCCTCTCTTTTCTTCTTTTCCTCTCTCTTTTTTCCTTGTATTTTCCCCTCTTCCTTCTCTCTTTTCATAAGCATATGCATCTCTTCTTTTCCCCTCCCTTTCATCTCTTCCTCTCTTTTCCTTCTACTCTTTCATCCTCTCTTCTCTCTTTCTCTCTTTCAATCATGTCCTTCTCTTCTTTTCCCCTCTTTCTCCCTCTCTTTTCCCCTCTTTCATCCTCTTTCCTCTCTTTTTATAAGCATATTTATTTGCATATGCTTATGCTCTTTTCTCTCTTTTGATAAGCATATTCTCTTGCGTATGGTTATGCTCATATGCTTATGCTCATACATGAGCATATGCTCATATGCTCATGCATAAGCATAAGCACATGCTTTCTCTTCTTTTTCCGTGTCTTTTTCGCTCTTTTTCATCTCTTCTTCTCTCTTTTCATACGCAAATACACTTGCTCTTTTCCCCTCTCCTCTTTTCCTTCTCTTGCATTTATGTATGCTTATGCTCAGTTGCTTTCTTCTCTTCTTTTTCCCTCTTTTTCCCTCTCTTTCTCTATTTTTCTTCTTTTCCCCTCTCTTTTTCCCACTCTTTTCTTATTTCCCTCTTTTCTTAGCTTATGCTTATACATATGCTTATGCTTATTTCCTTCTTCTTAGCCGTATTCGATTCTTTTTTCTTTTGCTCCTTAGCCATATTTGGTTCTTTTTTTAGGAGGAGACATCATGATCTCTACTCCCCAGAGGACTTTGATTCCACTCAAGCAACTCTTCAGGGGCCTACCCCTGTGACTATCCTTGACTCAACTCCTTTGGGACCTAGCACTACGTCTTCCCCTTGGGAAACTCCTTTGCTAGCATCCCATGGCTTCACCGGGAGTCTCGACAAGTTTGTCATACAGATGAGAGATGCGGAGGAAGCAAGATTCTTCTCTCTGCTATCCTAAAGGACCTCAGCTCTTTCCTCTCCTACATTGACAGCTGTTGTACTAACTCAGGAGATGTAGACAAGTCAGCATACTCACATCACTACAAGTCTCCACTTAGTCATGAGACCTGGTACCACTTAGGTCCCTTTCCCTCTCCCACTCCCTCTACTACTCCTTGCTTTGTAGGCACTCACAGTAACACCCCTCGCTCTAGCTCTACCACTCCCATGACTCCTTGTTTCCTGCCCAAGGACCTGTCCTATGAAATCACGAGGGCTGGAGAGATAATAGAAAATAAAAAGGGCTCAGAAGTGCTGGCCACCATGAGGCGATTCATCAGCCACCACTGCAAGAGCGGCATAGCTACTGACTAGCGGTACCACGATGACGAAATGAAGGATGCTGTCATTGATGAATTTAAAAGACCCTAACCCCGCAAATTTTAAAAGACTCTTACATGAAGGAGTGCATGGGTGGGGTCTTGAAGCATCGTAGGTCAACCTTGCATACTTTTGTCACAAAGGAGAAGGCTAAACCCAACTGGCAAGACAAAGCTGACTGGAAGTTTTTCATGAACGACTACAGGGACCATCCCGAAAAGTTTGAGAGTCAGAGGAGGGCTATGAGGAGATGGCTGAACTCTGTAGATACTTCACACTTTGGTGTTATAGGTAGATGATTGGCATTCAAGGCATGGGTAGTAAGTCTACTTCTTCTCATTTAATTTATTGTTCTATGTGTTTTATTACATATTGTATGCACATTATCTAACTCTTGTAAATTGGGCCCATAGCAAGATGCGATGGGTCGCTTTCCCACACAAAAAGAGGAAAGATGCATGGTCTACATAGGAGTGAAGCCATGGTTTATTGAGCAGGAGGAACTGGGAGCAATAGTCGATTGGGCTGAGGTGGCTGCTCACACAGTATAAGTTTACTCCTACTTGTAATCTCACTTTTTAAATTAGTTTATTCTTTAAGTCCCAATCTAATTTCCAATTAATATGGTTTCACTCTTAGATTACAAGCTCAAACGTCCCATTAGTGGAGGTGAGCGGTAATAATGAGGTATTTGGCTTACACGGCTTCGAAGAGGGCCAAAAATCACGCGTAGCAAGGATCAAACCAACACAACCACCACCACAACGATGACGATGATGATGATTTGGATGAGCAGTAGTAGTAGTAGTATTAGTAGTAGTTTCTATATACTTCGGAATGTATATTATTTTGTATGTCGGCTTGTTTGAGAAATTTGTATCACCCTTTTTGAAAGTGTAATTTTGTAACAAACAATGTTGTATATCTTTGACATGTATATGCTTCTGTCTCTTGGCTCATTTGAGCAATTTTGTATCACCCCTTTCATAAGGTAGATTTTGTAACAAATAATGTTCATTTTTTTGTAATTACTAAAAAGAAAACATTAGTGGGGCAAAATAAAGCTTGTTGTGGCCCTGTTTAGCCCCACTAATGTTTTTTTGATGTTTCTGTTAAGCATCGCTATATAGCGACACTCTATCAAAGTCACTATATAGCGACATATGTTTCTGTTAAGCATCGCTATATAGCGACACTCTATCAAAGTCGTTATATAGTGACGTTTACCAGAGTTGTTCTGGCCTTGTTTAGTGCCACTAATGTTTTTTTTAAGTTTCTGTTAAGCATCGCTATATAGCGACGCTTTACCAGTGTCGCTATATAGTGATGTTTATATAGCGATATTTCTTTTTTGATGCTAATAGCGACGTAAATACTGACCTTCACACTCATTACAAAAAAACTTTTTGGTGTGAAAAAGGTTGGTATTTTCATCGGAAAGTAGCCTGTGCCTTGTAGTGAGATTGGCTTGTTGAGAAGATAAGAGATACCAATGATGAAATCTTCTAGACTTTTCTCTACATCATCTGATAATCTTATTTTGTATTCTCTACAACAAGCCTGATAGGGCTGATTTGCAATCTTATTTTTTATTCTCTGCAACAAGCTAGTAGGGCTGAGTAGATCATATTAGAATTGCTGATACACTTTGTTTAGATTATCTTGTATTCTCTGCGACAAGCTTGGTAGAGCAAATCATATTAAAATTGCTTTAAATATTGTTTGTTTCTTAGTCACAATTTGGATAAAATTAGTCGAGTCATTCTCTAAGTTCTTTGATATATTACCTACAACAAGGTCAGTAGACATGAGTAGGGAGTCGTTGCTCCATGTCATGTGATAGTTTGATAAGTCCATGAGGTGATAGTCGATAGTCTTGCAATAAGCTTGTCTTTTTGAGTTGATAAGAAACTCTCTTTGTCTTTGTATTTCATATCATATGTGAGAGAAATCTTGTTATATGTACACAACAAGACAAAGCATCCATAGACGCGTGCACAGACACGTTTACTGAACTAAATAAAAAACTTACGGGTGCATCTATTTGCACGTCTATTTTCGCGTCTGGAGACCCACGTCTAATTGTGCGTCTATATATCAGACACACGTGCGTATAAACACGCATTTAGATGCATAAATAGATGCGCCTGTAAACGCGTTTATAGATGCAAATATAGGCACAAGTTGAATAGACAGACGCGTATATAAATGCATTTTTAAACGCACTGATAGACGCACCTTTTTTTTTTTTTTTAAATTTTACAGAATGCTGTGTATGTTGTGTATGCTATATAGTTACAAGAATCCCATATCCACATTGTGTAATTCAATTCTTATAGCCAACCGCATTTCAATTACAATTCCAAATAAAACATTACAACTCCAAAATGCAATAAAATTGAAAGCTCAAAAAGTGCTTGTATATACATATAGCACGAAGCTAAGCCATGTCATGTGGCTTCAAGTACAAAAAATAAGAGGAGTGTATATACAAGAGACACAAAGCCAAGCCAGTGGCTTTAAGTACCAAAAAGAGTAGCTAGCACTACTTGTATGACTAATCTATGTTCTCCAAGTCCTCGCTCCCTTCCACGCTCCCTTCTGCACTCCCTTCTGCGCCTCCTTCCTCCTCTTCCTCATCGTCTTGTGCATGGGCTTGTAAACAAGGGACAACATATATCAATGTATGAAAAATCAAATCTTTACTTATAATTTTGGCATTATTTAATTACTTTCAAATACCCGGGGGGCCGCTCCAGTAGCTCGGGTATACTGCTCCTCAGTAATCAACCCGTCATCATAGAAGTGCCTCCATGTATCTTCTCTGCGATGGTGGCGGTGGTAGGCTGTCTCCACAAGAGTAGGATATCTACCCACGATCTCAAGCTGCATGATGACACACTTTGCGGAGGGATTAGTACAAAGAAACAACCTCCTAATAGACTACATAATCAATATAATTTGAGATCGATACTTACAAATTAGGCCTCCCATGATTCAACACCCCCTGCTCCAAAATGCGCGCTTCCATATTCCTCCATCTGGATCCTCCATGCCTCCACGTGCTACAGACTGGGGTCCTCCCTCGCTGACTTCATTGCCTTCTTCCACTCACGCTTGTGAGCGGTGTGGGGCGGGCCCCTTGGTGGTTGACCTGCCTCAAGCCTGGCAAGCTCTGCTAGTGCCTGCCTCTTCAGCGAAGATCTTTTATTGCCAAGTATTGTAACAATCTTTGACTTGGCCCATTTATCTGTGAACTGGCGATTAGGGGGGTTAGGATACCTAGAGCGAACAGTAGCGAGGGTCTCATCAGCCAACCTCTTTGGGTGGTCTTTGTAGTGGATAAAGCAATCTCTATAATTGTTAGCAATTATAGAGCGCATGAAGGCCATGATGTCCTTCCCCCGCGCATCCATCAAGATGCCTCCTGTCTGAGTGATGTCATAATAAATCGTACCATCACCCAGAGGCATGTCTAAATCATCTGAATCATCATCCTCCCCACTGCCACATGGCCCAAAGCACTGTACCATGCATCCCCCACCGCTCTCCCTGCTACTACCCCTGCTACCCTATCGTGTCGAGCTCGTACGCTGGCCACTCGTAGCTGGAGATTGCACGGGACTATGCTGACCACTCGTAGCTGGAGAACCGAGTCTCGACGGCACAGGAGTACGTCGATGGCTCTGCTAGACAGAAGGACCTCCTGACGGCATGGGGGAAGGGGCATAAGATAGGATGGCAGAAGGGACATAAGATGGCATGGGAGAAGGGACATAAGACAGTATGGGGGAAGGGGCATAAGAAGGGGCATAAGACGGTTGTGCTGACTCCACTGGGGTGATCTCAGGCAGTGTGGGGTGGCTTGGAGTCTGTAGTGCCAACTCCTGAGGAGTATTTAGAGGACCCATCATATACCCATATAACTCCGCAGGACTAGGAGGGTGCCCTAAAAGGTTATATAAGTCCTTCCAAATAGATTCCCAGGGATCAGGTGAGCTGGAAGCGTTTCCTGGCCACATGTTGAACTGGAAAAAAGGAAAAAAATCTATTACTAATGAGCTGAGAAGAAAGGGGAAGGGAAGAGAGGCTTACTATTAGAGCACGTCTATAGACGAGTCTGATTTGCACGTCTATAGATGCGTCTAAAAGAGCGTCTAATAGAGCGTCTAACAGAGCATCTATCGACGCGTCTGTCTGTGTCTGCAAACAGCTAGACGTGCCTATAGACGCGCTTTTAGACGTGCTCTGAGACGTGCCTATATACGTGCTCCGATAGACGAGATTGCTAAAATGTAGAAAAGGACATTGTGCCCGACACACAAACATGACACTTATACCCAGATCATGCGCTTCTTGGATACGAGAAAGTACAAAACTAAAGAGAGCAAACTTCCAAACAAGATCAACTGCAAAAAGACTTACTTGGATAGAGGTATGGAAGGTTCTTTTTTCTTTTTCAAAGTTGCTTCTCCTCCTTGTTCATCCTCCTCTCCTTTAAGCTTAGAAGTAAGTGTGGGTGCCTTCCTCTTAAGTGTAAGCTTGGAAGTAAGTATGGGAGTCTTCCTCTTAAGCCTCGAAACTATGGATCTGCTAATAAGGAAGGAAGCAAGCCACGCGAATTATAAGTAATGTGAAGAAAAGCAAGCCGAGCGGCACGCTAAAAAGCAAGTTTAAAATCTGCATCTATACTCGCGTCTAATAGCGCGTCTATAGGCACGTCTAAATACACAGAGTAGACGTGCTTATAGACACGCCTGTAGATGCAATTTTAGATGCACTTTTAGATGTGCCACAGAGTTTAAATTAAACATTTGAAGAAGAGCAAATTTGGTGGGTTGTTTGTTTGTAGGATGTCTTCATCTTCAACAAGTAGCTCCAGTGAGGATGAATCCCTCCATATCCACCATCGCAAAATGTGGTTGGAGCAAAAGTCAAATGTCTATGTGATCGATGTCGAGGAAACATGTATCGTGCAGGCAGGATTACGCTCAATCATATCTCAAAGTATGGAGAATGGGATGTGAACGTAAACAGGGTAAGGGTTTGTAAGTTAAGGTTGATTGAGATACCTATGGGTTCATATGTTTGAGTTATAATGATCCCGTTTTAATTTGATACAGGATGCAGTACCACACCCGCACATGTTACCCTATGCCCGTCGTGAGGAGGCAAAGCGTCGGCGATATGAGGTGGGATCTTCAGGAGGGACCGTTACGGATGCATGGAGTGATGGTGATAGTAGCCCTCCACCATTACCTCATGAAGCTGTGGAGGAGGAGGTGTTTGATGATATGATGCGAGATTTATATGTCCATCAAGGGAGGGATAATAGCATGGAGCAGGATGATCTTTTTACCGCAGCATTGACTCCACTGTTTGAGGGGTGCACATTCTCTGTTCTACGTGCCTCCCTTGAGTTACTAAACTTGCAAGCCATCTATGGATGGAGCAATGCAAGTTTGAATGCATTACTCAAGTAAGCTTTAAAGTCGATTTTGCAAACATGGTGAATTATGCTAGTGGGTCAATTACTCGAATGCTTTTCCTCATTTATGGTCTTCACGTGCAGGCTATTGTGTAAAATGCTTCCAAGGGAGAATAAATTACCGACCTCAAGAGATATGGCAAGGCAACATGTGACCTCTCTTGGAGGATTAGATTACAAGCGCATCCATGCATGTGTCAACGATTGCGTTTTGTTTCATGGACTACATAAGGATGCAAGAGAGTGTCCTACTTGTGGGAGGCAAGATATAGAGCAGATCTCAAAGCCTTGGACGTGCCTCGTAAGGTATTGCCACATTTTCCCATAATCCCTCGCATCCAACATATGTTCAAGTGCAAATCTATTGCAGAGCTCATGTCATGGCATTCCTCCCATCGATCAACCAATGGCAAGTGGAGAACTCCCGTGGACTCTCCTACGTGGAAGCATATTGAAGACACATGGCCAAGCTTCAAGGAAGAACCTAGGAGCTTGAGACTTGGATTGGGTATGGACGGTGTGAACCCATTTGGTCTCAAAAGCACGTCTTACAGTGTATGGCCAGTGGTATTGGTGAATTACAATCTTCCACCCTCTATGGCTATTAAGAAAGGACATGTCATGCTGTCCCTTCTAATTCCAGGGAAACATAAAGTCAAAAACCCTGATGTTTATTTGGAGCCTTTGATTGATGGGCTAGAGATACTTTGGAGAGGTATCGAGGTGCATGATGTGAGCAGGCCTCCCTGGTCACGAGACTTCAACTGCAAAGCAGTCTTGATGTGGACGATGCATGACTTCCTAGGCTATGGCGAGTGTTCAGGTAAGCATTGCATTTTTTAATTATGAATAGGCAAAGGACGTGGCACCCTAAACCCACCTTCCACTCTTAATTGCATCTATTGTTTCAGGTCTCACTACATCGGGTTACCATGCATGTCCTGTTTGTGGTCCTTCGCTAGTTGCCTCACGGGCAAATGCATTGAATAAGGTCATCTATGAGAATCACCATCGATTTCTCCCACCTAATCATCCTAGATATGTTGCCCCTTGGAATGAAGTCCTCCCACAATCACTCACCACGGGAGATTGGATGAGAATTTGGGACGGTTCCACGACTCCTCCACCACTTGGCATGAGCCGGTAAGTATTTGTAACTATTGGCTGGAAGTAAAGATTGGCTATATTGGTTGAAAGTGAAGATTGCACGCTAACACTTTATTTTGTTTAGATACTCCATCTTTTATCGTTTACCATATTGGTCCCACCTCAAGATCAATCACCTGCTCGATCCCATGCATATCTCTTCAAGAATGTGGCATCTACCATTTTGGAGCATTTGAATGGGACACGAGATTCGGCAAGCATAAGGGAGGATCTACGTACCACAGGGAGGATGCGTGAAGCTTGGCCTCAAGAGAGACCAAATGGGCGTGTTTTTTTACCTCGTGCATCGTGGATGTTATCAAAGCTAGAGATGGTGACGGTGAAGCGCGCTATTACTACAGGGAGCCTTTACAAAGAGCAAGAAAAGAGGTGTAGAGCAATTATATGGCTTGAAATCTCATGATTGGCACAAGATGCTCCAAGTAAGTATTTTATATGCATAATATCTTGAGAATATCTTTTTCCTTTCAAATTTGTGAGTGAATAGCTATAAGCAACTAATCAACCACCTCCTCGCGGGTTCAGTTCATACTACCTACTAGCATTTCACGTAGTGCATCAAAGGACGTGAAAGATTGTATTTACAAGATGGGCGAGCTTGTGAGGTATGTGAGCTCAAAGGAAATAGATCCCACCACGCTTGAGAATGCTCGAGTTATGTCAGTGGAGGCGGTTTGTTTAGTGGAGGATACATTTCCACGTTCTATTCTCACAAGCCAACTACATCTCATAGTACATTTGGTGGATGAGATTGCTATATGCGGTACTATACATGCACGATGGTTGTTCTTCCTCGAGCGCTTCATGAAGACGTTGAAGGGCTTTGTGAGACAAAATGCAAGACCCGAAGGTAGCATGGCCGAGGGTTGGTTGGTACAAGAGTCACTTGTATATATTTTTGAGTTTCTTGTTGATGTGGATAGCTCTCTCCCACGACTATGGAGAGATGATGAAGAGCTAAGGATGACCTCTATTGTGCCTCAAGGAAAAGGACGCAACAAAGTAATAGACACGGAGTTGCGTAATAGTATCAACCTCTTTTGCGTGCTTAATAGTGATGTGATGAAAAGATGGGTGACAAGATACGAGGATGCAAAGGCAAGAAGACAAGAAGAAAGGGCCCTCTTTCGTACACACCACGGATCTCATGTGCCATACCCTCAGCGTCTAAGAGCACTTCCAAAGGATATTCATGTGGATTGGCTACTTGACAAAATGGAGAAAGCAGAGAAAGACGAGGGGATGCATATCACAATGGAAGAATGGGAGTATGCTAGGGGATGCATGAGCAAGGTTGGTATATAGAATGTTATGCATAAGTTAGGAGGTTTTTATAATTTAGATTGCTTATTTAATTGATTTTTTCTTGGTGTAGTGCACTATGTTCAATGCTATATGGTGTGAGGGCAAGCATTTTCGAACACAACAGATTGATGATAAGAGAAACACATAAGATTGCGGCGTCATTGCTAGCTTTGAGGGAGCCAATGGAGCCATGGATGATTATTGTGGCATAATCCAAGATATCATTATGCTTGACTTTCGACGCTTCTTTGTGTATGTTTTGGATGTAAAGTGGTTTAAGGACGTGGTGGAAAGAGGCCCTAATGCAACAATCAAACGCCATGCAAGTGACTTTGTAACTATTGACTCCACAAAGTTTTGGCAAAGTAGGAAGGACACACTAATACTACCACAACAATGTGAACAGGTACTGTGCACACACATAAAAATACTCGCTTTTAAATATTTGATGCAAGAAAAGTAACATGATTGTATTTGTGTTTGAATTAGGTTTTCTATCAACCAATGGTGTATAATAATAGGTGGTGGCATGTCATACCTATTATGCCACGTTCCAAAGTGATGTATAGTACATTTACTAATATCGAGTGTATGGAGGATGATCATGGCCATGGACGTGATGATGACTGTGATACAAGAGAGGAGGATGATCATGAGATAGGAGATATAGATATTGAGGCCGGCATTACCCGTGAGGACGAGCCTACCATTGGAGATCTTGATTTCGATGAGCACATGAGTGGCACAAGTAGTAGTGGGTTGAATGACGTATTTGTAGATCTAAACACTTGTTTGGATTTTGAAGTAGATAGTTTGGCAAGGGTTGATCTCATTGAGGATGAGATTGAACCGTAGCCCCACAATTGATATTGGCAAAACTATTTTACATATTGTCTCATTCTCCTCATTTCCCTTAATTCTTGTATATGTGGGCTTGCAAAAAATTATGTGCTTTGGTAATCATGGGCAATGTTTGGAAAGCAATGATGTACACCAAAATCTCACTTTCTATATTCTCTGGAGCGCGTCTATTTACGCGTCTAAATGCGCGTTTGATTCTCAGTGTAAACGTGCAAATAAACGCGCAAATACACGCGCAAATAGACGTGCTAATAAATGGGATGTTAGACGGGCCCGTATTTTCTCAGGTCTAACGCGCAAATAAATGCGGTGATTCACGTGCAAATAGACGAGCATTTAGCCGTGCCTATAGACGCGCCCGTAATTTCTCTACTAGAGCAATGCCTATAGACACGCCCGCTATTTTGCGCGTCTACCAAGCGCGTCTATAGTTGCTTTGTGTTGTTGTGAATGAAGATGGCAAAGATAAAATTATTCAAGGAGAAGAAAGAGATAGTAAATCTTCTTTCATATTAGCCATGAAATTGCTGCGAGGAGTAAGACAGGGCTGTGACACATTCCTCGTCTTTGCTGATAAGTTAAAGGAGGGAAGTGAAGATGAGACAATACCACACTATGTTACAAAACTCCTTGAAGAATTTTCCGATGTGTTCCTGATGATTTACCTGGGATGCCACTGCCTAGACATCTTGACCATGCTATAGAGTTAGAACCAGGCACAAGTCCTTATTGTTGGGCTCCCTATAGATTTAATGTGGATGAACTAAACGAGTTAAAGCTTCAACTAGATGACTTGTTAAAGAAAGGGTTTATAAAGCCTAGCGTTTCTCCTTGGGGTGCTCCAGTCTTATTTCAAAAGAAAAAGGATGGAACTTATAGGCTTTGCATTGACTATAGAGGATTGAATCGGCATACTATAAAGAATAAATACCCTCTACCTCACATGATGAATTGTTGACTCGATTGAATGGTGCCACAGTGTTCTCTAAAATTGATTTGCAATCTGGTTCCCATCAAATTCGTATTAAGGAGGAGGACATTCCTAAAACTGCTTTTAGAACTCGCTATGGCCATTATGAATTTACTGTGCTTGCTTTTGCCTTGACCAATGCACCCACTACCTTCATGTGTCTGATGAATGATGTATTCCGTGAGTATTTAGATGACTTCATTCTGGTTTTTTTGGATGACATTTTTGTATATTCCAAGAATGGGGAACAA
Organism: Dipteris shenzhenensis; assembly: GCF_047967505.1. Taxonomy (NCBI): domain Eukaryota; kingdom Viridiplantae; phylum Streptophyta; class Polypodiopsida; order Gleicheniales; family Dipteridaceae; genus Dipteris; species Dipteris shenzhenensis. Next base: position 15,367,932 of record NC_141602.1, on the reverse strand, counting down.
CATGAACAACATCTAAGGAAAACACTTGAAAAGTTACGGGAGTATAAACTTTATGGGAAAAAGAGCAAATGTTTCTTCGCTAAAGATAAGCTTGTGTATTTGGGTCATGTGATTTGAAAAGATGGTATTCATATTGATCCTGACAAAGTAAGGATTATTTCAGAGTGGCCTAGACCAAAAAATGTAAGGGAGGTAAGAGGCTTTATTGGCTTAGCACAATATGAGAGAAAACATATCAAAGATTTCTCAAAAATAGCCTCTCCACTTACTGATTTGACAAAACTTGACAAGCAGTTTATATGGACGCAGAAGTGTCAACAAGCTTTTGATAGTATAAAAGACAAAGTGGCTGAAAATTGTATTCTCAAGATACCTGAGATGGGTAAACCTTTTGTAGTGACATGTGATGCTAGTGGCACCCAACTTGGATGTGTACTTTCTCAAGATGGTCGTGTAGAGGAATATGAGTCTCAAAAATTAAGGAAGCATGAAGAGAACTATCCCATGCACTCAGGGGGGTCACTCATCATATGTAACCCTATCACGTGAGTTCAACATAAGGATATTTTTTATTTCTAAAATTTACAGAAATAAATATACATAAGGGACTATTTAAAAAAGTTTTGGAAAAAAATTACAGATTTGTATAGAAAAGGGGTACATTTTATTAATGAAAAAATTTACAGATAAGGGATTTTAAATATAGGCCTTGAACGCACGTGATATAGAGGGTTTATACATAGTGACCCCCCCGAGCCCATGCATGATCTCGAATTAGCTACTGTTGTTCATGCATTGAAACATTGGAGACACTTTCTACTTGGTATAAAGTTTGAACTTCAAACGGATCATGAAATTTTGAAGTACCTCTTCACTCAATCATTATTGAATAATAGGCAATGAGGATGGATGAATCTTCTTTCTGAGTATGGCTTTGAGATTAAGTACATTGAGGGAAAGGAGAATACGGTGGCTGATGCTTTAAGAGAAGACCTTTCGTGAATGCTATCACCCTTATTCGTTCCGATCTTGCAGAAAACATTAGAAATGAACTTTAACATGATGTTTTTTATGCACCTATTCTTAAAAGCTTAATCAAACACCTTATTAAAAGATTGAAGAAAAGTTTCATTTGGTGAATGGTAATTTATATTGCCATGATAGACTTTGTGTACCATGTGATTCACCTTTGAGATGGAAAATCTTGTATGATTGTCATGATGCTCCATTTTCGGGACATGTTGGATATAACAAAACATACAGCAAGGTTTGAAAATCACTTTATTAGCCTGCACTAAAGCATGATGTTCATTGTTATGTCCAAGAATGCTTACAATGTCAACAAGTAAGATGCAACCTTTGGATATACCTTTGAGGAAGTGGGAATCAATATCCATGGATTTTAATACTAAACTACCTACAGCTCGAGGGGGATATGATACCATATTTGTCATCGTTGATCGTCTTACCAATATAGCACATTTCTTTCCTATGAAAAAGATTGATGGTGCTCTTGAGGTAGCTAAGTTTTTTGTGAAAGAAATTTTCTGATTGCATGGGATGCCTAAAAGTATTCTGTCAGATAGGGATTCCAAATTTACTTCTAATTTCTGGAAGGCCACATTCAAAGAAATTGGGACAGAGCTTAAGATGAGTACAGCTTTTCACCCACAAACAGATGGAGAAACTGAAAGGGTTAATCACGTACTTGAGGATATGCTTCGAATATATTTTAATGAGAAGCAAACAAATTGGACTGAATTTCTATCCTTAGCGGAGTTTGCTTATATTAGTTCATGGCATAGCTCCATTCAAATCACTCCATTTGAAGCCATGTATGATTAGAATTGCCACACTCTTGTGAATTTTGTGGATCCTCAAAATAGAGTTGAAGTGTCCAGACAAATGCTTGAGAGGATGGATGAGGAAGTGAAATCGATTTAGAAGAGCATTCAAAGAGCACAAGACAGGCAAAAGCATTACTATGATAAGAAGCAGTCTTTCCATGAATTTTAGATTGGGGAGATGGTATTCATATTGATCCTGACAAAGCAAGGCTTATTTCAAAGTGGCCTAGACCAAAAAATGTAAGGGAGGTAAGAGGCTTTATTGGCTTAGCACAATATGAGAGAAAACATATCAAAGATTTCTCAAAAATAGCCTCTCCACTTACTGATTTGACAGAACTTGACAAGCAGTTTATATGGACGGAGAAGTGTCAACAAGCTTTTGATAGTATAAAAGACAAAGTGGCTGAAAATTGTATTCTCAAGATACCCGAGATGGGTAAACCTTTTGTAGTGACATGTGATGCTAGTGGTACCCAACTTGGATGTGTACTTTCTCAATATGGTCGTGTAGAGGAATATGAGTCTCAAAAATTAAGGAAGCATGAAGAGACATTAGGGAAAAAGGGAACTCATTTTGGGGCCCTGTAAGAAATTCACTATTTTTTGATTTATTTCTCTCCTAAAAGACCTCAAAAATAGAAAAATACGGAAACGTGGCTCAGATTTGTCAGTAAGGACTACAGAACTGTCAATTCAAAAAGGAATAAGATAATCTTTTGTCTGACTAACACGATTTTGTATTAAATATCCTCTTAGATTTTTTTTTGTTTACCAAAGATTCCGCATCTCTTTGGCCGACGTGTGCAGGTCTTTCATTAAGAGTCCATCACTGAACTTAGTGATTGCAAGTTTTCAAAATATTCACATGGATACCACCACACTTCCACGATTCATGTTACAAAACGACTATGAGATTGAAAAACAAACTTCGCAACCTGAGGAGCACAAAAAATGGCCGATACTAGTGAGTCACTATCTGAGAAGAAGCGATTACACCATCTTCACATCGACTTGGAAGAACAATATGCTCCAGCACAAAAAAGACGAAAGGATACGGTGCTGAATGCTCAACAGCGGGAAAATATGAGAAGAGAAGGGCTTCAACATATTGACTTATGGTGCGATGGAAGCATATATCCAAAATGTCAAGTAAAAAACTCTACACCTCCATTTGTCAATCCCACCACATTACTGAGGTTTGCCGGCGATGGACAAAATGGACTTCTTGGTTATATTTCAGCGCAATCTGCATTTGCGAAAACGTATAAAATGATGTACCTATAAGAAAAGGGGGCCAAGATGGAGGAGATAGCCATTCGTGCAAAATTGGAGCAGCAGTTGCAGAATGAAATCGAGGAGCATTCAAAGAGTAAAAAAGAATTGACAAGAGCAAGAAAGAAGAGAACCATGCTTGGAGACAGACAACGTAGCAGGAAGATTAAAAACATTGCAAATTTGAAGGCTGGGACTGGTGGATGCAAGTGACGAATTCAGGAAGCAAGGTTAGATTGAAATTTATCATTTTGTATACTCAAAAAGGCTCTCTTCCAGACTATATCTATTTCGTTGATTGTCGCAAAATAAGAATGGAGGTGCTGAATAATATAGTCATATAATGTTGTTATTACAGGAAATTATTGGAGCCTGCAAAAGAAAATATGGACCCGAACCTTCTTCCTGTTAAACAAATGAAAGGATTGCTTTCTTGCGGTGTAGCAAAAGGTTTGATTGAGGAAAAAAAATACAAAACAGTCAAACGCAATGTTGTAGAGGACTTTGTATCCAATAATCAAGTTGATGGCACTATAATCCAAGAGGCTCTTGATGTTAGTGGAGTTAGCAAGAAGGGATATAGTTCGATTTTCCATGCGATATCCTCAACTTTGAAAGATCAAAGGATTAAACGAGTTTTACTGCCAAATCCAGCAACCGTGTGGAGGATAAGAGGTCATTTGAATGAAAGTATAGATGAATTTATTGGGCAGTATATCCATATTGAAGAAATATTTCATGGTGTTAAAGGAACCACTGTGTATGATCCTTGGAACAATATATTTTTAGATCTGCAACAACTTCAAAAAAGAATGGTCGAGTTTTATGGAATAACATTTGAGGAGTGCAAAGGCATTTTGAAATTTGTTATCAAACTGGATGAGTGTGAGGTTGTAAAGGAAAAGAAAATGGAAAGAGTTACTATTACATTGATGAATGGAGCGATTGATACATCATTGACTAAAGAGAGTTCGAAGTATTTTAGTGTGCAGTCAGAGAAACACATATGGTGGTTAGGCTCGTTCCAGGTATGATCATGGGCTGTTTTATACTTGATTTTGGTCATTGTTTTCAAATCTGATATAGTAATACTTTTGTTTTCTATAATCTCACAGGTGAAGACCGAAGACCATGAAACACTAGATTGGGTGTTTCATCACACGGAAATACCAACAATAATCAAAAGACAAGTGCAAGGCGAGAATCTCCATGTTGCAGGAAAAGGTGATTTTCAAGTAGAGTGGCACATGGCCGGGGATCTTAAAACACTTAAGTGCATGTATAACATTAGTAAAGGAGGCAACTCAAAGTCTCCTTGTCTTTACTGCAAAGAATCAGCTCAAGTAATGGATTCAAAATGGTGGAAGAGAGCACCTAATAGAGATAAAGTTGACCCTGACTTCAAGGCCATTCTGGACATTCCACTATGTAATGTTCACATCTGCACATTGCATGGTCTATGTCGAATTATTGAGAAATTGGTATTTTTATATATTGGATTTGCTTGGAAACTCCGTCCCAAAAAAAATAGAAAGGATGCTCTTCAAGCATTGGAAAAAGTGTTATCCGATATAGGTCTGCATGGAGGAGATGTTCAAATCACAAAGGATTTTAAAAAGTCTACCAATGGCAAGGAGGTACCAATCAAGCCCTCTATTGGTGGTGTTAAGGCAAGAAGATTCTTGTCTCGACCCAAACACAGTAAGCAAGTAAGGCAAGGTAGAGCAGTTTCAAAGATTAATTATGGATTGTGGAAGCAAGTCCATAATGCTGTGAAAGATCATGAGGTAGATGGGGAAGCACGAAATAGGAAGGCAGAGGTGTGGAGGTCTCTTGATCAACTCTTCATGTTCTGTGACAAAGTAACATGGACAAAGAGTGATTACAAGAACTTTGAGGAGGCAATTAAACATTTTGGGAAGTCAATGAAAGACGCGTGGACAGCCTGCAATATAACTCACTACATGGTAAGGTTCTGTCTTTTTCTTTTACTTAAGTGTGATCCTCTTTTTTTTATTACTTACTATGCATTCTTATGTCTTACAGCATATCATATACAACCACCTTCCCTATTTTGTCAAAAAGTATGGATGCCCAGCTATTTGGTCTACCCAAGGCATGGAGAAGTCTCACTACATGGCACGTAATGCATTTTTTAGACACACACAACACTATGGAGGGAGTCAGAAGGCGAATAGTCTGAAGGAAGTCTTCCAATGGTTTTACCGAGGCATACTACAAAGGCTGCATGCTAAAAGAAAAGTTGCTAGCTCCAAAATCAAGCTTGCTTTTCTTCTAGCCCAAAAGCAAAGACGAAGACAAGCTCTAGACAATTCAATTGCAGCAGAGAGACATAGACAGTGGAGGGAATCGAAGATATTTAGAAACCATAAATGGACAAGTAAACATGAATAGGACTCATTTGTAACTTATTGAGGTTATGTCCACATGTTTTCAAACTCATTCAATAGAAATTTTTTTAGTGGAACAAGTGACTCTTGGTGTTATGCATGAAAAAAATTTCAATGTGAAACATATGATCTGAACTTAATACAATTTGTTTACAATTTCAATATATTGTTCATTTAATATTTAACGACACCACTCTATGTAAATGTACAAATCATTTCATCATCAACTTATTAATCATTTATACAAGATCATACCAGATATCAAAGACTTTATACAAATCAGTTCAAATTTAATATAATGTTTGTGCTATATTTGATGACTAAATCCTATTTCTCCCAGGGCCTGTTCATCGGAACTCTCTTTTTGATCTTGATTGGAGTCTTTTTCTTCTTTATTGGATTGATGTCGACTGTCTCTTTATCCTTTTCTTCAGCTCTCTCCACCTGTTCCTCTTCTTGGACTGTGTGGCCTGATGCAATCATGGGTGGCTCTCGAAACCTTACAAGCTGGTGTTTTCCATAGCCCTCCAGATATTTGGGGTCCTTAACACCACATGCTAATGCATAAGAAGTGTAAGACAAAAAGTAAGTGGCCCTAGAGGCCTGCTTATTCACATAATCTCCAAATATATCCATGGCAGACAACCTCTCTATCAAAATGATCTTTTCCTTTTGCCATGAAAGAGCATGTCCACCTAAAGCCCTGGACAAACATTTTAGGAAGTAAACAATGGCTTCTCCATTGTTGCTCAACTGCCTATGGTAAATCAAGATCTTGGCACTGCCTAGATCATGAATATAATGAGCTAGGCCTGACATTTTGCGAAACCCAACCTGCCTGCTTCCACTTGATCTCTGGAGGAATGTGTCATACTCAATTTGTAGCTGCAACATATCAAAGGATTGGAGTGAGACAATACACAACCTACAAAACTAAAGTTAAGCAGAAGTCAAAGTATATGATTTGAAGTACCTTCTCATTTTCATCAGCAACAAGCAGTTCATCTTTCCAAAGATTTATCCCTCTCCCTTCTTGTACAGCCTCTTCTCTAGTCTTTTCTGTGTATAGAGCTGAGAGATTCATAGCTTCCTATGTGAGCTGGAAGGCAGCTTCATCTGGCTCTTGGAACTTTTCAGCCTCTTTGCAACAAAATGAAAGGGCCTCTACAGGATCAAACATTGTTTCCAAAGCCAGAAGTGATTGGTCATCCTCTATGCCAACCTCCTTGTCAAGCCTTGAAGCCTGGGCAATAAGGGAAATGGCATAGTCCTCCCTCAAATCAAACATACACTCTATATCATGGAGGAAAACATAATCCTTTCCACCAATCAACACACCTGGAAGCATGGGCACTGCATAGTTGCTGCTCTGAACATCAAAATCTTCAACTGGCTCTGCTCCCTTCAGAGTTTTATTCCTCAGTTGAACAAGGTCAAGAGCAGCCACTTGCAGCCCCTCATCCTGAAGATTGATATCTTCTTCTTGCTCTGCCATTTCAGAGCCCAAAGAAACATCCTCCTTTTCAGAAGCTTCAGATGTGTCTTCTTCTTCTGTTTCCTGCCCTTGTTCATCCAAAGACTCCTGACTGAAGACAATGTACATGAGAAATGCCATGCTCTCCTCCAGCACTCTGCACTTTCTGGTGTGCAAAGTACAGTTGAATTTATAGTGATCAGGCAGGCTGTCAAATCTTCTGCTCACATGGTACCTCAGCCTGTCATTGGAGACAATATGATTAATGTGCACAAAAACCTTTTCACCTCCCACAATTCTTCCTGCCTCTGTCAGTTCTTTGAAGGCATCCCAATAGTCTGAAAGAAAATCTTTGTGTTGCTCCAGTACAGAGCTCATTGAGAACTCCATGTTGAAAATACTGTGGTATAAATGGAAGTTACTCTGAGCCTTGCATTTGTGAAGAAACTCAAATAGGAGCAAATCTGGAGAACTGTCCTCTTCTGGTTCCATTTGTTTTTTGATGGAAGAATCAGCACTCTGCTCCAGCCTCTTCTTTTTGCCTGTTCAAAAACTTATATACTATGAATTCTATATGCTGACATATGCAATCAGTGAATGCATTGTATATCACCAGATAATTCCTTCATGACATCTCATCACTCACCTGGTGATTGCTGTGGTTTTATTATAGCAGCAGAAAAGTCTAGCTTCCTCTTGAAAGGTGGGGCCTGGGAGCCAGCTGTTCCAAAACAAAAACATTTCTCATCATCAAGGAAGATCTCCACAGGGCTAAAGATAGCAAATTAATGAGGTAGAAGTGAGAAACAAATAATACACAGGAATTTGCAGCAAAATGCGATATGGGCTATTTAGAGAATTGTAAACCACTCTCCTCGCATTTTGTTGCAAATTCTCAAATTCTGGTCATGTGCATGTCAAATCAAGAACTTGGTTCATCTCAGTGATTCCTGGACACTATGATCTCATATGCAAGAGAAATAATGGAATGAGTGATACTATTCATGAGGAATGTGTCAACAACAGGAATTTGCAGCAAAATGCGATATGGGCTGTTTAGAGAACTATAAACCACTCTCCTCGCATTTTGTTGCAAATTCTCAAGTTCTGTTCATGTGCATGTCAAATCAAGCACTTGGTTCATTTCAGTGATTCCTGGACACTATGATCTCATATGCAAGAGAAAAAATGGAATGAATGAAAATTTTCATGAGCAAGGAGTCCACAACAGGAATTTGCAGCAAAATGCGATATGGGCTGTCTAGAGAATTCCAAACCACTCTCCTCGCATTTTGTTGCAAATTTCTTGTTTCTGTTCATATCAACCTACAATCTAATTTCTGGGTGATTTACCACATTGTGGAAGAAGGATCGAGCTGAGTGAAGACATTGGGACATAAAAAATCCAATGGATGGAAGAAATAAATATTGAAAAACATTGAAACCAAACTAGAACTCTGACCTTTTTTTTCCTTTTCCATGCTGATTGAGTTGCACTGGTAAATCTCCTGCTCTTTCTCTAGCTTGAACCTTGCACTCTGGGTAACCTGGAGATCTGGCAGTACTGTCTTCAGGCAGGTTGCAGTCTGGATGGAGTGTGCTGGGTAGGAAAGAATCAGAGAGAAAGGATCAAGAGAGAGTCGTGGCAGGGATGAGAGATTGGAATCCAGGGGAGGGAAAAGTGGTTGTGGTATTCATGATGAAATAATGAATGGCACAAGTTCCAAGGAATAAAGTGTACTTTCACACGTGTCAGATTTCAAACTCCAAGAGATCTGGGTCCCATCCACACGTGTGAACGACTAGATTCCACACGTGTGGGATTTAGTGATTCTTTAATTCTATTTGCACTTCTTTGTGGTATTCTGTTTTAGAACTCTTGCCCTCCAGTCTCTGCTCTCTTGCCTCCCTACCTCCATACTCTGCAGCATCAGCATCTTGTCCAGCAGCACAGAATCATCCTCAGCACAGATTACTCCTCAGCAGCACAGCACATCCACAGATAGACTCCAGGTCAGGAACAATGGGTTCTCCCCTTAGTCTCTGCAATTTTTTTGCCTAAAATAGAAAAAATACATACTGTTTGGAAATGCATAGACTCAAACCAAGACAGAGAAATCACTGTAGGAAAGCAGATCTTCAAGTGTGATATTTGCATGTGATCTTCTTGCATAACCTCCATTCATACTGTATTTGGTTGGAGAAACATAGAAATCACTGTAGGAGTGCACCAGCATGTCATTTAGAAAATTTGCAGCAAAATGCGATGTGGACCTGTTTGAAATTCCAAACTGCTCATATCGCATTTTATTGCAAATTTCTCTATTTGGCTTCTTCCACCCCTATGATTGCCTTCTCTTTGTGAGAACATGTTCTGGTTTTTTGACTTCCATAGCTGTAGTCTTCTTGCATAAACTCCATTCATACTGTATTTGGCTGGAGAGACAAAGAAATCACTGTAGAAGTTCACCAGCATGTCATTTCAGAAATTTGCAGCAAAATGCGATGTGGACCTGTTTGAAATTCCAAACTGCTCATATCGCATTTTATTGCAAATTTGTCTATTTGGCTTCTTCCACCTCTGTGATTGCCTTTTCTTAATGAGAACATGTCTGGTTTTGTGACTCCCCTTAGTCTCTGCAATCTTCTTGCCTAAAATAGAAAAATTACGTCCTGTATGGAAATGCATAGGCTCAAACCAAGACAGAGAAATCACTGAAGGAATGTAGATCTTCAAGTGTGATATTTGCATGTGATCTTCTTGCATGAACTCCATTCATACTGTATTTGGTTGGAGAAACATAGAAATCACTGTAGGAGTGCACCAGCATTTCATTTAAAAAATTTGCAGCAAAATGCGATGTGGACCTGTTTGAAATTCCAAACTGCTCATATCGCATTTTATTGCAAATTTCTCTATTTGGCTTCTACCACCCCTGTGATTGCCTTTTCTTTGTTAGAACATGTTCTTCATGTCTTTGATCTCTTTCCAATCCTTTGTATGCAGTTTTTCAGAGTGATGGCAAGAACCAAATCAACTGCAAGGCAAGTTGGCAAAGGACCAGGTCTTGCAGCAACAGCAGCTGGGACAGGTTCCAAGAAGTTTAGTGTGCCTCCAAAGGGAAGAGCTTCACATGGCAGGAAGGGTAAGCCAATGAGCTTGCTCAAGCAAAAGGCCAAAAGATTGAATAAGGGTGCAGGTGTGCTTAGGGAAATAAGGAGGCAACAGAAAGCCATAGGTTTTGCAATACCCAAAGCACCCTTTCAAAGACTGGTGAGAGAAATTTGTGACAGTTGGAACCTTGGGTTCAGGTGGAATAGAACTGCCATTCTTTCCTTGTAGGAAATGGCAGAGGATTACCTAGAGAAATATTTTGAGGATGCAATGCTTGTAGCAGCCCATGCTCACAGAGTGACTTTGATGGCCAAAGATTTCAACACTTTGTCCAGAGTGAGATGGAGATATGACAAGCTGGTTCATCCTGTGGAATGGCAGGACATCAAAATGAGAGATATATTGCTAATTCCACCTACAAGGAAGGTCAAGGTTGATGAGGTAAAGGTTGTTGAGGTAACACACTCAAAGAACACCAGAGGGAAGGCTGCTTATGAGGACTCACTGAAGCAGCAAGTAAAAGAAACAAAATCTGTTATAGATGTGGAAACTGGAACGAAGGAGCTACACATACATAGAAGGTTGAAGGAGCTGGGCCCTGATGTAGTTGTACATATTGAGGATGAAGTTTCAGTCAATGATTTTGATTTGACAAAACAATGCTTAGCAGCATTGGCTAACAAGAATGAGTATTGCTCAGATACTATCATTCTTGCAATGCTCTAGTAAGTGTCTTTAAATTTTACATTTTTTGCAAATCAATCCTCCTTGTAACTCTTTTATAACCTACCCTAATTATGTTCTGATCCTATGCAGCATGATGAGAAGCTGGCTTCATCCCTCTGTACAACATACAGTCCATATTGTTGATCCAGCCATTTCTTCTAGATTAAGAGATGCAAAAGAGACTCCCATGAGTATTTCCAGCTGGTTCAAACACTGCAATTTTGAAGTAATTGACATTTTGCTACTTCCATATCATAGCAGGTATGTGGGTGACTACTTCTTTTAAGATTCTTCTTTAATATTGGGAACTCTTGTAGCCTTTCATTTGCTTATGCTTTTTTCCTTATGCAGTGACCACTGGAGTTTTGTGTCTATTAACATCCAGCAGAAGCAATGCTTTCTATTCAACTCTCTAAAAAACACACACAGAGAGCTGAAATTGTAAGTACTGTGTGTGCTTTTTGAACTCAAAACTTCATTATTTTGATACCATACTAACTAAATTATACATATTGCAGTTGTATTAGAAGGCTATTAGATGCATTGGATCATTGTCCTCCAAATGTCTCTCTGTTGGATTCAATAGAGCCATTAAGTCTAGAGGTAAAAAGTCTATTAAATGCTATGTCTTTGAACTTATTGAATAATTTTGTTTTGTGCTAATGCTCACAGTTTCTAACATTTTTTTCTAACTGTACAGACACCACAACAAAATGATTCAAGTAGTTGTGGATGGAGGGTGCTGATCAATGCAAAATATATACTTTCAAGCTACTTTGAAAAGGAACAGCCAGATCTGGTAAGGAAAAATACTTTTCATTTAGCTTGAAGATAATTCATAATGATACAAAGTGTTCTAAATTATCCTCTGCCATTGCAGATGAAAGAGGATAGCTTCAGCCCCAACTATGTACATAATTTTAGAGCTCATACAATTTTGAGGTTTTTGAGCTATGCCTCCCCCAAACCTATTGTAGCAGCTACTGTGGAGCTGGGTGAAAGCTCTAAAGTACAAGAAGGTGTCATACACCTTGATCCCACATATGAAGCACCTGATGTTGAGGACCAAAAGCCACAAGAGCAATCACAGAGTGCTGAGGAGGAGCAGACACAGGAGCAAAGACCTGCTGCTGATGTTGAGGAGAAGGTGGAGAAGCAGCAAAGAGAGGCTTCTGGGGCAGTGGAGGAGACAGGATGGAGCACGGATAGGATGGAGCAGTAGAGAGAAGATCCTCCAGAAAATGTAGAGCAGCCTCTGGATGAAACTGTACATAAATAGAAAATGGATGTTAGAAATATGTTCTACAGATTCAGCTAAACAATTCTGTACAAAATCTTACTTGATTGAATACAAAACCTTTCTTTATGGAGTATGTGTGATCTCAATTTTAAAATTTTCTATGTCTTTGCATTTAACTGAGCTCTCTCTTCTTCTGAGTAACTGCAAAAAAGAAATATGAATTAGAGTGGTAAATTAAACTAATAGCAATGCTTATAGAGACTAGGATAAATCAGATGGTGTACCTTTCTGTTCTTGTAGATAAATAAAAAGTCGTTTGAGATAGAACCTTCAGTCTCAAACAGATTGTCACTGCGTAATTGAGCTAGGGAGCAACATTCTCTTAACGAGATACTGGCTACCACATCACCATTCTCAAGAACATCAATATCAATAAGTTTATTTTGTGCACCAAACGACTCTTCATCTTGGTCCATTGGGACAAGCTTTGAGCCTAGCATTCGACTGCGCTTGTAATAAAAAGAGAAAATAAAATTTTGTGATGCAACCATGTACTTCAGTTGCATAGAAGGTTGGACCACCTCACAAAACACTGAACTACATGTCTTCTTATCCCAACCTTTATCCAAAAATTGTGGCATGCATGCCGAATTTGTTGCTTTAACTGTGAGCATTGTTTTTGAAACCTTTACTGGAAAGGTATTAAACAAGTCTACAAAAACTGTGAGAGGCATGCACAAAGAAATTTTTACTATCCTAGTGGCAATATTGGGCCTCAGAGCTTTCTGTACTTCTGTAAGAAGCTTCGCCCTATATGCCTCTGTAACACTAGAATGTGGGTGAGGCCAATCCACCGAATTCCACGCCGGAAGGTCTTGTTTTATTAATACACCATGTGTTTTATCTTTGTCCAGCAACTGATAAAAATGATCAGTAAAAAATATACCCGATTGAGCTAGCTCTGTTGCACATCGACCTTGGTATTGTTGTTCTCCTATCGATCCATGCAGAACATCTATAAATCCCAGAATACAATCGATGTTTTGCCATGTCTCATACGATGAAGGATATAAATCTGAAATAAAACAACACAAGAATGTCAATAAATTAAGAGAGAAAGCTTCGTCTTAAAAATCCATACACCTCATGAAGGAAAAAACCACAATAGAAAAATATACAATTAGGCCTGTGTTGCGGAAGATTTTTTGGATAGTCTCGCAAGACAAGTTCTTTATGCATGTACACGTGCTGAATCAAAACTTCTTTCACGGATATCTTCCCTTTGGTGATTTTAAAATCTCGTACTCTTCCCTTCCACGATGCCAAGAAAATGTTTTTTGTCTGGGGTCTTTTTCTTTTGCTAGGTTGCATGAGCACCCATGCTCCTTTCGAAACACTAAACCTTTCCCAAGTTCCTTCTGTTTTGACTGTACTTGAATTCTCTACCGACGAAATAGAAGAAGCAGGTTGACGGGGTAAGGATGTTTGGTATAATTCTGCCTTCGTAGCATTATCATCCACAGAGCATCTTGCACAAGAACGGCCGTGGTTTTGGTTCACCATGGAGATTTTCTGAATCTGTAACAATAGCAAAGTAATGTAACTAAGATAACAATTTGAAGTTTCAAGAAAGAGAAAGTGGGCAAACAGACAGTTGACGAGAAACATCTTACTCTACGCCAAACAGGATCAAGGGAGCAGTTTTGGAAAAGGAAGGCAGTTGCACAATGAGGCAATGGTGTAGAATGGTAGACCTTTCGCACGAAAGGCGGCACAATATTTGAAAATTCAAAGGAAGGTGGAAGCGGGAAGGATCTTGTCAGATAAAATGTCAGTTTAGATTCTATCTTCTTGTCCAAAGATCTTCTACGAATAAAAAACCAATCTCCTCATTAATGTAGCACGCTTGTACTTACATAAAGTATTGTTTCTTTTTTCTATTTTCTCTTATTTTCGTGAATTTTCAACGTTACGTTGGCCTTCTATTGATTGGTTGAGAGCTTATTTTTCCAAACCGTAAAAGGCCCCAAAATGAGCTCCCTTTTTTCCTAATGACTATCCCATGCATGATCTCGAATTGGCTACTGTTGTTCATGCATTGAAACATTGGAGACACTTTCTATTTGGTGTAAAGTTGGAACTTTGAACGGATCATGAAAGTTTGAAGTACCTCTTCACTCAACCATTATTGAATAATAGGCAACGAGGATGGATGAATCTTCTTTCTGAGTATGGCTTTGAGATTAAGTACATTGAGGGAAAGGAGAATACGGTGGCTGATGCTTTAAGAGAAGACCTTTCGTGAATGCTATCACCCTTATTTGTTCCGATCTTGCAGAAAACATTAGAAATGAACTTGAACATGATGTTTTTTATGCACCTATTCTTCAAAAGATTGCTCAAACACCTTGTTAAAAGATTGAAGAAAAGTTTCATTTGGTGAATGGTAATTTATATTGCCATGATAGACTTTGTGTACCATATGTGATTCACCTTTGAGATGGAAAATCTTGTATGATTGTCATGATGCTCCATTTTCGAGACATCTTGAATATAACAAAACATACAACAAGGTTTGAAAATCACTTTATTGGCCTACACTAAAGCGTGATGTTCGTCGTTATGTCCAAGAATGCTTACAATGTCAACAAGTGAAGGTGGAACAACATAACATGCCTGGTAAGATGCAACCTTTAGATATACCTTTGAGGAAGTGGGAATCAATATCCATGGATTTTATTACTAAAATACCTACAGCTCGAGGGGGATATGATACCATTTTTGTCGTCGTCGATCGTCTTACTAAAAGAGCACATTTCTTTCCTATGAAAAAGATTGATGGTGCTCTTGAGGTAGCTAAGTTGTTTGTGAAAGAAATTTTCTGATTGCATGGGATGCCTAAAAGTATTGTGTTAGATAGGGATTCCAAATTTACTTCTAATTTTTGGAAGGCCACATTCAAAGCAATTAGGACGGAGCTTAAGATGAGTACAGCTTTTCACCCACAAACAGATGGAGAAACTGAAAGGGTTAATCACGTACTTGAGGATATGCTTCGAATATATGTTAATGAGAAGCAAACAAATTGGACTGAATTTCTATCCTTAGCCGAGTTTGCTTGTAATAGTTCATGGCATAGCTCCATTCAAATGACTCCATTTGAAGCCATGTATGATCAGAATTGCACTCTCTTGTGAATTTTGTGGATCCTCAAAATAGAGTCGAAGTGTCCAGACAAATGCTTGAGAGGATGGATGAGGAAGTGAAACCGATTCGGAAGAGCATTCAAAGAGCACAAGACAGGCAAAAGCATTACTATGATAAGAAGCAGTTTTTCCATGAATTTTAGATTGGGGAGATGGTATTCATCTTGATCCTGACAAAGCAAGGCTTATTTCAGAGTGGCCTAGACCAAAAAATGTAAGGAAGGTAAGAGGCTTTATTGGCTTAGCACAATATGAGAGAAAACATATCAAAGATTTCTCAAAAATAGCCTCTCCACTTATTGATTTGACAAAACTTGACAAGTAGTTTATATGGACGGAGAAGTGTCAACAAGCTTTTGATAGTATAAAATACAAAGTGGCTGAAAATTGTATTCTCAAGATACCCGAGATGGGTAAACCTTTTGTAGTGACATGTGATGCTAGTGGTACCCAACTTGGATGTGTACTTTCTCAAGATGGTCGTGTAGAGGAATATGAGTCTCAAAAATTAAGGAAGCATGAAGAGAACTATCCCATGCATGATCTCGAATTGGCTACTATTGTTCATGCATTGAAACATTGGAGACACTTTCTACTTGGTGCAAAGTTGGAACTTCGAACGGATCATGAAAGTTTGAAGTACCTCTTCACTCAACCATTATTGAATAATAGGCAACGAGGATGGATGAATCTTCTTTTCGAGTATGGCTTTGAGATTAAGTACATTGAGGGAAAGGAGAATACGGTGGCTGATGCTTTAAGAGAAGACCTTTCGTGAATGCTATCACCCTTATTCGTTCCGATCTTGCAGAAAACATTAGAAATGAACTTGAACATGATGTTTTTTATGCACCTATTCTTCAAAAGATTGCTCAAACACCTTATTAAAAGATTGAAGAAAAGTTTCATTTGGTGAATGGTAATTTATATTGCCATGATAGACTTTGTGTACCATGTGATTCACCTTTGAGATGGAAAATCTTGTATGATTGTCATGATGCTCCATTTTCGGGACATGTTGGATATAACAAAACATACAACAAGGTTTGAAAATCACTTTATTGGCCTAAACTAAAGCATGATGTTCGTCGTTATGTCCAAGAATGCTTACAATGTCAACAAGTGAAGGTGGAGCAACATAACATGCCTGGTAAGATGCGACCTTTGGATATACCTTTGAGGAAGTGGGAATCAATATCCATGGATTTTAATACTAAACTACCTACAGCTCAACGGGGATATGATACCATTTTTGTCGTCGTTGATCGTCTTACCAAAATAGCACATTTCTTTCCTATGAAAAAGATTGATGGTGCTCTTGAGGTAGCTAAGTTGTTTGTGAAAGAAATTTTCTGATTGCATGGGATGCCTAAAAGTATTGTGTCAGATAGGGATTCCAAATTTTCTTCTAATTTTTGGAAGGCCACATTCAAAGCAATTGGGACGGAGCTTAAGATGAGTACAGCTTTTCACCCACAAACAGATGGAGAAACTGAAAGGATTAATCACATACTTGAGGATATGCTTCGAATATATGTTAATGAGAAGCAAACAAATTGGACTAAATTTCTATCCTTAGCCGAGTTTGCTTATAATAGTTCATGGCATAGCTCCATTCAAACGACTCCATTTGAAGCCATGTATGATCAGAATTGCCACACTCTTGTGAATTTTGTGGATCCTCAAAATAGAGTCAAAGTGTCGGACAAATGCTTGAGAGGATGGATGAGGAAGTGAAACCGATTCGGAAGAGCATTCAAAGAGCACAAGATAGGCAAAAGCATTACTATGATAAGAAGTAGTCTTTCCATGAATTTTAGATTGGGGAGATGGTATTTCTGAAAGTAATACCTAAATGCAGTAATCTAATCCTTGGGAAAGATAGAAGACTCTCACCTCATTTTGCAAGACCTTTTAAAATTTTAAAGAGGGTGGGAATGCTTGCATATCAACTTAAACTACGTGAGAACATAAAAGTGCATCCTATTTTCCATGTCTGTCTATTGAAATCTTATGTTGCCAACCCAACTCATATTTTGCAGGACAAGTCTAGGATCAAGGAGGATGGGACTTTGGAAGTCGAACCTGAATATATATTGGATAGGAACACGAAGCGGCTTAGGAATAGAACAATAGAAGAAGTTTTGGTTATGTGGGATGTTTATCTTGTAGAAGATGCTTCATGGGTAGACTTAGATGCCTTACTTACTAAGTTTCCTTCATTTAAACTCTGAGGACAGAGTTCCTGAAGAGGGAACAGATGTGACGCTCCAATTTTGTATATGAAATATTTCAGTATATATATATCACAGATAGTATTCAAAAAGGATGGTTTTGATGTTTTGAAGGTTTTGCGAAAGTTTGGTGTTGGTCAAAAGATTTTGGTTTTTGTCCATTATGGTGTTGGCTGGATTTTGCGGCTTGATTTTGAGTTGGTTAGAGAAATAATTTGAAGAAACTCTGTGTGAGAAAGTTTTAGATCTTGTTGAGTAGAAAAACTTTGTTCTAGTGAAAAATTTGTGGCTCACTCGTTTGCATGCTTGTATGGAGGTCAGAAGTTGCTAACAAAGTGGTTTTGAGCTAAAAGTGCATCTAGATTTCCGTGTCAAGAGTTGCAAGTATTAGACAGAGGTCAAGATGGAAGAGTGAAGACATTGAGCTATTGAGCTTGTCCATTGGATCTATGAGGCAGGCGTGGTGATGCTTTGAACAGGGCTGTTTGCTATCAAAAGCACACGCTAAAAGAAGGTGAAAAGCACATGTTTGCTATCAAAAGCACATGCTAAAAGAAGGTGAAAAGTACACGCACGCTTTTTGAGAAAAGCTTTTTTTGGCCGAATTTGGAAGCTTTTGCCCGTCTTTTTTTGGAGTCGTGAAAGGCTATAAAAGAAGAGGAGATCATGAGAAGAACACACAATCCAATGCACACATATTGAGGCTGAGCAAAAGAGAAGAGAAGGCACGCATCTCGAGGTTGCTTGAGCGAAGAGAAGGCACGCATATCGAGGCGCTATGAAAGTGACAATTAGCGCACGTGAATCGAGGCAGTGCAAAGAAGAAGATAAGATTAAGATATTTTGAGAGTGAGAGTGAGAGTGTGATTTGATCATTTGATCATCTGATTTGAACATCTTCATGCGAGTGAGAGTGAGAGTGTGATTGAGATTTGATCATTTGATCATCTGATTTGAACATCTTCATGCGAGTGAGAGTGAGAGTGAGATAGCTTGGGGGTGGACGGGTGGTATCGAGCTCCTTCACGGAGTGATTCTTCTCCAAAATTATTGTAAAGACTCATCAGTTTGATTCATACTGGAATCTCTCTTCTTGTTCATTCGTGATTATTATCTTGCTTGTGAAAGAATAGTGCCTGACATTGGGTATGGACGGTATGAACCCATTTGGTCTCAAAATCACCTCTTACAATGTATGGCCAGTGATATTGGTGAATTATAATCTTCCACCCTCTATGGCTATTAAGAAAGGACATGTTATGCTGTCCCTTCTAATTCCACGGAAACATAAAGTCAAAAATTGTGATGTTTATTTTGAGCCTTTGATTGATGAGCTAGAGATACTTTGGAGAGGTATCGAGGTGCATGATGTGAGCAGGCCTCCCTTGTCACGAGACTTCAATTGCAAAGCAATCTTGATGTGGATGATGCATGACTTCCCAGGCTATGGCGAATGTTCATGTAAGCAGTGTACTTCTAATTATGAATAGGCAAAGGATGTGGCACCCTAAACCCACCTTCAACTCTTAATTGTGTCTTTTGTTCAGGTCTCACTACATCGGGTTACCATGCATGTCCTGTTTGTGGTCCTTCACTAGTTGCCTCATGGGTAGATACATTGAATAAGGTCATCTATGAGAATCACCATCGATTTCTCCCACCTGATCATCCTAGATATGTTGCCCCTTGGAATGAAGTCCTCCAACAATCACTCACCGTGGGAAATTGGATGAGAATTTGGGACGGTTCGATGACTCCTCCACCACTTGGCTTGAGCCAGTAAGGGTTTGTAACTATTGTGTGCTATATTGGCTAGAAATAAAGATTCCTTGCTAACACTTTATTTTGTTTAGATACTCCATCTTTTATCGTTTACCATATTGGTCCCACCTCAAGATCAATCACCTGCTTGATCCCATGCATATCTTCAAGAATGTGGCATCTACCATTTGGGAGCATTTGAATGGGACACGAGATTCTGTAGGCATAAGGGAGGATCTACATACCATAGGGAGGATGCGTGAAGCTTGGCCACAAGAGAGACCAAATGGGCATGTTTTTTACCTCGTGCACCGTGGAGGTTATCAAAGCTAGAGATGGTGGTGGTGAAGCGTGCTATTACTAGAATTCGTACTCCCACTGGATGCATGAGGTGTTTAAAGGGAGCCTTTTCAAAGAGCAAGAAAAGAGGTGTAGAGAGCAATTATATGGCTTGAAATCTCATGATTGGCACAAGATGCTCCAAGTAAGTATTTTATGTGCATAATATCTTTTTCCTTTCAAATTTGTGAGTGAATAATTATAAGTAACTAATCAACTACCTCCTCATGGGTTGAGTTCATACTACCTACTAGCATTTCACGTAGTGCATCGAAGGTAGCATGGACGAGGGTTGGTTGGTACAAGAGTCACTTGTATATATTTCTGAGTTTCTTATTGATGTCGATAGCTCTCTCCTACAACTATGGAGAGATGATGAAGACCTAAGGATGACCTTTATTGTGCCTCAAGGGAAAGGACGCAACAAAGTAATAGACATGAAGTTGCATAATAGTATCAACCTCTATTGTGTGCTTAATAGTGATGTGATGAAAAGATGGGTGACAAGATATGAGGATGCAAAGGCAAGAAGACAAGAATAAAGGGCCCTCTTTCGTACACACCAGAGATCTGGTGTGCCATACCCTCAATATCTAAGAGCACTTCCAAAGGATATTCATGTGGATTGGCTATTTGATGAAATGGAAAAAGAAGAGAAATACGAGGGGATGCATATCACAATGGAAGAATGGGAGTATGCCAAGGGATGCATGAGCAAGGTCGGTATATAGAATGTTATGCATAAGTTAGGAGCTTTCAATAATTTAGATTGCTTATTTAATTGATTTTTTCTTGGTGTAGTGCAAAATGTTTAATGATATATGGTGTGAGGGCAAGCATTTTCTAACACAATGGATTGATGATAAGAGAAACACACAAGATTGCAGCATCATTGCTAGCTTTGAGGGAGCCAATTGAGCCATGGATGATTATTGTGGCATAATCCAAGATATTATTAAGCTTGACTTTCGACACTTCTTTGTGTATATTTTGGATGTAAAGTGGTTTAAGGACGTGGTGGAAAGAGGCCCTAATGCAACAATCAAATGCCATGCAAGTGGCTTTGTAACTATTGACTCCACAAAGTTTTGGCAAAGTAGGAAGGACACACTAGTACTACCGCAACAATGTGAACAGGTACTGTGTACATATATAAAAATACTCGCTTTTAAATATTTGATGCAAGGAAAATAACATGATTGTATTTGTGTTTGAATTAGGTTGTGTATCAACCAATGGTGGATAATAATAGATGGTGGCATGTCATACCTATTATGCCACGTTCCAAAGTGATGTATAGTACATTTACTAATATGGAGCATATGGAGGATGAACATGGCCACGGACGTGATGATGACTGTGATACGAGAGAGGAGGATGATCATGAGATAGGAGATATAGATATTGAGGCCATTACCCATGAGGACGAGCCTACCATTGGTGATGCTGATTTTGATGAGCACATGAGTAGCACAAGTAGTAGGGGGTTGAGTGTATTTGTAGATCTAAACACTTGTTTGGATTTTGAAGTAGATAGTTTGCCAAGGGTTGATCTCATGGAGGATGAGATTGAACCATAGCCCATCATTGATATTGGCAAAACTATTTTACATATTGTCTCATTCTCCTCACCTCACTTAATTCTTGTATATGTGGGCTTGCAAAAAAGCATTGATGTTTTTGTTAAAATTATGTGCTTTGGTAATCATGGGCAATGTTTGGAAAGCAATGATGTACACCAAAATCTCACTTTTTGTATTCTCTGTTTTGCATCTAAATACACATCTAATTCCTAGTGTAAATGTGCTAATAGATGTGCTAATACACATGCAAAGAGATGCACTAATAAACGCAATGTTAGATAGGCCCATATTTTCTCAGTGTAGATGCACAAATAGATGTGTTAATACACGCACAAATAGATGAGCTGTTAGATGCGCTATTAGATGCACCCGTAATTTCTCTATTCAAGCAATGCCTATAGATGTGCCCGCTATTTTACGTGTCTATCAAGCACGTCTAAAGTTGCATTGTGTTGTTGTGTAGATGAGGAATTTGTTGAGAGGAAGAGAAAGAGGAGAGAGATGGACACAAGATTTGCTCCCAAGGAGGTGATTCTATTCATAGATCATAGGCATATATATAGTTGAGGAATAGGCTAAGTTAAGGCAAGCTATATATAGCTCTAACACCCCCACTCAAACTAGGCCCTATAGCATAAGAGTTGCTCCCAAGGAAGTGATTCTATTCATATATCATAGGCATATATATAGGTGAGGACTAGGCTGAGTTAGGGCGAGCTATATATAGCTCTAACAGAAGTCCTAGTCATCACTATCAAATAAAAAAGTAGAGTGTACCTAGCGTGATTGTGGGTGGTGAGTGAGGATCCAATATTTTATCAAAATCCATGACTAAGTGATTAAAACTTAAAAACTTTAAGCCCTCTCCTTTTCATTTGTATGGCCTTATTGTGTGTATCTTGGAGATGAATTTTAAAGTTTTGCAACATTTGCAAGCATGTTGAGGAGTTTCTTGTATTGTTTTCATGTACTTGTTTAGAGCGCTACTATTACTTGCGTTTCTCTTGTTTGATTGTTCTCCCTTACTTGAATCATGCATTGTAATTTACTTTGAGAGACAACGTTCTTCTCTTATATCATTTTGTATGTTATTTATTGTACTTTGAGTACCTAAGGTGTTGGATGTTGCTACATTTGCATCTTTCATTCTATATATCTTTTGTGTAATGGATTGCATAGTGTAACGTGCTTCCTTGTGCATTAATGAATATGGTAGCAGCTTTCTTAGCACTTAAGTGAATGTTGTTATGACGAATTAAAGCAAGTTGGCTTTCATGTTCTTTAAGCAATTTGACAGGTTGGGTCCAACCTCTCAGATCACTTTCATCTGTACAGGCTACTTTTCGAGGCTCTTTGGCCTTTTTGGGCCCACGGGGGCCCGTTTTTGGCATTTCAAAAGCCTTTCTCACAACAACACAAAGCAACAATAGACGCGCTTGATAGACGCACAAAATAGTGGGCACATCCATAGGCGTTGCTTGAATAGAGAAATTACGGGTGTGTCTAATAGCGCATCTAATAGCACGTCTATTTGCGCATGTATTGACGCATCTATTAGCACGTCTACACTGAGAAAATATGGGCCCGTCTAACACTACGTCTATTAGTGCATCTATTTGTGCATGTATTAGCACGTCTATTAGTGCGTCCACACTAAGAATTAGACGCGTATTTAGATGCAAAACATAGAATACAAAAAGTGAGATTTTGGTGTACATCACTGCTTTCCAAACATTGCCCATTGCTTACCAAAGCACATAATTTTAACAAAAACATCAATGCTTTTTTGCAAACCTACATATACAAATTAAAAATTAAGTGAGGTGAGGAGAATGAGACAATATGTAACATAGTTTTGCCAATATCAATGATGGGCTACGGCTCAATCTCATCCTTAATGAGATCAACCCTTGCCAAACTATCTACTTCAAAATCCAAACAAGTGTTTAGATCTACAAATACATTCAACCTACTACTACTTGTGCTATTCATGTGCTCATCGAAATCAGCATCACCAATGGATTCAACCTACTACTACTTGTGCTATTCATGTGCTCATGGGTAATGGCCTCAATATCTGTATCTCCTCTCTCATGATCATCCTCCTCTCTTGTAACACAGTCATCATCACCTCCATGGCCATGATCATCCTCAATATGCTCCATATTAGTAAATGTACTATACATCACTTTGGAACATGGCATAATAGGTATGACATGCCACCATCTATTATTATCCACCATTGGTTGATAACCAACCTAATTCAAACACAAATACAATCATGTTATTTTCGTTGCATCGAAGGTATCAAATATTTAGAAGTGAGTATTTTTATATGTGTGTAGAGTACCTGTTCCCATTGTTGCAGTAGTACTAGTGTGTCCTTACTTTGCCAAAACTTTGTGGAGTCAATAGTTACAAAGCCATTTGCATGGCGTTTTATTGTTGCATTAGGGCCTCTTTCCACCACCTCCTTAAACCACTTTACATCCAAAACATACACAAAGAAGCGTCAAAAGTCAATCTTAATAATATCTTGGATTATACCACAATAATCATCCATGGCTCCATTGGCTCCCTCAAAGCTAGCAATGATGACACAATCTTGTGTGTTTCTCTTATCATCAATCCGTTGTGTTTGAAAATGCTTGCCCTCACACCATATAACATTGAACAATCTAAATTATTGAAAGCTCCTAACTTATGCATAGCATTCTATATACCGAGCTTGCTCATGCATCCCTAGCATACTCCCATTCTTCCATTTGATATGCATCCCCTCATCTTTCTCTACTTTCTCCATTTTGTCAAGTAGCCAATCCACATCAATATCCTTTGGAAGTGCTCTTAGATACTGAGGGTATGGCACACGAGATCCTTGGTGTGTACGAAAGAGGGCCCTTTCTTCTTGTTCTCTTGCCTTTGCATCCTCGTATCTTGTCACCCATCTTTTCATCACATCACTATTAACCATGCAATAGAGGTTGATATTATTAAGCAACTCCATGTCTATTACTTTGTTGCATCCTTTCCCTTGAGGCACAATAGAGATCATCCTTAGGTCTTCATCATCTCTCCATAGTCAAGGGAGAGAGCTATCCACATCAACAAGAAACTCATAAATATATACAAGTGACTCTTGTACTAACCAACCTTTGGCCATGCTACCTTTGGGTCTTGCATTTTGTCTCACAAAACCCTTCAAGGTCTTCATGAAGCGCTCGAGGAAGAACAACCATTGTGCATGTATAGTATTGCATATAGCAATCTCATCCACCAAATGCACTATGAGATGTAGTTGGCTTGTGAGAATAGAACGTGGAAATGTCTCCTCCATAAACAAACCACCTCCACTAACATAACTCGAGCATTCTCAAGTGTGGTGGGATCTATTTCCTTTGAGCTCACATACCTAGAAATGAAAAAGTACACCATATTAGCAATATGAACACCTTGCATGGAGAATTGATATGCATCACATTTTGTATCATGTAAAGTACCTCACAAGCTCACCCATCCTGTAAATACATCCTTCATGTCATTTGATGTACTACCAGAAATGTTAGTAGGTAGTATGAACTGAACACATTAGGAGGTGGTTGATTAGTTGCTTCTAATTCACTCACAAATTTGAAAGAAAAAAGATATTATGCACATAAAATACTTAGTTGGAGATCTTGTGCCAATCATGAGATTTCAAGCCATATATTTGCTCTACACCTCTTTTCTTGGTCTTTGTAAAGGCCCCCTTCAAACACCTCATGCATCCACTAGGAGTATAAATTGTAGTAATAGCGTGCTTCACCGCCACCATCTCTAGCTTTGATAACCTCCACGATGCACAAGGTAAAAAAACACGGCCATTTGGTGTCTCTTGTGGCCAAGCTTCATGCATCCTCCTTGTGGTATGTAGATCCTTTCTTATGCCTGTGAAATCTCGTGTCCCATTCAAATGTTCCCAAATGGTAGATGCCACATTCTTGAAGATATGCATGGGATCAAGCAGGTGATTGATCTTGAAGGGGGACCAATATAGTAAACGATAAAAGATGGAGTATCTAAACAAAAGTTGGTGTTAGCGGGCAATATCTATTTCCAGCCAATATAGCACACAATAGTTACAAACCCTTACCGGCTCATGCCAAGTCATGGAACCGTCCCAAATTCTCATCCAATCTCCCGTGGTGCGTGATTGTGGGAGGACTTCATTCCAAGGGGCAACATATCTAGGATGATCAGGTGGGAGAAATCGATGGTGATTGTCATAGATGACCTTATTCAATGTGTCCGCCCATGAGGCAACAAGCGAAGGGCCACAAACAGGACATGCATGGTAACCCGATGTAGTAATACCTGAACAATAGATGCAATTAGGAGTTGAAGGTGGGTTTAGGGTGGCACATCCTTTGCCTATTCATAATTAGAAGTGCAATGCTTACCTAAACACTCGCCATAGCCTGGAATTAATCCACTCCGATGTGTGGACTACTAAAGCTACATCTATTGGAGGCTATCATTATTTTGTCACTTTTATTGATGACTACAGCAAAAAGGTTTGGGTGTATTTTATGAAAAAGAAAAGTGAAGTTGTCCAC
This sequence comes from Dipteris shenzhenensis, assembly GCF_047967505.1. NCBI lineage: Eukaryota > Viridiplantae > Streptophyta > Polypodiopsida > Gleicheniales > Dipteridaceae > Dipteris > Dipteris shenzhenensis. The sequence goes on along the minus strand of NC_141602.1, from coordinate 15,342,126 downwards.
ATCAAGACTGCTTTGTAGTTGAAGTCTTGTGATGAGCGAGGCCTACTCACATCATGCACCTCGATACCACTCCAAAGTATCTCTAGCTCGTCAATCAAAGGCTCCAAATAAACATCAGGATTTTGGACTTTATGTTTCTTTGGAATTAGAAGGGATAACATAACATGTCCTTTTTTAATCGCCATAGCGGGTGGAAGATTATAATTCATCAATATCACTAGCCATACACTGTAAGAGGTTCTTTTGAGACCAAATGGGTTCACACCGTCCATACCCAATCCAAGTCTCAAGCTCCTAGGTTCTTCCTTGAAGCTTGGCCATGTGTCTTCAATATGCTTCCATGCAGGATTGTCTACAAGAGTTCTCCACTTGCCATCGGTTGATTGATGGGAGGAATGCCATGCCATGAGCTTTGCAATGGATTTTCACTTGCAACATATGTTGGATGTGAGGGATTATGGGAAAATCTTGCAAAACCTTATGAGGCACATCCAAAATTTTGAGATCTGCTCTATATCTTGCCTCTCCATAAGTAGGACACTCTCTTGCATCCTTATGTAGTCCACGAAACAAAACACAATCATTGACGCATGCATGGATGCGCCTGTAATCTAATCCTCCAAGAGAGGTCACATGTTGCCTTGCCATATCTCTTGAGGTCGGTAATTTATTTTCCCTTGGAAGCATTTTACACAATAGCCTGTACATGAAGACCATAAATGAGGAAAAGCATTCGAGTAATTGACCCACTAGCATAATTCACCATGTTTGCAAAATAGACTTTAAAGCTTACTTGAGTAATGCATTCAAACTTGCATTGGTCCATCCATAAATGGTTTGCAAGTTTAGTAACTCAAGGGAGGCACGTAGAACAGAGAATGTGCACCCCTTAAATGGTGGAGTCGATGCCGCGGTAAAAAGATCGTATTGCTCCATGCTATCATCCCTTCCTTTGGATTGATGGACATATAATTCTGGCACCATATCATCAAACACCTCCTCCTCCACGACTTCATGAGGTAATGGCAGAGGGCTACTATCACCATCACTCCATGCATCCATAATGGTCCCTCTTAGATCCCACCTCATATTGCCGACACTTCACCTCCTCACGACGAGCATAGGGCAACATATGCGGGTGTGGCACTGCATCCTGTATCAAATTAAAATGGGATCATAACTCAAACATATGAACACCCATAAGTATCTCAATCAACCTTAACTCTTTAACACTTACCATGTTTATGGTCGTACCCATTCTCCATACTTTGAGATGTGATTGAGTGTAATTCTGCATGCACGATACATGTTTCCTCGACATCGATCACACATACATTTGATTTTTTGCTCCAACCACATTTTGTGATGGTGGATACAGAGGGATGCATCCTCACTGGAGCTACTTGTTGAAGATGAAGACATCCTAGAAATAAACAACCCAAAAAATTTGCTCTTGTATCAAATATTTAATCTTAAAACTCTGTGGCGAGTCTAAAACAGCATCTGTCTATTTTGTGGTGGGCGTCTAAAACCCTTTCTGCTCTGTGTAATAGACGCACAATTAAACATGCATTTAGACGCATATATAGACACGCTTACAGACGTGGTTTTTAAAACTACTTTTAGCGCGCTTGCTTTGCTTCACATACTTTTAGCATTGTGAGGCTTGCTTTGCTATGAACAGACACAGTTCTGAGCATCCACACTTATCTCCAGGCACCTACATTTATCTCCAGCCACCCACACTTATTTCCAGGCTTACACAATCATCAAGCGCACAAGAGAAGAGGGTGAACAAGGAAGAGAAGAAAGTGAAGCAAAGGGTGAACAAGGAAGAGAACAAAGAGAAGCAGCTTTGAAGAAGGACAAGAAGCTTCCATACCTCTATCCAAGGTACGACTCTTTATAGTTGATCTTCTTTGAAAGTTTCTCTCTTTGGATTCGGCCTTTGTCATATCCAAGAAACGAATGTTTTTGGTACTAGTGTTTTGCTTTTGTGTCGGGCGCATGTCCTTTTTGAGTTTTTAGAATAGTTCGTCTGTCGAAGAACGTCTATAGACGCATTTGAAAGCACGTCTTAAAGTGCATCTAAGAGCGTGTTTATAGACGCGTATACTCTATTTTTAGAAATAGATAGCCGCGTCTATAGATGCACTGATATATGCAAAGATAGACATGCTTTGTTATTTTTCACTATCTTGGCCCTACCTTTCCCTTCCCTTCCCTTCCCTTCCCTTCCTTTTCCTTTCCTTTCTCTTTCCTCTTCCCTTTCCCTTTCCACTTCCACTTCCAAGAAAAGGATTGCATATTGAATGATGGAAATAAGTGATTGCATGAATGAAGAAAGGGAATGAATGATGGAAAGGGATTGCATGATTGAAGAAGGGGATTGCATGAATGATGGAAAAGGGAAAGCATGATTGAAAAAATGGATTGCACTCCATATTTTCCTCTCTTTTTCCTTCTCTATTTTATCCTCTCTTTCCTTCTCTTTTCGTCTCTCTTTTTCTCTCTTATCTCCTCTCTTTTTCTCTCTTTTTTTCTCCTCTCTTTTCCTATATTTGCCTCTCTTTCCCTCTCTTTTTGTGATAATTTTTCTCTCTTATCTCCTCTCTTTTCCTCTCCTTTCTCCCCTCTTTTATCCCCACTTTCTCTCTCTTTTTCTCCTCTCTTTTCCTCTCCTTTCTCCTCTCTTTTTCCCTACTTTTCTCTCTTTTTCTCCTCTCTTTTCCTCTAGGCTTTCTCCTCTCTTTTCCTCTCTTTTGTACTCTCTTTCCTTTCCTCTTTTTCTCTCTTTTTCTCTTTTTCTCTTCTTTTTCTCTTCTCAGCTCATCAGTAATCTTTTTTTTTTCTTTCTTCCAGTTCATCATGTGGCCAGAAAGCTCTTCAGGGTCACCTGATCTTCAAGAGACCATCTTTTAGGAGTTATATAACCTTTTGGGGCACCAACCCAATCCTTGGGGTTATACAGCTACATGACGAGTACTCTAAACACCCCCCAGGAGTCAGCACTATAGACTCCAAACCTCTCGAACCCCACACCAACTGAGATTACCCCAACAGAGTCAACATAGCCCAGCCAGCTACACAGCCGAGCCCCTTTTCCCATGCCATCTTATGCCCCTTCCCCCATGCCATCAGGAGGCCCTTCTACCTTGCAGAGCCATCGGTGTACTCTTGTGTAGTCAAGACTAGATTCTTCAGCTACAAGTGGTCCACATAGTCTCATGCAATCTCCAGCTACACGTGGCCAGTGTACTAGCTCGACATGACAGAGTAGTAGGCGTAGTAGTAGGGAGAGCAGTGGGGGATGCATGGCACAGTGCTTTGGGAGGGGTGGTGGTGGGGACGAGGATGATTCTAATGATTTAGACGTGCCTCTAGGTGATGGTACGATCTACTATGACATCACTTAGACAGGAGGCATCTTGATGGATGCACAGGGGAAGGACATCATAGCCTTCATGCGCTCTGTAATTGCTAACAATTACAGAGATTCCTTTATCCACTACAAAGACTATCCACAGAGGTTGGCTGATGAGACCCTCGTTGCTGTTCGCTCTAGGTATCCTAACCCCCCCAATGTTCAGCTCATAGATAAATGGCCAAGTCAAAGATTGTTACGATACTTGGTAATAAAAGATCTTCGCTTAAGAGGCAGGCACTAGCAGAGCTTTTCAAGGTCGAGGGAGGTCAACCACCAGGGGGCCCACCCCACACCACTCACAAGCATGAGTGGAAGAAAGCAATGAAGTCAGTGAGGGAGGAACCTAGTCTGCAGCATGAGGCACAAAGGATCCAAATGAGCAATATGGAAGCATGCATTTTGGAGCAAGGGGTGTTGAATCACGGGAGGCCCAGCTTGTAAGTATCGATCTCAAATTATATTGTTTATGTAGTTTATTAGGAGGTTGTTTCTTTGTACTAACCCCTCTGCAAATTGTGTCTTCTTGCAGCTTGATATCATGGGCAAGTACCCTACTCCTATCGAGACAGCCTACCACCGCCACCATCGCAGAGGAGATACATGGAAGCACTTCTATAATGATGGGTTGATTACTTAAGAGCAGTATATCCGGGCTACTACAGTGCCCCCTGAGGTATTTTAAAGTATTTAAATAATGTCAATATTATAAGTAAAGATTTGATTTTTCATACATTGATATATGGTCCCTTGTTTACAGGCCCCTGCACAAGAAGACGAGGAAGAAGACGAGGAAGAAGGAGGCAGAGAAGGGAGCGTAGAAGGGAGCATAGAAGGGAGCATAGAAGGGAGCGAGGAAGTGGAGAACTTAGATTAGTTGTAGAAGTAATGCTAGGTACTCTTTTTTATGCTTAAAGCCACTGGCTTGGCTTCGTGCCTCTTGTATATACACTCCTCTTATTTTTGGTACTTGAAGCCATAGGACGTGGCTTACCTTTGTGCTATATGTACATACAAGCACTTTTTGAGCTAGGAATTTATATATACTCTTTTTATTTTTTGGCTTTCAATTTTCTTGTGCAACGTTCTATCAATTAATGCCTTGTGAACTAAACATTTTGGAGTTGTAATGTTTTATTTGGAATTCTAATTGTTGGCTATAGACGTGCTTGCAAGAGTGCTAATTAAAATGTGGTTGGCTGTAAGAATTGAATTACACAATGTGGAAATGGGATTCCTGTAACTACATAGCATACGTAATATACATAGCATTCTGTTCAAGCACACAAAATTTAAAAAATACTGTGTGGCATGTCTATAAATGCGTCTATATATGTGTCTGTCTATTTAAGGGGCGTTTATTTGCACGTCTATAAATGCATTTATAAATCCGTCTATAAATGCGTCTGTAAACGCATTCAAGGATGCGTCTATTTGTTTTTTAAATTTTCTAGCAGAGCATCTATTTACGCATCTATATGTGCGTCTATAGATACGTCTGTCTACTATATAGATGCACCTTTAGATGCGGATCTCTAGACACGCAAAGACGTGCGTGTCTCTAGAGTTGAGTAAACGTGTCTATGTGCACGTCTGTGGGTGCTTTGTCTTGTTGTGAAACTATCCCAAGTCTTCGATTCGCTTGTTATCATTCTAGTTATCTACACACTCTTGCTAGATGGGAAAGTTGTTGAGAAGAAGAGAAAGAAGAGAGATACGGATACAAGAGTTGCTCCCAAGGAGGTGCTTCTATTCATAGATCATAGCCATATATATAGTTGAGGACTAGGCTGAGTTAAGGCAAGCTATATATAGCTCTAACACCCCCAGTCAAACTAGGCCGCCCTATAGCATAAGAGTTGCTCCCAAGGAAGTGATTCTATTCATAGATCATAGGCATATATATAGGTGAGGACTAGGCTGAGTTAGGGCGAGCTATATATAGCTCTAATAGAAGTCCTAGTCATCACTATCAAAAAAAAAAGTAGAGTGTACCTAGCATGATTGTGGAGTCCTAGTCATCACTATCAAATAAAAAAGTAGAGTGTACCTAGCGTGATTATGGATGGTGAGTGAGGATCCAATATTTTCTCAAAATCCATGACTAAGTGATTAAAACTTAAAAACTTTAAGCCCTCTCCTTTCCATTTGTATGGCCTAATTGTGTGTATCTTGGAGATGAATTTTAAAGTTTTGCAACATTTGCAAGCATATTGAGGAGTTTCTTGTATTGTTTTCATGTACTTGTTTAGAGCACTACTATTACTTGCTTTTCTCTTGTTTGATTGTTTTCCCTTACTTGAATCAGGCATTCTAATTTCTTTTGAGAGACAACGTCCTTCTCTTATATCATTTTGTATGTTATGTATTATACTTTGAATACCTAAGGTGTTGGATGTTGCTACATTTGCATCTTTCATTCTATATATCTTTTGCGTAATGGATTGCATAGTGTAACATGCTTCCTTGTGCATTAATGAATATGGTAGCAGCTTTCTTAGCACTTAAGTGAATGTTGTTATGATGAATTAAAGCAAGTTGGCTTTCATGTTCTTTAAGGAATTTGACAGGTTGGACTGGGTCCAGCCTGTCAAATCACTTTCATTTGTACGGGTTGCTTTTCGAGCCTCTTGGGCCTTTTTTTAGGCCTCTGGGGGCCCGTTTTTGGCATTTCAAAAGCCTTTCTCACAACAACACAAATCAACTATAGATAGATGTGCAAAATAGTGGGCGCATCTATAGGCGTTGCTTAAATAGAGAAATTATGGGTGCATCTAATAGCGCATCTAACAGCACGTCTATTTGCATGTGTATTGACACATCTATTAGCATGTCTACACTAAGAAAATATGGGCCCGTCTAACACTACGCTGCCAGCGCGTCTATTTGCACGTGTATTAGCATGTCTATTAGTGCATCTACACTGAGAATTAGACGCGTATTTAGATGCAAAACAGAGAATATAGAAAGTGAGATTTTGGTGTACATCACTGCTTTCCAAACATTGCCCATGATTACCAAAGAAATAATTTTAACATAAACATCAATGCTTTTTTGCAAACCCACATATACAAAAATTAAGTGAGGTGAGGAGAATGAGACTATGTAAAATAGTTTTGCCAATATCAATGATAGACTATGATTCAGCCTCATCCTCAACGAGATCACCCCTTCCAAAACTATCTACTTCAAAATCCAAACAGGTGTTTAGATCTACAAATACATTCAACCCACTACTACTTGTGCTACTCATGTGCTCATCGAAATCAGCATCACTAATGGTAGGCTCGTCCTCATGGGTAATGGGCTCAATATTTGTATCTCCTATCTCATGATCATCCTCCTCTCTTGTATCACGGTCATCATCACCTCCATGGCCATGATCATCCTCCATATGCTCCATATTAGTAAATGTACTATACATCACTTTGGAACATGGCATAATAGGTATGAGATGCCACCATCTATTATTATCCACCATTGGTTGATAGACAACCTAATTTAAATACAAATACAATCATGTTATTTTCCTTGCATCGAAGGTATCAAATATTTAAAAGTGAGTATTTTTATGTATGTACAGTACCTGTTCATATTGTTGCCGTAGTACTAGTGTGTCCTTCTTACTTTGCCAAGACTTCGTGGAGTCAATAGTTACAAAGCCACTTGCATGGCATTTGATTGTTGCATTAGGGCCTCTTTCCACCATCTCCTTAAACCATTTTACATCCAAAACATACACAAAGAAGCATTGAAAGTCAAGCTTAATAATATCTTGGATTATGCCACAATAATCATCCATGGCTCCATTGGCTCCCTCAAAGCTAGCAATGATGCCACAATCTTGTGTGTTTCTCTTATCATCAATCCGTTGTGTTCAGAAATGCTCGCCCTCACACCATATAGCATTGAACATAGTGCACTACACCAAGAAAAATTCAATTAAATAAGCAATCTAAATTATTAAAAGCTCCTAACTTATGCATAACATTCTATATACCGACCTTGCTCATGCATCCCCTAGCATACTCCCATTCTTCCATTGTGATATGCATCCCCTCATCTTTCTTTGCTTTCTCCATTTCGACAAGTAGCCAATCCACATGAATATCCTTTGGAAGTGCTCTTAGATACCGAGGGTATAGCACACCAGATCCGTGGTGTGTACGAAAGAGGGCCCTTTCTTCTTGTCTTCCTGCCTTTGCATCCTCGTATCTTGTCACCCATCTTTTCATCACATCACTATTAAGCACGCAATAAAGGTTGATATTATTAAGCAACTCCGTGTCTATTACTTTGTTGTGTCCTTTCCCTTGAGGCACAATAGAGATCATCCTTAGGTCTTCATCATCTCTCCATAGTCGTGGGAGAGAGCTCTCCACATCAACAAGAAACTCATAAATATATACAAGTGACTCTTATACTAACCAACCTTCGGCCATGCTACCTTTGGTTCTTGCATTTTGTCTCACGAAACCCTTCTTCATGAAGCGCTTGAGGAAGAACAACCATCGTGCATGTATAGTACCGCATATAGCAATCTCATCCACCAAATGCATTATGAGATGTAGTTGGCATGTGAGAATAGAAAGTGAAAATGTCTCCTCCACTAAACAAAGTGTTGGAACACTGAAAGGAAAGAGTAGAGTGGACACAAAATCAGAATACTTGCATATAGAATGAAGAAGAAAGAGGTCCTTAAGTAGGCACCTCATACAAGGTCACTGACATCACTGATGACCTCAAAGCTCCACAATCATCTCCTCAACCTGCTCCTAGATTCACTCAATCATCCTATGTGGCTTTTGCACCACCTAACTGTGCTTGTGGGCACCTAACTGTGCCTCTAGCACTCACACATAGAAACACAAGGTGTGCCTGAGGCATACACCTTGAGATATCCCAACAAACCCCCCCTCAAGGAAATGCCTCAGGCTATGTCAAGGATACATCTAGTCTCATAGTTTCTCATGCCATCTCATGGTGGTCAAGGATTAATCTATGGCTAGGTTCTCATGCTAGCAAGGGTTCCCTTGGGTGTAAGGTAAACAGAAAGGGATACAAACAGACCTTCCAATGGTTATCTCCCCTGCATGTACATGCACACAATGTCTGCAGGAGGTACCATGGAACAAAACATACACATGGCCTACATCATAAGGTGACCAGAGGTGTTTACAAAACACACAAAACACAATAGTTTATTTGCATTCATTTTGGAGGACTATCCAGGCTGAGTACCTTGACACAACATAAAAAGAGAGATCTGGAGCATACATAGAGATGATTTAAAATGCATAATCTTCAAAGGATGCCTCATCTTGTGGAGGCTCATTCACTGTAAGTAGATTTGCATTTTCTGTCTTTGCTTTGTCTCTGCAAAACTTCTCACTATGGTTGTTTTTGCCACAGTGCTTGCATGGATTAACTTTGAAGCAGTCCTTTGAAAGGTGATTTGTCTTTCCACAGTGATTGCAAGGAGAATACTTGCCCTTCTGGAATTTCATAACATAAGCAGTGTCATTGCCTTTCCTTAGCTCCATATGTCTTTCTTCTTCTTGGAGAGCTGAGATAATGCCTTCAAGGTTAGGATTGGGAAGGTTCTTCAAAGTGCTAAGAATGTGATCAAAACTTTCAGGCATACTCTTAAGTAACACTGCCATAGCATCATCAGGGGTGATAGGAGAGTTGATAGAAGCTAACTGAGTCATAAGACTCCGCATATAGTTGACATGAGCAGCTAAAGTAGTATCACTTGCCATCTTTAATTCAAAGAAAGAGATTTTAAGTGATAGTTTAGATATGTGAGAGCTTGCACCAAAAATCAAGTCTAGCTTCTGCCATGCTTCCGATGGAGACTCCAAGTCAGATATATGATGTATGTAATCATCACCCAAAGCTAAAGCAATTATACCATATGCTTTTTCTTCTCTTGCTGGATCCCTTGCCGGTCGTGTCGGAGTTGAAGATTCTCCAGCATTTGAGGCCGTAGAAGAAGCGGTAGGAGTAGGTTTGACAAGTCCCCATAAGTTCTCCCGCATCAATGCAAATTTTACCTTCATTTGCCATGGTAGCCATGAGAGGGTCTAACCCAGATATTGGGCAGTGTCTATCTCTCTTACAAGGCAAAAATAATTGAAATGCTTCCAAAGTATAGGCACTTGATGTAGCAAATAGTAGTGACTAGTTTTCAAACAATGATGCTACTTTTTGCATGCTTCATAGAAGTGGATGAAATAAACACTTTCCAATCACAACCAGGTTTAGCAAGTCAAAACAAAACTGAAGCAACACTTGTAGTGAAGTTATTGAAAACTCCAAAAGACCAGAAATGCTAGAGTAGCATTTTATGTAGCATCATTTTCAAAAGTATGTCAAAACTATCAAAACTAGAGAGCTGAACTTGGAGGGCTCATATCACACTCTTCAAAGCAAAAGAAAGGGGGCTTTCTGAGGCAAAAGAAAGCTGGTATACCACAGTAGATCCTCTGGGAAGAAGAGGCGAAAATATGCGTTAGGTCGCCTTCACCTTCTTGAACAAAGTCGACTGGTTTTTCTCTGTTTTCTCCTTCAATATGCAGCTGCTCAGATTTCAGCACAAGGTAGCTCTAGATATGGAGAAGCTTGCCCTGAAAGGAATTAGACAAAGACGGAGCAGGCGCAGAGAAATCGCAGGAAGAAGATTCGACGAAGTTCGTGCAATGGCGACCAGCAGAGCAGGTTATTCTTCAATTGCTTGCACCCTGAAATTCGCCCTAACAAGAGGGATCTCGAGCTGGAAGGGCGTGGGAAATGGGTGAGAATTGGAGGAGAACAAGCTCAAGCAAATTTTTGGAAGAAGAGGGAGAGATGGTGAAGAAGAAGAAGAGGAAGAAGATGATGATGTGGCAAAAATGGGCTCAAGGGGGATCAAATGGCTCTGATACCATGTTGGAACACTGAAAGGAAAGAGTAGAGTGGACACAAAATCAGAATACTTGCATATAGAATGAAGAAGAAAGAGGTCCTTAAGTAGGCACCTCATACAAGGTCACTGACATCACTGATGACCTCAAAGCTCCACAATCATCTCCTCAATCTGCTCCTAGATTCACTCAATCATCCTATGTGGCTTTTCCACCACCTAACTGTGCTTGTGGGCACCTAACTGTGCCTCTAGCACTCACACATAGAAACATAAGGTGTGCCTGAGGCATACACCTTGAGATATCCCAACACAAAGCACCTCCACTGACATAACTCGAGCATTCTCAAGCATGGTGGGATCTATTTCCTTTGAGGTCACATACTAGAAATAAAAAAGTACACCATATTAGCAATATGAAAACCTTGCATGGAGCATTGATACGCATCACATTTTGTATCATGTAAAGTATCTCACAAGCTCGCCCATCTTGTAAATACAATCCTTCACGGCCTTCGATGCACTGTGAGAAATGCTAGAAGGTAGTATGAACTGAACACACGAGGAGGCGGTTGATTAGTTGCTTCTAATTCACTCACAAATTTAGAAGGAAAAATATATTATGCACATAAAATACTTACTTGGAGCATCTTGTGCCAATCATGAGATTTCAAGCCATATATTTGCTCTACACCTCTTTTCTTGGTCTTTGTAAAGGCCCCCTTCAAACACCTCATGCATCCAGTGGGTAACGAATTGTAGTGATAGCATGCTTCACCGCCACCATCTCTAGCTTTGATAACCTCCACGGTGTATGAGGTAAAAAAAAATGCCCATTTGGTCTCTCTTGTGGCCAAGCTTCACGCATCCTCCCTATGGTAAGTAGATCTAACCTTATCCCTATAGAATCTCGTGTCCCATTCAAATGTTCCCAAATGGTAGATGCCACATTCTTGAAGATATGCATGGGATCAAGTAGGTGATTGATCTTGAGGTGGGACCAATATGCTAAACGATAAAAGATGGAGCAGGCAATCTTTATTTCTAGCCAATATAGCACACAATAGTTACAAACCCTTACTGACTCATGCCAAGTCATGGAACCCTCCGAAATTCTCATCCAATTTTCCGCAGTGAGTGATTGTGGGAGGACTTCATTCCAAGGGGCAACATATCTAGGATGATGAGGGGGGAGAAATCGATGGTGATTCTCATAGATGACCTTATTCAATGCATCTACTTGTGAGGCAATAAGCGAAGGACCACAAATAGGACATGCATGGTAACCCGATGTAGTGAGACCTAAACAATAGACGCAATTAAGTGTTGAAGGTGGGTTTAGGGTGTCACATCCTTTGCCTACTCAGAATTAAAAGTACAATGCTTACTGAACACTCGCCATAGCCTAGGAAGTCATGCATCATCCACATCAAGGCTGCTTTGCAGTTGAAGTCTCGTGATGAAGGAGGCCTGCTCACATCATGCACCTCGATACCTCTCCAAAGTATCTCTAGCTCATAAATCAGACGCTCCAAATAAACATCAGGATTTTTGACTTTATGTTTCTCTAGAATTAGAAGGGATAACATAACATGTCCTTTCTTAATTGCCATAGAGGGTGGAAGATTATAATTCACCAATATCACTGGCCATACACTGTCAGAGGTGCTTTTGAGACCAAATGGGTTCACACCGTGCATACCTAATCCAAGTATCAAGCTCCTAGGTTCTTCCTTGAAGCTTGGCCATGTGTCTTGAATATGCTTCCACGCAAGAGTGTCTGCGGGAGTTCTCCACTTACCATCACTTGATCGATGGGAGGAATGCCATGACATGAGCTCTCCAATGGATTTGCACTTGAACATATGTTGGATGCGAGGGATTATGGGAAAATGTCACAGAACCTTACGAGGCACGTCCAAAGTTTTGAGATCTGCTCTATATCTTGCCTCTCCATAAGTAGGACACTCTCTTGCATCCTTCTGTAGTCCACGAAACAAAATGCAATCGTTGACGCATGCATGGATACGCTTGTAATCTAATCCTCCAAGAGAGCTCACATGTTGCCTTGCCATATCTCTTGAGGTCAGTAATGTGTTCTCCCTTCGAAGCATTTTATACAATAGCCTGCATATGAAGACCATAAATGAGGAAAAGCATTCGAGTAATTGATCCACTAGCATAATTCACCATGTTTGCAAAATAGACTTTAAAGCTTACTTGAGTAATGCATTCAAACTTGCATTGCTTTATCCATAGATAGTTTGCAAGTTTAGTAACTCAAGGGAGGCACATAGAATAGAGAATGTGCATCCCTTAAACAGTGGAGTCGATGCTGCGGTAAAAAGATCGTCCTGCTCCATGCTATCATCCCTCCCTTCGAAATGATGGATATATAAATCCCGCACCATATCGTCAAACACCTCCTCCTCCACGGCTTCATGAGGTAATGGCAGAGAGCTACTATCGCCATCACTCCATGCATCCGTAATGGTCCCTCTTGAAGATCCCACCTCATATTGCCGGCACTTCGCCTCCTCATGACGAGCATAGGGCAACATATGCGAGTGTGGCACTGCATCCTATATCAAATTAAAACGGGATCATAACTCAAACATATGAACACCCATAGGTATCTCAATCAACCTTAACTCTTTAGCACTTACGATGTTTACGGTCGCATCCCATTCTCCATACTTTGAGATGTGATTGAGTGTAATCCTGTGTGCACGATACATGTTTCCTCGACATCGATCACACATACATTTGATTTTTTGCTCCAACCACATTTCGCAATGGTAGATACGGAGGGATTCATCCTCACTGAAGCTACTTGTTGAAGATGAATACATTCTACAAATAAACAACCCAAAAAATTTGCTCTTGTATCAAATATTTAATCTTAAAACTTTGGGCGTGTCTAATGCTGCGTCTAAAACCGCGTCTATTTGTTGTGTGGTGCGCATCTATAGACGCATCTAAAACCGCATCTACTCTATGTAATAGATGCACAATTAAATAGTCATTTAGATGCGTATATAGATGCGCTTATAGATGCAGTTTTTAAAACTACTTTTAGTGCGCTTGCTTTTCTTCACATACTTTTAGTGTCGTGCAGCTTGCTTTGCTATTAACAGACACAGTTCCGAGCATCCACACTTATCTCCAGGCACCCACAGTTATTTCCAGGCTTACACAATCATCTCTGATCCAAGCACACAAGAGAAGAGGGTGAACAAGGAAGAGAAGAAAGAGAAGCAAAGGGTGAACAAGGAAGAGAAGAAAGAGAAGCAGCTTTGAAGAAGGACAAGAAGCTTTCATACCTCTATCCAAGGTAAGTCTTTTTACGGTTGATCTTCTTTGAAAGTCGCTCTCTTTAGATTCGTCCATGTCGTATCCAAGAAACGAATGTTTTTGGTACTGGTGTTGTGCTTTTGTGTCGGGCGCATATCCTTTTCGAGTTTTTAGAATAGTCAGTCTATCGGAGCGCATCTATAGACGCATCTGAGAACGTGTCTAAAAGCGCGTCTATAGATGCGTCTACTCTGTTTTTAGAAAGAGATAGCCCCATCTATAGACGCGCTGTTATACGTGAAGATAGATGCGCTTCCCTAGGAGAGCAGCATTCTAGAACAATACCTCTTTTCCTGTCATCAATGATGATCAATACGTCTTTTCCTGTCATCAATGATCATCGAGTACGCAGTCAATAATCCGTGCAAGCCTTTACCGATTTCGTCTCAGCGATCTGGTCAAGCTAGATGACGGTGTCCGCGCCCATGCAGGGTAAGTCGTAGTCGTTCATCTTTCTCACAAGAGTACTCCGTTGCTGATTCTCTGTTCCGACAGGACCCTTCCAGCTTCCTATAAGTTCCGATTTGCAGCAAGCTTTCTTGAAACATCACCCCTCGCCAGTTCATATCTAGATTCTACGCGCTTACCTCCGCTTCATCCACCTCTCCATCGACCTCCTGATCCGTTCTGATTCAAATTCTTGCAGAACATGGCATTCCGTAAACGCAATGCTTTAGCCCTGGTATTTGCGCTTTTAGCTCTCGTCCCTGTCGCGATTCACGGTGCTCGTCTTCTTACGGAGGGTATGCGTTGCTCTTTTTGTCCCTTCCACACACATACCCGAGCATATTTCGTTGCATTTGGGTCTCTATATATTACTCGGTTGGGAACCGGAGTGTCTCATATAACGTTCTGTTTTGGTAGCAAAGTTATGCGAAGCCCAATTGCTACAAAACTAATTTTGCTGATTAGGGATGCAAAGTTGTGGAAGTCTCATTGCATTTGGATCGATCTCCCTCGTTCATCACGCAGAAGCGCGACCCGTTGATTCTGTTCTACAGGCGCATCTACTCGATGCTTAGCTGGCGTGCATACAAGGGGTCTAATTCAGTTTGGTAATTTCTAGGGAAGGCGCTCGCGGAAGCTTCAGGCTGCACCAGCAGTTACACAGTGACGTCGGGCGACACTTGCGATGCGATCGCCGGAGCGAACGGACTCAGCCTCTCGCAGCTTCAGAGCCTGAATCCAGGAATCGTTTGCCACAATCTATAAGGTTTGCATCGCCGCGTCATCATCCAGTACATCGTCAAGCAGCAACAACGGAAAAGTTTTCCGAGAATCTATCTCTCATGCCAGTGCTTCCGGGGGCAACTCTTACGCGCCCACCAACGGCGTATTTACCACCTATTGGGATGACAATCTATCAGGCAGCGCAGCCAAAGCGATCAAGGCTAGCAACTCAAACGTGAAGATCATAGTTAGCCTGGGTGGAGCTTCCATAGGTAATAATCAGGCGGTAGAGTTTAATCCAACGTCTGAGTCGAGCTGGGTGAGCAACGCCGTTTCTTCTCTGACGTTTTTGGCCAACGAATACGGTCTAGACGGAATCGACATCGACTACGAGCAGTTCGCGTCCACCACAACGCCTAGTGTCTTCGCATCCTGCATCGGCCAACTGATCGCTCAGTTGAAGCAAAACAACGTGATCTTGGTAGCATCCATTGCTCCGTTTGACGGCGTGCAATCTTACTACACTGCACTCTGGGAGCAATATTCCAGCGTGATCGACTACGTCAATTTCCAATTCTACACCTACAGCCCTCAAACGACCGTGTCTGAGTTCGTAAGTCAATACAACACCGCAGCCGGAGTGTACTCGGGAGGGAAGGTTCTTGCAAGTTTCACCACGGGGAACTGCGAGCGAGGCTGGGAGCGGAGGCATAACGCCCTCCACAGGCCTTTCAGCAGCTACAAGCAAGTGGGAAATTGCCGGGCATCTTTGTTTGAACGGCTGACACCTCTTACACGTCGAGTGTCAAGTTCCAGTATGAGCAACAGGCGCAAACTCTCTTGGCTTCTGCATAATATAAGCCCCAACAATATAGCTGCAGCTCTAACACAAGAGCAACAACACGATTCAAAATTCTATGGTAGCATCATCCTTTCCAAGTCAATCAAATGTGAAAGTATATAACTTAATCAGCGTCGTCTTCTCCCTGACTCGATATATTGCAGTGAGCTTACAGACAAGTATATATTAGAGTGGTACCAAGTTTCATATTCTTTCGAGCATCGATGTTCAACATGGTTAGTGAAAACCAATGATGGTGACCCACATGTGTTCTAGTGTGTGCGATGAGGTTCTTTAAAACAATAATCCATGATTAGACTTATTTATGGGACAAGATTTGACACAATGCTTTTTTATAATAGTAATGAAAGTCATACCAAGTCTCAGTCCATTACACTCCATTACGAGATATAGAAGCCTTACCCTCACAAAAATATTTATCATTGCAATGCGGCAAAGAAAGGGTTCTCTACCCTAAAACAATATGTTATGCTACTATGAATGCAATATACACTAGCCATAATATTTATGCCAGCATATAATAGATTCCTACAAATCTTTTTCTTATTCTGACCAGCATCGATGGTGAACATGGTTATGCAAAATCAACATTGGTGACCCTCACGTGTTGCACAATGCATGATGGGGATTTGTAAAATAAAAGGGCATGTATAGACCTATTTATTGTACAAGATTTTGTATGGGACTTAGGTAAATTTTTATCAAGAGTTATAAAAATTCTCTGTCCATTATGAGATATAGAGAAATGGATTTGAACTTACCCTATCAAAAATGTTATCACTCACAGTGTGGCAAAAGAAGGGTTGTCTACCATAAACCAATATGCTACGCTACTCAAAATGAAATAAAACCTATAAAAAATTTATATTCCATCATGTATTAGAATCCTACCAAGTTTCATCATGTTTCGACTCTTAGGGTCCAACATGGTTATGAAAAACAAACGTTGGTGACCCAGACACATTCTAGCATGTACAACATGATTTTTTAAAACAAAAAGGCATGTGTAGACCTATTTATGGGATAATATTTGGTATGATGAGACCTAGAGATATACTAACTGTCAATCCATTATGGGATATAGACCCAGGGATCTGGCCTTACCTTATAAACAATGCTTCAGCTCATAGTGCGGCAAAAAATTTGTTATCTACCATAAAATAATATGCTGCTACACCAAATGCAATAGAACTCAGATAAAGTCTTAATTCCATCATGCAGTAGTGTCCTATCAATTTTCATCTTTTTTCTACCATAGATGCTCAACATGGTTATGATAAACAGATGTTTGTGACCCACATGTGTTCTAGTGTGTGCAATAGGATTTTTTAAAACAAAAAGGTATGTATGGAACCATTTATGTTACAATATTTGGTACAATGCTTGGGTACAACGTGACTTGGAGGAATACCAACTCTTGGTACATTATGAGATATAGAACCATGGATTTTTTACCTTACCCTATAAAACATGTTTTGGCTCGCAGAGTGGCACAAAAATTGTTATTTATCTTAAAACAATAAGCTATGCTACTTCAAATGCAATAACACCCAGATGAAATATTTATGCCATAATGTATTAGATTCCTATCAAGTTTCATCTTGTTTCAACTATCAATGGCCAACATGGTTATGAAAAACCAATGTTGGTGATCCATGCATGTTCTAGTGTGTGCGACTAGTTTTGTTTTAAGAAAAGGGCATGTGTAGACCTATTTAAGTTTGGGGAGATGTCCAACCCATAGTTTCAACCCACGATCTTCACTCCAAGACCTCTAGATCTTGATCTAATCTCTAATCCAAGGGGTACATTCAAATTTGAGATAAAGCACTACAAGACAGTCATCCAGCCAATAGCATGAGCAGCCCTTCCAGTGTAAGCGAACAACATCGCCCTAGGCAAGTCAACGTGGATGTGTCTTTGTGTTAGTAGAAGCGAAGTACTACCAGCATGAGCATGAAAGTTTTCCCAATACCGCCTCTTCGGAGAGTAGCAGATGGATTTTTTCTTGAGGTTTGGTAATTTTCTTGAGCATGATGTCTTTCAGAGTAATTTTCTGGGAAGTGCGTAGTATTGTTTGTTTTCCATGATAGCATGTGGAGGGTGTTGTTGGTCGCGCCTTGTCGGTTTCATCTCGTGTAGATTCATTTCCAAGCCTCTGTCAAATTTTTCTTTACATGTAATGGGATTGCCCACGCTACTATTGCTTGTCGCAGATAGGCAAGGCTCAAGCCTGCTGATAGGCAAGGCTACATAGCTGCATGTCTTGTCAAATCGAGACTGGTTCTTGTTAATGACTTCCATGTGCGAGTGATACATGTCGTGCCATGTTGGGAAGTCTTCACATAAGGAGTGCTCATTGTGTACGAATGGTAGGTATAGCAAGCAGAGCTCTCTGTAATGGTTCTCAGGATCTTTTGACTTACTATAGTTATTGAAGCGTATAATTTTACCTCGTTTCCTTGGATGTCTTTGCTTTGCTAGTATCGCTGCTCGTTGGTGTAAGTAGCGAGGTAGATGTTCTCGTATCACATGTCTCGGTGCATGTACTTTTTGATAACGTCATCAAAGAAAATGTCATTGTTGGTTCGATCCATTCCCTCAAGTTGGGTGCGTCTCTTCAATAGGGGTGTTTTATCCTCTGCAGGGCTCGTGTTAATGTAGTAGAAGTCTCTAGTTGCACTTGTCAAGGGTAGCGAAAGACAAAGGTAAGAAGCTTGTTGCGAACTTATGTGCTGTGTGTTAAGAATTGCGTTTCTAATGTTGTGTATGCACTTGTTTGCTGGTGATTCACTGGTCATGCTTACCATGAGAGCACTCTTAACTACTTCGATAGCCTTTTTGTTTATTTTCATCATGTATGATGCTGGTGTTCTATCCTTTGCAGGGCTCGTGTTAATGTAGCAGAAGTCTCTAGTTGCACTTGTCAAGGGTAGCGACAGACAAAGGTAAGCAGCTTGTTGCAAACTTATGTGCTGTGTGTTAAGTATTGTGTTTCCAACATTGCATATGCACTCGTTTGCTGGTGATTCACTGGTCATGCTTACCATGAGCGCACTCTTCACTGCTTTGGTAGTGCCAAGGGATGATCATGGTTATGTTTTATTTCTCTCACATGCGAGAATCCCCTGCAATGAAGGTGTTTAGGCCAATGAGTGAGATTTTGTCAATGACCAATAGTTGCACCTCTTTGAATGTCTTAGACGTGCTATAGTTTCTTTGCGGAAAGCGAGGTGTAAGTTGATGAAAGTAGTGGTATGTGGAGTGTTGTGTACATCTATGATTCTAAACACCACCGCAGTGTAGTCTCTTGCCTAACCACCTATCATCGTGCAGCCTTTTGGTGCTTCTTTGCCCGCAGCCCATGCAAATCATAGGTTGGCTTGGAGAGACCACTGCATTGGTTTTTGGCATAATAATGAGACACAATCTATCATTTCTGAGCATCGCTGCCTTAGCATAGGCCTGAACACTTGTCATCGCCCAGAATTCAAGGTTGTCTTGGAGAGACCACCGCACTAGTTCTTGGAGTTATAGCTCTGTTACCTATTTTTATATATTACATGAGGAGGTCTATCATGACGAGTGCACCAACAAACAGAAGGAGACCTTTGAAAGCCACTGCATTGGTTCTTGGAGTTATATATTTTTATACCATGGAAAATGTATTATGTTGTGCAACCAAGCAAAATGCAATTGACAATATGGCCCTTGAGGGGTCCCCTTTAGGGGCAACGGCCATATCGACATGCCTTTTGTATCCTATGGCATCTTGGATATTGTATAATGCATGTTGATAAGGGCCATATCGTCCATTGCATTTTTTGAAACTTTAATTGTATTTTTCTAAATGTATCTCCATGCAACCACAACAGTGGGGTCGTTGGAGTTATTTTAGTACTATTTTGGTCATAAACCAAGCAAATTGTAGTCCTTCTTTCTTAGTATTGTAGTCCTTGTTGTAGTAAATATAAATGAGGGATGACCTCCTAGCATGCGGAGTCATCAGAAACTTAGGAAATAGGTCCCTATCCTAGGAAATGACCTTTATTTTCCTTCTTTAGGAGGGAAAAATCGAAGAGGTGTCCTCGACCTCAACCCCTGCCCCTGCCCTTTCCCTTTTCGATCCTCTTATTTTTGTAGATGAGCCCAACATCTACAATGAAGAGCCCATAGATAAAGAAGTTGAGGAGCAGGAAGCTGCATTCACTACAAGGCATAGGCCCTTTTTCGATGAAAATACCGACGTTTTTTACACTTTTTCACAACAAGACAAAGCACCCATAGACGCGCGCACAGACGCATTTCATGAACTAAATAAAAAACTTACGGGCGCGTCTATTTGCGCGTCAGGAGACCCGCATCTATTAGTGCATCTATATATCAGACTTACGCGCGTATAGACGCGCTCATACACGCGTAAATAGACGTGCAAATAAACGCTTTGATAGACGCACGTATAGACGCATATCGAACAGACAGACGCGAATATAAACGCGTTTGTAAACGCGCTGATAGATGCGCCTTTTTTTTTAAAAAAAAAAACAGAATACTGTGTATGTTGTGTATGCTATATAGTTACAAGAATCCCATATCCACATTCTGTAATTCAATTCTTACAGCCAACCTCATTTTAATTACAATTCCAAATAAAATATTACAACTCCAAAACGCAATAAAATTGAAAGCTCAAAAAGTGCTTGTATATACATATAGCACGAAGCTAAGCCACATCATGTGGCTCCAAGTACAAAAAATAAGGAAGCTAAGCCATGTCATGTGGCTTCAAGTACAAAAAATAAGAGGAGTCTATATACAAGAGGCACGAAGCCAAGCCAATGGCTTTAAGTACAAAAAAGAATAGTAGCACTACTTCTACGACTAATCCTCGCTGCCTTCCACGCTCCCTGATGCGCTTCCTTCTGCACCTCCTTCCTCGTCTTCCTCGTCGTCTTGTGCAGGGGCGCCCTGTAAACAAGGGACAACATATATCAATGTATGAAAAATCAAATCTTTACTTATAATTTTGGCATTATTTAATTACTTTCAAATACCTGGGGGGCATGTCCAGTCGCTCGGGTATACTGCTCCTCAGTAATCAACCCGTCATCATAGAAGTGCCTCCATGTATCTCCTCTGCGATGGTGGCAGTGGTAGGCTGTCTCCACTGGAGTAGGGTATCTGCCCACGATCTCAAGCTGCATGACCGCGATACACTTTGTGGAGGGATTAGTACAAAGAAACAACCAACCTCCTAATAAACTACATAAGCAATATAATTTGAGATCGATACTTACAAATTGGGCCTCCCATGATTCAACACCCCCTGCTCCAAAATGCGCTCTCCCATACTCCATCTAGATCCTCCGTGCCTCCACGTGCTGCAGACTGGGCTCCTCCCTCGCTGACTTCATTGCCTTCTTCCACTCATGCTTCTGAGCGGTGTGGGGCGGGCCCCTTGGAGCTTGACCTGCCTCAAGTCTGGCAAGCTCCGCTAGTGCCTGCCTCTTAAGGGAAGATCTTTTATTGCTAAGTATCGTAACAATCTTTGACTTGGCCCATTTATCTGTGAACTGGCGATTGGGGGGGTTAGGATACCTAGAGCGAACAGTAGCGAGGGTCTCATCAGCCAACCTCTTTGGGTGGTCTTTATAGTGGATAAAGCAATCTCTGTAATTATTAGCAATTACAGAGCGCATGAAGGCCATTACATCCTTCCCCCGCGCATCCATCAAGATGCCTCCTGTCTGGGTGATGTCATAATAAATCGTACCATCACCCAGAGGCACGTCTAAATCATCGGAATCATCATCCTTGGCCTCACCGCCACATGGCCCAAAGCACTGTGCCATGCATCCGCCACCGCTCTCCCTGCTACTACGCCTGCCACCCTGTCGTGTTGAGCTCGTACGCTGGCCACTCGTAGCTGAGGACTGCGCGGGACTACGCTGACCACTCGTAGCTAGAGAACCGAGTCTCGACGGCTGAGGAGTACGTCGACGGCTCGCTGAGGCAGAAGGACCTCCTGAAGGCATGGGGGAAGGGGCATAAGACGGGATGGCAGAAGGGACATAAGACGGCATGGGGGAAGGGGCATAAGACGGTATGGGGGAAGGGGCATAAGACGGCTGTGCGGACTTCGCTGGGGTGATCTCAGGCGGTGTGGGGTGGCTCAGAGTCTATACTGCCGACTCCTGGGGAGTGTTAAGGGTACCCGTCATGTACCCGTATAACTCCGCAGGACTAGGAGGGTGCCCTAAAATATTATATAAATCCTTCCATATCTATTCACGCGGATCAGGTGAGCTAGAAGCACTTCCTCCCCACATGTTAAACTGGAAAAAAATAAACAAATCTATTACTTTGGGAGCTAAGAAGAAAGGGGGGAAAAAAAAAAAGAGGCTCTGTCAGAGCGCGTCTATAGACCCGTTTAATCTTCGCGTCTATCACCGCGTCTAACAGACCGTCAAAACATCCATCTAACAGTGCGTTAAAAAGCGCGTTTAATAGCCCGTCCAAACATCCATCTAACAGCGCGTCTAAAAGCGCGTCTAACAATTCGTTTAAACTTCCGTTTAACAGATCGTCTGGTTTAGGCGTCTATATCCGCGTCTGTCCGTGTCTGTAGCAAGCCAGACGCGCAAATAGACGCGCCTGTAGACGCGCGTTTAGACGCACCCTCAGACGCCTGTATACACGCGCTCCGACAGTCGAGAATACTCAAAAGTGGAAAAGGACGTTTCGCCCGACAAAAGAACGTGTCGCTCATACCTAGATGCTGCGTTTCGTGGATGCAGAAAAGTACAAAACTGGAAAGAGCAAGCAAGAACAACTTCAAAAGGACTTACTTGGAAAAAGGTATGGAAGGATCTTTCTTTTCCAAACTTGTTTCTTCTCCTCCTCTTCTCCTTGTTCGTACTCCTCCTCTTCTTTAGGCTTGGAAGCAAGCTGTGTAGGTACGGTCCCTTTGTCTTGAGTGAAAGCTTGGAACTGTGTGTGTATGGGAGGCTCTCTCTTAAGCTTCAAATCTATAGAACTGCTAATAATGAAGGAAGAAAGCCGCTCGTGAAGTTTAAGTAGTTAAAAGAAAAGCAAAGCGAGCGGCGCGCCGAAAAGCAGGTTTAAAAGTCGCGGGTATAGTCGCGTCTATTAGCGCGTCTATAATCGCGTCTGAATACACAGAGAAAGCGCATCTATAGGCGCGTCTATTAGCGCGTCTATAAGCACATTTAAATACACAAAGTAGATGGGCATTTAGATGCGCAGGTAGACGCGATAGTAAACGCGACGGTAGACGGGCATTTAGACGTGACACAGAGTTTTTAAGTTAAGCATTTGAAGAAGAGCAAATTTGGTGGGTTGTTTGTTTGTAGGATGTCTCCATCTTCAACAAGCAGCTTTAGTGAGGATGAATCCCCTTGTATCCACCATCGCGAAATGTGGTTGGAGCAAAAAATCAAATGTCTGTGTGATCGATGTCGAGGAAACATGTATCGTGCACGCAGGATTACGCTCAATCATATCTCAAAGTATGGAGAATGGGATGTGACCGTAAACAGGGTAAGGATTTGTAAGTTAAGGTTGATTGAGATACCTATGGGTGTTCATATGTTTGAGTTATAATGATCCCATTTTAATTTGATACAGGATGCAGTGCCACACCCGCACATGTTACCCTATGCCCGTCGTGAGGAGGCGAAGCATCGGCGATATGAGGTGGGATCTTCAGGAGGGACCGTTATAGATGCATGGAGTGATGGTGATAGTAGCCCTCCACCATTACCTCATGAAGCCGTGGAGGAGGAGGTGTTTGATGATATGGTGCGGGATCTATATGTCCATCAAGGGAGGGATAATAGCATGGAGCAGGATGATCTTTTTACCGCAGCATGGACTCCACTGTTTGAGGGGTGCACATTCTCTGTTCTACGTGCCTCCCTTGAGTTACTAAACTTGCAAACCATCTATGGATGGAGCAATGCAAGTTTGAATGCATTACTCAAGTAAGCTTTAATTTAAAGTCGATTTTGCAAACATGATGAATTATGCGCGTGGGTCAATTACTCGAATGCTTTTCCTCATTTATGGTCTTCACGTGCAGGCTATTGTGTAAAATGCTTCCAAGGGAGAATAAATTATAGACCTCAAGAGATATGGCAAGGCAACATGTGACCTCTCTTGGAGGATTAGATTACAAGCGCATCCATGCATGTGTCAACGATTGCGTTTTGTTTCGTGGACTACATAAGGATGCAAGAGAGTGTCCTACTTGTGGAGAGGCAAGATATAGGCGGTTTGTTTAGTGGAGGAGACATTTCCACGTTCTATTCTCACAAGCCAACTACATCTCATAGTGCATTTGGTGGATGAGATTGCTATATGCGGTACTATACATGCACGATGGTTGTTCTTCCTCGAGCGCTTCATGAAGACCTTGAAGGGCTTCGTGAGACAAAATGCAAGACCCGAAGGTAGCATGGCCGAGGGTTGGTTGGTACAAGAGTCACTTGTATATATTTCTGAGTTTCTTGTTGATGTGGATAGCTCTGATCTCCCATGACTGTGGAGAGATGATGAAGACCTAAGGATGACCTCTATTGTGCCTCAAGGAAGAGGATGCAACAAAGTAATAGACACGGAGTTGCGTAATAGTATCAACCTCTTTTGCGTGCTTAATAGTGATGTGATGAAAAGATGGGTGACAAGATACGAGGATGCAAAGGCAAGAAGACAAGAAGAAAGGGCCCTCTTTCGTACACACCACGGATCTCGTGTGCCATACCCTCAGCGTCTAAGAGCACTTCCAAAGGATATTCATGTGGATTGGCTACTTGATGAAATGGAGAAAGCAGAGAAAGACGAGGGGATGCATATCACAATGGAAGAATGGGAGTATGCTAGGGGATGCATGAGCAAGGTCGGTATATAGAATGTTATGCATAAGTTAGGAGGTTTTTATAATTTAGATTGCTTATTTAATTGATTTTTTCTTGGTGTAGTGCACTATGTTCAATGCTATATGGTGTGAGGGCAAGCATTTTTGAACACAACGGATTGATGATAAGAGAAACACACAAGATTGCGGCGTCATTGCTAGCTTTGAGGGAGCCAATGGAGTCATGGATGATTATTGTGGCATAATCCAAGATATCATTATGCTTGACTTTCGACGCTTCTTTGTGTATGTTTTGGATGTAACGTGGTTTAAGGACGTGGTGGAAAGAGGCCCTAATGCAACAATCAAACGCCATGCAAGTGGCTTTGTAACTATTGACTCCACAAAGTTTTGGCAAAGTAGGAAGGACACACTAATACTACCGCAACAATGTGAACAGGTACTGTGCACACACATAAAAATACTCGCTTTTAAATATTTGATGCAAGAAAAGTAACATGATTGTATTTGTGTTTGAATTAGGTTGTCTATCAACCAATGGTGGATAATAATAGGTGGTGGCATGTCATACCTATTATGCCACGTTCCAAAGTGATGTATAGTACATTTACTAATATGGAGCGTATGGAGGATGATCATGCCCATGGACGTGATGATGACCGTGATACAAGAGAGGAGGATGATCATGAGATAGGAGATATAGATATTGAGGCCGGCATTACCCATGAGAACGAGCCTACCATTGGAGATCTTGATTTCGATGAGCACATGAGTGGCACAAGTAGTAGTGGGTTGAATGTATTTGTAGATCTAAACACTTGTTTGGATTTTGAAGTAGATAGTTTGGCAAGGGTTGATCTCATTGAGGATGAGATTGAACCGTAGCCCCACAATTGATATTGGCAAAACTATTTTACATATTGTCTCATTCTCCTCATTTCCCTTAATTCTTGTATATGTGGGCTTGTAAAAAATTATGTGCTTTGGTAATCATGGGCAATGTTTGGAAAGCAATGATGTACACCAAAATCTCACTTTCTGTATTCTCTGGATCGCGTCTAACCCCGCGTCTAAATGCGCGTCTGAGTCTCAGTGTAAACGCGTAAATAAACGTGCAAATACACGCGCAAATAGACGCGCTAATAGACGGGATGTTAGACGGGCCCGTATTTTCTCAGGTCTAACGCGCAAATAAACGCGGTGATTGACGCGCAAATAGACGAGCATTTAGCCGTGCTAATAGACGCGCCCGTAATTTCTCTACTAGAGCAATGCCTATAGACGCGTCCGCTATTTTGCGTGTCTACCAAGCGCGTCTATAGTTGCTTTGTGTTGTTGTGTTTTTTTTTGGGGGTCAGGCGCAAATGTCGTTATTAATATCGTTATAAGAACGTTGCTATAAAGTGTCGCTATATAACGATGCTAATAAATGTCACTATATAGCGACACTGGTAAACATTGCTATATAGCGACACTGGTAAATGTCGCTATATAGTGACGATTAACAGAACTAATAAAAAAAAAGCATTAGTGGGGCTAAACAGGGCCATAGCAAGCTCTCATCGGTCCACTCATGACACATTGAAGATTCCCATAGATTGTGCAGCTTGGAAGCACATAGACAATCAGTGGCCGGACTTTGCAAGGGAGCCACACAACTTACATCTTGGGGTCGCCATGGATGGCTTGAATCTTTTCGGGTTACGCTTGACATGGCCCATAGTCATGGTGAATTACAATATCCCACCATGGCTAACAATAAAAAAGGGACACCTTATGCTTGCACTACTTGTGCCAGGGAAGTACAAGGCAAAAAATATGGGCGTGTACATGGCACCTTTGATAGAGGAGTTACAAATATTATGGAGAGGAGTACGGGTCTTTGATATTTCCAGAGCTCCTAGACATACCAATGATATTTTGGTCAGGGGCATCTTGATGTGGACCATGCATGACTACCCAGGATATGGAGAGTGCGCAGGTACGTGGTTGTGTCTCTACATGTTTAATATAGGATTATGCTTTTATGACTCTCTTTCGCATGCATGTCTTATAGTAACACATTCATGCACACGTGCAGGACTTGTTACAAGTGGGTACCATGCTTCTCCTATTTGTGGACCCGGTTTGAGATCGCTTGCATGATACTCCAAACATATGAGGACAAATGTTTATGAAGGTCATGCTCGATACCTTCTGTTGGACCATCTCGCGCATGGAGGTTAGCTTTTGATCCACCACCATCATATTTGAAGGCAAATGATTGGATTTAGGCTTGGAGGGCGAATGGAGAGGGAATTCCTCTTGGTATGAAGAGGCTATCGATCTTTCACAAGCTTCCTTATTGGGGTCAGCTACAAATCAATCATCTCTTGGATACCATATGCATATCTTCAAGAATGTGGGGGCTACTATTTGAGCACACTTGGTTGGTTCCAAAGACTCGAGAGGAGTGCGAGAAGACTTGCATGCTATGAATAGGATGTCTCATTTGTGGCCCACAAGTGCATGCTTCGGGAAAAGTTGTCCTCCCAAAAGCAACGTGGATCCTCTCTACAAGGGAGCAGGCAGCGGTTGTGACACTCCAATTTTGTATATGAAATATTTTGGAATATATATCACAGATAGTGTTCAAAAAGGATGGTTTTGATGTTTTGAAGGTTTTGGGAAAGTTTGGTGTTGGTCAAAAAATTTTCGTTTTTGTCCATTATGGTGTCAACTAGATTTTGCGGCTTGATTTTGAGTTGGTTAGAGAAATACTTTAAAGAAGCTCTGTATGAGAGAGTTTTAGATCTTGTTGAGTAGAAAAACTTTGTCCTAGTGAAAAATTTGTGGTTCACTTGTTTGCATGTCTATATGGAGGTCAGAAGTTGCTAACAAAGTGGTTTTGAGCTAAAAGTGCATGTAGATTTCCGTGTCAAGAATTGCAGGCATTAGACAGAGGTCAAGATGGAAGAGTGAGCCATGAAAGGTCCGATGCAAAGGGAAAGAAGAGGGTCCGATCTTCAAGATGAGCTATTGAGCTTGTCCATTGGATCTACGAGGCAGGCATGGTGATGCTCTGAACAGGGTCGTTTTTATGCCTTAAAAATTATTATTATTATTTTTTTAAAGAGAGACGTTGAGATTCCGTATGCGTTTGCTATCAAAAGCGCACGCTAAAAGAAGGTGAAAAACACATGCACACTTTTCGAGAAAAGCTGTTTTTGGCCGATTTTGGAGGCTTTTGGCAGCTTATTTTGGAGTCGTGAAAGGCTGTAAAAGAAGAGGAGATCATGAGAAGGAGGGCCCACAATTCAACACACGCATATCGAGGGTGCACGAAAGAGAAGATAAGGCATGCATATCGAGGCTGTGCGAAAGAGAAGAGAAGGTATGCATATCGAGGCTATGTGAAAGAGAAGAGAAGGCACGCATATCGAGGCTGCGCGAAAGAGAAGAGAAGGCATGCATATCGAGGCTGAGCGAAAGAGAAGAGAAGGCACGCATATCGAGGTGCTGCGAAAGTGACAATAGCGCACATGAATCGAGGCAGCGCAAAGAAGAAGATAAGATCAAGATATTTTGAGAGTGAGAGTGTGATTGAGATTTGATCATTAGATCATCTGATTTGAATATCTTCATGCGAGTGAGAGTGAGAGTGAGATAGCTCGGGGGTGCAAGATAGTGGTCAAGGCAGACATCGCCTCTTTTCAAACATCGACAGAGTACATGTGTTGCTTGAAATGAGCATTTTCAAAGAACAATAAGCTCAGCGGGCTCAAGTCCCATGATTGGCACAAGGTCTTATAGGTATTCTAAGCTGTAGAATTAGTGTATCGATAATCGTGATGCATTAGCGTAATTATGATTATGTTATATTGTTGACATGACTTCTTTGTTGCTTTGATAGTTCATCCTCCCAATTATAATAAAAGGGTGCTTACAAGAAGACGTTAGAAATGCTATATTCAAGATCAGTGGTATTGTGAGGTATGCTTACTATCAAATCGCTTTGATTCCATTTTCTTCAATTTAAGCTAAATAATCTGTAGATTGATTATGAAAATATCTTACATGGGCATGTGAAATAGGTGGATATCTCAAAAAGAGATCTCCATATCGAGCATCGAGAAGGCTAGGGTGGAATCCATCGAAGCCATATGCTTGCTTAAGAAGCACTTTTCCTCGAGCATTATGACAACTCAAGTCCACTTGCTTGCGCACATAGTTGATGAGGTGGCTATTGCAGGTACTGTTCATAGTTGGTGGATGTTTTTTCTTGAGCGGTTGATGAAAATTTTGAAGGGATCTGTAAGACAAAGAGCAAGACCAGAAGCAATCATGGCAGAGGGATGGCTTGTGCAAGAGTCATTAGTATGTATCACAGAGTTTCTTGCATCCACGGATCCTGATATGCTGCAAGCTTGGCATAACAAGGATGATGATTGCATCATTGGCGAGGCTCCCCAAGGAAAAGGGATTGAAATAAAGATGAGCAAAGAGCAAATGGAGAAATTCATTAAGTGTTGTATACTCAATAGCAAGGAGATGCAGAAGTGGATTGAGAGATATGAAGCAGCCAAAGCAGAAAGAATAAATACAAGGATGAGATTCAGAGTAATGTACAGGCAATCGCAACCATATCCACAGGATCTGGCTCTTCTCCCCACTCACATGTCACTTGATTGGCTACAACTGGCTCTATGTAAAGCCGAATGCGATGGAGAGACAATAAACAAGCATGAGTGAGAGTTATCATTTGGATATATGGTGCATGTAAGTTTCTTATCTCTTGACATAATTAAGTATTATTTGTGGCAATATACGCTATAAAATAGATGCATCTTCATTGTTTTAATAATGCTCTTTCACAATACAAAAAGTACAGTTCAATGGATGACATTTTTGCATGGAATGCATCAATTCAAAGAGAGTCACGTATGATTGTGGAGTCATGGATAACTTCACACAAGATAGCTGAGCAAGTACTTCGGATACCAATCTTCTCTCCTCATAGTTGGATTATTGTGGAACCATACGCGAAATCTATGAAGTTGATTTCAAACAATTTAATATTTTCATTCTTGATGTAAAATGGTTTAGAACTATTTACAATGGTCCCCATGCGACAGTGAGAAAAGATAGTAGCAGTTTCTTTGCAATAGACTCCACCAAACATTAACTAATGAAAGAGATACTTTTGTTCTTCCTGAGCACTGTCAGTAGGTGCATACTAATGATTTAATTAATTGAAGCTTTCATTTTTAAATATCCATTGATACATGTACTTAAGCATAATTTCATATATATAATTGATGACATTTGGCACCCATCTTCAATATAGGTGGTTTCTCATCCAAATCGTTTTGATCCAAGATGGTGGTACGTGATCCAAGTTGCACCACGAAGTAAGAAAATTTTTGAAGATAGAGATGTGGATATGGAGATGCCACTACCAATGCTGGATCCAATTGATCCAAATGAATCTAGCGAAGAAGATGAAGATCACAATATGAGCCAAGAGGAAGATGCACATAATGACATGGCACGGGAGGAAGATGGAGATCATGATATTGAGAAAGAAGACAACGATCATCAAGAATCACCACAATTTATTGAAGAAGATGATCAAGTACTTTTAGATGAACATACGATGCTAGAGTACGATGATGATATAGGAGATCAACTCGGTATAGAGTAAGAGATACACTTGTTTAGCGCATTAGAATTGGCTCAAGATGAAACCGTTGATGTAAATGCTCTTCATTGACTTTTTCATCTCAAACTTGGACATGAATATATGAGCTTCAAAGGCTTGATGTACATGCTCTCATACTTTTATTCTCTCAAAAGATCAAACATGCATGAAAATTTAAAAAACATTGCCATTGGAGAAAACTAACTTTAAAGGTCGATATGAGTAAAAAAGCTCACTATAAAACGTCGCTATAAAAAAGTATCTCACTGTTGCTATATAGTGACACTTACAATTCTGATAAAGATCACTATATAGTGACTTTAGAAATTGTCGCTATATAGCAACATTTGCCTAAAGTTGC
Source organism: Dipteris shenzhenensis (assembly GCF_047967505.1). NCBI lineage: Eukaryota > Viridiplantae > Streptophyta > Polypodiopsida > Gleicheniales > Dipteridaceae > Dipteris > Dipteris shenzhenensis. Next base: position 15,311,475 of record NC_141602.1, on the reverse strand, counting down.
TATATAGCGATGCTTCATGAGGCATGCTTCCAATACCAACAATTAGTGCCCCGCGCACGCTAAACATCAATACTTAAATGTCACAATAGGATCCGTGTGTAGTAGTGATTGGCCCTGGAAATGCTCCAATGACCTCCTGAACCCCATTCTACTTCTCAAATTCCATCCAACTTGGGCATCACCTCTGTTGACCCTGCAACAATGATATGGTTTCTTACTCCCCTTCTTGTTGATGGAGAATAATACCTCTTTCTCCATGACATCGAGGTTATGTTTTGTCTCTGGGAGGATGAAGCTCTTGGTGTCCTTTGTGGATATGAGGTGGACATGACTATGCAAGAACCTGGGTTTTTGGGAGCAGATGATTCAACTTGAAGAGGTTCTTGCTTTAACACTAGCCAAAATCAAAAGATGCAGAGACATCAATCTACTCTGACCTACCTAATGTTCCAAAAGCAGCCTCCACATCTCACTCCGAACAGGAGGAGGCCTCTGGATCCATCCTCATTGAGAAAGAGGAAGGGATTGAGCATGACGACTCCATAGTGGTAAGAAACTATGAGCTTTGAATTTCCTCTCTCTTGGTATAATTTTGCTTTAATAAAATTCTAATGTAATGTTGGACTGTTGCAAGAGGCATTTGAGGTCGACCCTAATCTCATCTCGGCAACGCCTTGTTTGCAATAGCTTTGGCCAAGATCACTCACTGGCACATTACCTTGGCCAAGAAAAAGGGCACTTTGTGGTTATCCAAAAAAAGCTTTCTCCACATGGCAGTGATGACCTCCTAAAGTGCAAGTCCTTGTCATGAGTGATTGGTCATGCTGACATCAATCACATTGCTGACAAGGTCATTTTGGTGAACTGCATGGTTGCCCTCAATGCTTTTGGAACCAATTTTCAAGGTATGGCATTGACGGCAGCAGCCATGTGCCTAGCCAGTAGCGAAAATAGCATTGACTCTCTATCAACTAGGTTTAGAGCTAGGAGTGTATTTGGGAATTGAAAGCCCGATGTTCTCAGTGTTTTAGAGAAGAGAGAAAGGCTCTGAAGCCTTATTGTATAGAATTTTTATATTATATGAATAAAAATATACTTTTTATATAGTGTCCCATTTTTTGTTCTTTTACAAAATTTATTTTATACTATCATTGTATTTTGTAACTTTAATTGCTGTTGGCATTAATATTTTCATTCACTATTCTGTTCAAAAGCATGCTATTATATAAATTTTTGTGCTATAATGGTCATTTCTGAGCAATCCAATAAGAACCTCACCGTGGCGCAGAAGGCAAATAAGTTTGGCATCATGCGAGGAGCTCAAAAATATCAAAACTCGCCCGATGCCGAACACATTTGCCTTCTATGCCACAGCAAAAAAACATCATTTGACCACTCAAATTCACATTGAAATTGCATGAACTAATGGAAAGCATCATGTAAGATGTATAATTACATGGGAACAATAATAGAACATAAAAATATCTTTTATTCATTGGCCTTAAAGTCTAGAGATTTACAGAATGATGGAGATTTACAAAATGATGGAGGTAAACAGTATCTAGGGCCTAAGGAGGGATCAAAGCGGATGCGCTTGGCAAGTGCAAGGTCCTTGTCCATCACTGTTACTCTTTTGGCATGGATAGCACATAAGTTTGTGTCTTCAAAAAGACCTACTATCATCTTATCCATTGCCTCCTGAATTGCTCCCATAGCGCATGAAGTGAAATGCACATCATCCTTGTAATGCTATGCTATTTCATGTACAACACATTGGAAGGGTGCACGGGGAATGAGATTGTCCATAGTGGTTTGGAACTTGCGGATCTCTTGAAGTGCCTTCATGCCTGATTTTTTGCGCCTCTTAATCTTTGGGGGACCTTGCATCGGCCCTGGACATGGCATGGCCACTTGTCTGCTTTGAACTTCTTTTGCCTCTCCTCCCTTGCAACCACCTCTTCAAACTCATCTTCTTGTGTCTGGTGGGTCCTTTGAGGTGTCTTGTTGCACCTAGGGGTCTTCTTTGTCCTTGGTCCCTTTTCGTTTTGATGAGGCTATGACACAATAGGGCTGAGGCTCTTGCTCAGCTCATACTAGAGGCTCCTCATATGTGACAATCTCGAGGCATAGAGGGCTGATGGTGTTCTTCCGTGCGGTCTGCTTGGTGGTTGGAGGATTGGGGCCAAGGTTCATTATATCTGCAAGCCCATCAAATACTTTCTCTTGATGTGGCTTCTTTAATCTCTCCATCTCCTCTCTTTGCCTGTCTTGCTCCCCTTGGTCTAGATGCTCCATGCCAAGACCCCATAGAGGAGGGAGGGGCAGTTGATCACGATGATGGTGGGGACTCGTGTTGCTGGGACTCCTGATGATGAGAACCGCCTTCAAATCCCTACTGATCATTGTCCTCTTGGCCACTGGAGCTTGCAGTGTGTTCAGAGGCCATGGAGTTGTGAGGAGGAGAGTGGGTAGCATCTAAACGGCTCTAGTGGGTCTAGTAGTTTATTCAACTTGTGCCATAGAAATGAGGGATTTTAGGATTTTGAAGTGCTTAATATAGTCTCTTTTAAAGAACTTTGGGGTTTTTCTTTTAAATTAGGGTTTTTTGAGCGCATCCGCTCCCCCCCGATCTTTTGTTGCTAGTTCGGTAATACTTAACCTTCACCACCCTCCCTCCCAACCCACTCACCCCTCTACCCTGTCATGTCGCACATGCAATTTCGCAATTTCCAAACAAATTTATGAATTTTGGAATCCTTAATTGACTCAAAATAGTGTTAACTTTATTTATTAAACATTTTACATTTGGGGTTCTCTCCAATGCCTCCCCTGTCTGACTCTATGTTGCAACCAAAGTGCAACCCTTTGCCTCCCTATTGAGGACTTCCAAGTAGCACATCTCCTTGTCTTCTTGACATGTTGAACCGCTTTTGCATGACTTGAGACTTCTACCATATCACCCTTGAGAGTTCTGGCCTCTAGACATCTATAAAACCAGTTGAACATTTCGTGTAGTGCATTGCTTTGCGTGATACCACCCCCATGCCTTGTATTATTGAAGTATGTTGCCTTTAATCTGTAGTGTGATTTGTCCATTCCTTGAGTATTCCAAATGGATAGAGGACCCCATTGCTCCACAAACCCTGGTGCATGTGCGTAAAGAATATGCTGTAAAGAAAAACATCGTATTAGAAACATAAACTGACTCAAGTTTAAAGCACAAAATTCCAACCTAGTAAGAAGGATTACCATGTAATGTGTAATATGTGACTCCCCCCATGCTTCTACAATGATATGAATTCTCCCAATGCTGTCCTGAATCCCTCATACTAAAGCTCATCTATTTGACCTTTTCTAAGCAACTTAATAAATGCATCAAGTTTTGTCCACAGTTTTGCTCTAAAAGTAGCAATTCTGGATGTGAAGCTTGATTTGTAGTGAATTCACAAAAAGTTTTCCAGTACTCCCAACCTAGGGTGCTTTGAGCCAATGTATGTTTTTCCTTATCAGCATTGTGGTTGGACAAGGACCGCCTTGCCTTTCCTCCACCCATGGACACTTTAGCAGAAAGATTTGTATCTTGCCTGATTGTTTCTTGTCCTACTTAAGCTTCACATTGCCTCTGTGAAGTCCCATTAGTGAGAGTAGTTCTTCAGTTTTTGCAATGCATTGTGTAGATACTTGCTGTGGCCTCAAATTGCAAGCATAAACTAAATGGAGATAGAGTAACTTATCAAGTATATGTAGTTCAATTGCAAAGTATAGGTAGAATGGGGTCCCACTTATGATCCTTTTTGTAATGATCGGGGGCTACACTTTGGTTGCAAGAAAGGATGCCATTTTCCCACTGTAGGCTTCCCTTTTGCATCTTCTGAGAGTGGGTGCAATACAAGCATGTCCATTTTGCATCTACACCTATATCACAACCATACAAGCACTTGAGGGTCTTGAAATCGCCAGCTAGATGCCATTCAACTTGAAATGTTCCATGCCCATCCACTTTTAATGTTTTCCCTTCCTCTTTTCTTTGAATAATTGATGGGATGCCGGTTCTCTCCAAAACTCACTTCAATGTCTTGTGGCACTCCTTTGGGGTCTCAAAGGCTGTAAGCCACCATATGTCCTTCTCAGATTGGACTAAGAAACCCTGCTCAACTTCCTCATCCCCTTGAGCAAAACGCAAGGCATCATTCATAATACAATTGCTCACCCTCTCTAGCTTGTGCTCTTTTACCAACTGAGCTTCATTCATTTTTATAACAAATACTAGCTTGCCATCTGTACAATGAAAGATAAATACAGTAAGGATATAGAAATGAGAAGAAATAAAGTTGAATGTGGAGGGAATTTCTCTTACCTTCTTCTCTCATCCCATAGAGTTTGACCATGTCTCTTTGCAAATTCTCTACATCCACGTAAACATTATTGAAAGCATTCATCTCAAACGTTTGGATGCTAGATTTCTTTTTACTCTTCCAAGTCATTGTGCCACTTACACAATGGTATCCTCCAAGCTTTTCTCTAGCATATTGGTTTGTTTCTTCATGTGCAAACCTTATAGACAACGATGTTGGCAATGGCATTGTAGATATCTTATACTTTTCCTGCATAGCAAACTTGAAAATTTTAAAAATAGAGTTGTAAGCTTCACGACTTACACCAGTAGCATCATAAGCTCCAAGCACCTCCTTTGCTTGCACAAGGCCCTTGACGTCCTTCATTACCTTTCTAGCAACTTGTTCATGTAGCCCTTTCTGTCTAGGGTCCTTCAACACTTCAATGACATCAAGTGGCTTTATTAAACTTCTTAGAACACATGAGAATCAGTATCATCCATTTCCATTGTTCCCATCACATCCTCCATGAAATTCCTAAAGTAGAGTACAAATGAGTCTTAGTGGAAACAATGCAACACCACGAATATTTTGGAGTAAGGAATTTCATTGAAAATTTGGGGAACTAACCTTGCAGCCCGTATTCTCCTCTTTCAAGCACACTGTTGGTTGACAATGCATCCATAGATTGCAATTGTCTTTTCCTCTCCTTCAATCCCAAAGGTGTTCCCTTCAACTTTTGTACTTGTTCTATCGACTTTTCTCGTTCCTTCTCCACAGCACATTGAACTTAGCTATAGATAGACCCTTCCAAATCTTGTTTGCTTTCAGCAAGCTTCTGGATTAATTCTTCCAATTCATGTTGCTCCAAGTCTAGTGCACGTGCTTTGTCACTGATTTCCTTGTTTTGCAATTGGAGATCCTGCATACTATTATGCATTGCCACAATAGTAATATTTCCCAAATGTGCAAGTTCTTCTACTTGTGCTCTCTGCACCTCGCTTGCTTGCATAGCCAATGTCTGAGAATGGTTCAATCGATTACAATAATGGAGCAATCCACCATGTCCATTGCCAACAAACCATACAACATCATGCACTGCATGAAAAGGAGGACTCTTTTGGGTGGCATGGTCTAAAGGATACAAGTTTCCATCCACCCAAATGTCAAGATGCTTCTTACCTTGCAATCAAAGACTGTGGAGCACACTTTGAGGAGCTCCACTATATCCAAATGGCATATGCTTGCATATTCTGAATCCGGTTGTAGGTTCACATCTCGGGAGGGTCACTATGTATAAACCCTCTATATCACGTGCGTTCAAGGCCTATATTTAAAGTCCCTTATCTGTAAAAAATTTCATTAATAAAATGTACCCCTTTTCTATACAAATCTGTAAATTTTTTCCAAAACTATTTTAAATAGTCCCTTATGTACATTTATTTTTGTAAATTTTAGAAATAAAAAAAATCCTTTTGTTAAACTCATGTGATAGGGTTACATATGATGAGTGACCCCCCCGAGGTTCACATGGTACTTGAAGGATATGTCCTCGAATGGTGCCATGAGAACTCAAAGAGAGGTATCCATGATGCAGGTTAAAATGTAGGGGAGAGCTAGCAAAGATGGAGTAGTGAGAGGGAGAGAGTAGAAAGGAAGAGGGAGCATCTAATTATTACAACAAAAACCAACACGGTGGTCTTCCCAAGCCAACCTTTAATTTTAATGATCTACATGGTGCATGCCCAGTGACAGGTGGCAAAGATATAATAAAAGACAACGTGATGATAAGTGATCAAGTAGCGTAGGCCAGAGATTGCGCTACATGAAGCAATGCAGAGATGCCATGTGTTCTGAACAAATAGATTTCATCTCATTATTACTCCAATGCACCTTCATGATGTTGGGAAAATCTCATCTGAGAGCATGGGTCCATAAAAAATTCAAATATTCACCCAGGAGCGCATTGCATCATGGCCCCAAAATGGTGCAAAAAATAGTTCTGTGATTGGCTATACCCAAGCAAACGTTGACCCTTTGCACATGCATAGATTGCAATTTTCCAACTTCTGCCATTTTAGAGTGAATCTAGATATCTATAATACCAATAGATATCAATGTTTTAAGACCACCATGCACTAGTCCCAATAGTTTGGATTCCAAATTTTCAATCCATTTTGGTTTTCAACAAATCAAAGAAAAGTTATAGAGCATGCCCTCAAATGGGTATGCATCACTTTAGCACAACATTGGAGACTCGATAACCCATGCATAATGATCTTATTTAGGTGTGCCCTTGGGTTGAGGAGAAGCTCATGTAGTGTACTTTAGAATGATTACTTGGTTGCATGTATGTATATAATAAAATTTTGATGTTTTTGAATAAATTGCTATATCCTATAGTCTTCAAGATGCATGCTTCACATGCAACATAGCACTTGTAATTATTTAATGGTCTTGTTCCAAATACTTATTCCATAACTTTTTGCTCTCATGTTCACTTTTGGAATGTGTACTACAACTTGAAGACAAAGTTTGCCAAATTTTGTTGAGCACTACATAACTTATGGGTCATGCAAGATACCCATATACAGAAAAGTCCCTGAACCTCACCAAAATGGCTACATCCAAGCAAACGATGACCCTAGGATCCTTGATGTTACAACATCCATAATTGTGGAAGGCTATAGATTGGATATGGAAAGATGGGAGAAAGGTGGAACTTCATTGTGTCTAAAAGGTGGAATAGTGAATAAAAAGACCATGTTGGCCTAGGCATTAATGAAGGGATTTGATCATGGTTGAGATCAACGATAGGAAGGATTTCTTATGTGGACATGTCCAAGCCACTAGAGCTTCCACAAGTGACATTGGGCATGGGGGAGGACTCTAGGTTGAACCCAAAAGAGAAAGAGATGTCATAGGAAAAACATCATATAGGGTTCAAGAGAGAGAAGAGGATGGTAAAAGAATCAAGATCCCTCTACGAACTATGGGAGATTCAATCTCAAGGTTGAATCTAGTATGGCGCCGAATCAATATCACAACCAATAGATTTAATGTTGGGAATTTGTAGAACACTACACTTGACTTTTGTTGATAGTTGAATCTTCATGAAAAAGTGTCTAAAAGGAAAAACCAATGAGAAGAGGCAATATACTATACAATAAAATCCTTCATTTTTTGGACGCTCTGATTTTCTTACTCCCAATGAGTTAACTCACATGTCCTTGGTGCACGATATGCTCAATGAAGGCCTCCCAGTAGTCCGCACATTTCTCTCAAAGTTCATCACAGTGAAAAAGCATGTTGGATATGTGCCATCATGACAATATATGGATCAGATGGTCATAGCGGGGTGGAGGATAAATAGGAGGTAGACTGGTTCTATACCTTCAATAAGACTATATATAACTGTTAGAGTTGTATGTAAATCTCTCTGAGTTGAACTAGGTCTTACCTATATATGTGTAGCTTGTGATCAATATGAATCCGTCTTTGGAAGACTATTTGGTGCATCTATCATCTCTTCTTCTTCCCTCTCAACATGGTATCAAAGCAACAATGGTCTTGCTATTGTATGCTCACTCTAACAAAGATAGAAAGGAAGTATGACTTGTTGATTTTATTACATAGCTATTTTAGTATCTTATCGCTTATTTTGTCTTTTTGATTTTGACATCTCTAGCTTGATGTGGTTTTTTTGGGTCTTCTGGTGCAAATTTGAGGAAGGTATTGATAGCATAGGATCGTAGCTCTAGTCGTGCTCCTTGTTTTGAGCTATTACATGCCCCAATCCAACTTTAGAGCAAAAATTTATGTTGTTTCTTGCACCGATGACTCCTGTCTTGGTTTTGTAATCGGCACACTCATAGTGCTAAGCGATGCAGTCACAAAAGTATCTATGATTGATTGTTGTAAACAAAATTGTTGTCGATTTTCCAATCATCAAATGATATCCAAATTATGCATAGAGTATCGGGGCCAAAGTTTGGAGGCTCGCATCAATTATGTATATGATAGTCTTGGGGTTGCTTGTCGAAAAGATGACAATGGGTAGTTCAAATATGTCTTTTCATCGAATGGTATTCAAGTTTTTTGTAGAGGATGGTATGAAATGCATGGTTTTCCAAAAACAACATTTTATCGATACAGGGAGCAATTTGAAATCGGTATATGAAGGTGTATGCATGGTAATAAAGGAATCGTGTGAAGAGGTTGGGACCACACAGAACTGGGTAGTGCCATGATCCAAGATTTTGTGGATAACAATTTTGAGTGTCTACCACACAAAAGTAGAACACTTCAGGATGGATCAAGCGAAACACAGTTGGTCATACCGGATGTATACAAGCAGGTTGATATTCTCTATGAGGTTAACATGCAGTTAAGCCATAGTTTGGGTTGTAAGGAGGTGTCAACTTTCACGTTCAACCACATATGGAACTCTGAATTCAAGCATGTAACTTTGTCAAAAACAAGTGAATTCTCTAAGTGTGGTTTATGTAGTGCAATCGAGGCTCATCTTGCAGTGAAAAAATGCCAAAATGAACGTAATAAGTTGATGGAAGATAGAAAAAAGCACATGTTACAACAAGAAAGTTGTAGAAATGTGTACCAAACTTGGCACAGATTTTTTAAAATGTATCCTCAGACATACTTATGCATTATTTATGATAAGATGGACCAAAAGAAGACAGCCATCCCTAGATTACGCAATCGTTCAAAGGACATAGACAAATCCTTTCAGCTTCTTGTGGCTTTGACTGGCATGATAACAAATGGACATGGTCAAGGACGTTATGGTCACTTTTCTTTATCCTTAATATGTGGCCGTCGGATCCTAACTTCACAATTGGTTCATTGGCTTTGTGTTTGAGAAAACTTGAAAGATTTGATAACCATGCACTTGGAGATTTGGTACATGATGGGATGCTAAGGTCTGACAACACTCTACTAATGCACTAACCTCAAGAGAAGCATTGGATTCTCACTATGTTTATAATGACAAGCAACAACTCATCTTGGAGCAGTGGGTGGAGCATTCAAAGACCTTAGACTTGGAAGTTCCCATCAAGAAAATCCTAATAAAAAACTACCCGAACACCTATTGTTGTAGTTGGATAATTGTGATTCTGAAAACAAGAATAGGTACTTGTTTGCATACCTATCATTACTTGTTACTCGAGGGATTTTCAAGTCAATTCAATTGGGATTCTTGATGATTGGGCATACACATGAGGATATTGATGCAATGTTTAGCAAGTTTTCAGAGAGGTTAAGAACTAGCCAAACATTAACATTTGCACATCTCATCGATATGTTTAAACAATGTGAGGAGTCTTCTCCAATGCCATTTTTGGTAACGGAAGTCCTTGATTTCAAGAGCTATGTTGATGGATGCCTATGCGATGGGCAAGATGCTTTAGTGGGACACTCAAAGCCTCTCCAATTTCGGTTCTTTATGCAAAATGAGTTCCTATCATGCAATATAAAGTGCATCCACGATCATTAGATTCGCAACCAAGTGAAGGTGGCATTGAGTTGTGAAAGAGACATCTGAATGGTTGTCCAATGCTACCAAGTGGGGAGCCACCTTGTGTACCCATGTTCGAGTATGTGAAGGATCACTCAGATGTGATAGTTGGTATCAAGGACTATGTACGCTTTTGGGAAAAATGGGCACACCTACAAGGTCCAGAAGCATCTTTCACAAAGTTTTACAAGCCAGTAGTGAAGTACTAGAAGAACATGATTGATGAGCTTGATAAACCAAACAATAGTGTAGAGGGCATGTATGAGAGATTTTGGCCAAAGATGCAACATATTGATTGTGTGCAAGTATTTGATAATGAAAACGATGAGTTTCAAGGAATTAAAGAGTTGAATGATCACTATGGTGGACCTCAAAGGAAAAAGCCAAAATAATCATTTGATCCACACTACAAGGCATAGGCCATTTTTCGACGGAAATACCGATGCTTTTTACATTAAAATTTTTTTTTTTCACGGGTGCAAAGGTTGCTATAAAAGTCATTAAAATCGTCGGAAAAGGAGCGTCGCTATAAACCGTCGCTATATAGTGATGCTGTTAATCGTCGCTATATAGCGACGATGCAAACGTCGCTATATAGTGACGATGGAAACGTTGCTATATAGCGACTCTGATAATCGTCGCTATATAGCGACACTGGTAAACGTCGCTATATAGCGATGATTAACAGAAGTTAAAAAAAAGGGTTAGTGGGGCTAAACAGGGCTTCCTTTTGGCCCTGTTTAGCCCCACTAACCCTTTTTTTTTTTTTGTAATTACAAAAGAAAGTTTTTTATAACAAAATTTCCCTTGCTTGCAGGGTGATACAAAATTGTTCTTGTGAACGATGAGGAAGAAATGCATATACATATACAACTGTGTTTGAAACAAAATTACCCTGTGAAAGGGCGATACAAAATTGCTCTAACGAGCGGATATACAAAATGCTACTACCACTACTAATCCGAATCCGAATTCGAATCGTCTTGTTGGGCTGTTCCCTGGTCCTCGGCACCTGCATCTTCTCCCTCGTCCCCGACACCTGCGTCTTCTCCCTCGTCATCGGCACCTGCATCCGATCCTTGCCCCTGTTGATCGCTCGTCTCTAATGATGGGACGCTTGAGCTTTGACCCTAAGAGTGAACCATATAAATCAAAAATTAGATTGGAACTTAAACTAAAAAGTGAGATTACAAGTAGGAGTAAACTTATACCATGCGAGCAGCCACCTCAGCCCAATCGACTGTCGCTCCCATTGCCTCTTGCTGAATGAACCACGGCTTGGTTCCTATCCGAAATGCGCGCCGCGTCTCTTCATCCGTAGGAAGACGACCCATCGCAGCTTGCTGTGGATCCAATTTACGAGAGTTAGAGTTAGCTAAAGTGCATGTAATATGTAAGTAAAACAAATAGAACAATACATTAAATGGAAAGAAGTAAACTTACCACGGTTGCCTCGAACGCATACCGTCCGCCTGCACCAAAGTGCGAAGTACCTACGACGTCCAGCCGTCTCTTCACAGCCCTCCTCTGACCCTCGAACATTTCGGGATGGTCCCTATGTTGCTTCTTGAAGTACTTCCAATCAGCTTTGTCTGCCCAGCTGGGTTTAGCCAACCCCTTTGTAATGGAAGTACGCATGGTTGATCTGCGATGCTTTAGGACCAAACCCATGCGCTCGAGCATATAACTGTTATTAAACTCCACATTTGGCGGATTAGGATATCTTTGTTTTAACTCATCGATCACCGCCTGCTTCTTTTGGGCATCTTGATACCGCCAATCGATATTTATACCGCTCTTGAAGTGATGACTCATCAACCGCCTCATGGCGGCCATCACTGCTTTGCCCTTTTTGTCTTCTATTATCTCTCCGGCAGATGTGATTTGATAGGAGAGATCCCCTGATGAGTAAGGGGGACTGACGGTAGCAGAGTCTGAAGGAGTGGAAGCTGCGCGACCGCTTCCGGATCGAGGAGTAGCTGTGGGAGTAGGAGAGGGAAAGGGACCTGACTGATATTGTGTCTCCGGACCAAGTGGAGACCTAAAGGAGCGTGAGTGTGCTGACTCGTCTACATCTCCTGAGTCAGCACAACATGAGTCCGATGAGCGACGTGATCCCATGTCTAACATAGACACAAACACGAAAACAGAAAACAAATAAACAAACATGAGCATTCTCATAGGCATAGGCATAGGCAAGAAGAAAGAAGAGGGAAAGGAAAGAAGAGGGAAAGGAAAGAGGGAAAGAAGAGGGAAAGATAAGAGGGAAAGAAGATGTAAAGGAAAGAAAAGAATGAGAATGAGGAAATAGAGAATGAGAGAAGGGGAAAGAGATGAGGGAAAATAGAGAAGGAGAGAAGGGGGAAATGAGAGAAGGGGGAAATAGAGTGGGAAATAGAGAATGAGCTTATGCAGAAATAGAGAATGAGCTTATGCTTCTCTCATTCTCTATTTCCGCATAAGCTCACGCATAAGCATGAGCTTATGCGGAAACTTAAGCATAAGCTCATGCACATGCATGAGCATAAGCATGAGAAGGATGAGTTTCCACATGCTTATGCTCATGCGGAAAAAGAGAAGGAGCTTATGCAGAAAAAGAGAAGGAGAGAAGCATAAGCTTCTCTCATTCTCTATTTCTGCATAAGCTCCTTCTCTTTTTCCGCATGAGCTTATGCTTATGCTCATGGGTGAGCATGAGCTTATGCTCATGTTTCCGCATATGCTCACGCAAAAGAGAAAGAGAAAGAGCTTATGCGGAAAAAGAGAAAGAGCTTATGCGGAAACTCATTCTCTATTTCCACATAAGCTCCTTCTCTTTTTCCACATGAGCTTATGCGGATGCTCATGGGTGAGCATGAGCTTATGCTCATGTTTCCGCATATGCGGAAATAGAGAAGGAGAGAAGCATAAGCTTCTCTCATTCTCTATTTCCGCATATGCTCACGCAAAAGAGAAAGAGAAAGAGCTTATGCGGAAAAAGAGAAAGAGCTTATGCGGAAACTCATTCTCTATTTCCGCATAAGCTCCTTCTCTTTTTCCGCATGAGCTTATGCGGATGCTCATGGGTCAGCATGAGCTTATGCTCATGTTTCCGCATATGCGGAAATAGAGAAGGAGAGAAGCATAAGCTTCTCCTATTCTCTATTTCCGCATATGCTCACGCATATGCGGAAAGAGAGAAGGAGCTTATGCGGAATGAGAGAAAGAGCTTATGCGGAAACTCATTCTCTATTTCCGCATAAGCTCCGTCTCTTTTTCCGCATGAGCTTATGCGGATGCTCATGGGTGAGCATGAGCTTATGCTCATGTTTCCGCATATGCGGAAATAGAGAAGGAGAGAAGCATAAGCTTCTCTCATTCTCTATTTCCGCATATGCTCACGCAAAAGAGAAAGAGAAAGAGCTTATGCGGAAAAAGAGAAAGAGCTTATGCGGAAACTCATTCTCTATTTCCCCATAAGCTCCTTCTCTTTTTCCGCATGAGCTTATGCGGATGCTCATGGGCGAGCATGAGCTTATGCTCATGTTTCCGCATATGCGGAAATAGAGAAGGAGAGAAGCATAAGCTTCTCTCATTCTCTATTTCCGCATATGCTCACGCATATGCGGAAAGAGAGAAGGAGCTTATGCAGAAAAAGAGAATGAGAGAAGCATAAGCTTCTCTCATTCTCTATTTCCGCATAAGCTCTTGCGGAAACTTACGCATAAGCTCATGCTCATGCATGAGCATAAGCATGAGCTTATGCTTATGCTTATGCTTATGCTTAAGCATAAGCATAAGCATAAGCTCATGCTTATGCTCATGCGGATATAGAGAAGGAGCTTATGCGGAAAGAGAGAAGGAGCTCATGCGGAAAGAGAGAAGGAGCTTATGCTCATGCGGAAATAGAGAAGGAGCTTATGCGGAAAAAGAGAATGAGAGAAGCATAAGCTTCTCTCATTCTCTATTTCCGCATAAGCTTATGCGGAAACTTACGCATAAGCTCATGCTCATGCATGAGCATAAGCATGAGCTTATGCTTACTTACGCATAAGCTCATGCTCATGCATGAGCATAAGCATGAGCTTATGCTTATGCTTATGCATAAGCATAAGCATAAGCTCATGCTTATGCTCATGCGGATATAGAGAAGGAGCTTATGCGGAATGAGAGAAGGAGCTTATGCGGAAAAAGAGAATGAGAGAAGCATAAGCTTCTTTCATTCTCTATTTCCGCATAAGCTTATGCGGAAACTTACGCATAAGCTCATGCTCATGCATGAGCATAAGCATGAGCTTATGCTTATGCATAAGCATAAGCATAAGCTCATGCTTATGCTCATGCGGATATAGAGAAGGAGCTTATGCGGAAAGAGAGAAGGAGCTCATGCGGAAACTTGCGGAAACTTGCGCATAAGCTTATGCGGAAACTTGCGCATAAGCTCATGCTCATGCATGAGCTTATGCTTATGCTTATGCTTAAGCATAATCATAAGCATAAGCATAAGCTCATGCTTATGCTCATGCAAAAATAGAGAAGGAGCTTATGCGGAATGAGAGAAGGAGCTTATGCGGAAAAAGAGAATGAGAGAAGCATAAGCTTCTCTCATTCTCTATTTCCGCATAAGCTTATGTGGAAACTTACGCATAAGCTCATGCTCATGCATGAGCATAAGCATGAGCTTATGCTTATGCTTATGCATAAGCATAAGCATAAGCTCATGCTTATGCATGCTCATGCGGATATAGAGAAGGAGCTTATGCGGAAAGAGAGAAGGAGCTCATGCGGAAACTTGCGGAAACTTGCGGATAAGCTTATGCGGAAACTTGCGCATAAGCTCATGCTTATGCTCATGCGGAAATAGAGAAGGAGCTTATGCGGAATGAGAGAAGGAGCTTATGCGGAAAAAGAGAATGAGAGAAGCATAAGCTTCTCTCATTCTCTATTTCCGCATAAGCTTAATCGGAAACTTACGCATAAGCTCATTCTCTTTTTCCGCATAAGCTCATTCTCTTTTTCCGCATGAGCATAAGCATAAGCTCATGCTTATGCTCATGCGGAAAAAGAGAAGGAGCTTATGCGGAAAAAGAGAATGAGAGAAGCATATGCTTCTCTCATTCTCTATTTCCGCATAAGCTCTTGCGGAAACTTACGCATAAGCTCATGCTCATGAATGAGCATAAGCATGAGCTTATGCTTATGCTTATGCTTATGCTTATGCATAAGCATAAGCATAAGCTCATGCTTATGCTCATGCGGAAAAAGAGAAGGAGCTTATGCGGAAAAAGAGAATGAGAGAAGCATAAGCTTCTCTAATTCTCTATTTCCGCATAAGCTTATGCGGAAACTTGCGCATAAGCTCATGCTCATGCATGAGCATAAGCATGAGCTTATGCTTATGCTTATGCTTATGCTTATGCATAAGCATAAGCATAAGCTCATGCTTATGCTCATGCGGAAAAAGAGAAGGAGCTTATGCGGAAAAAGAGAATGAGAGAAGCATATGCTTCTCTCATTCTCTATTTCCGCATAAGCTCTTGCGGAAACTTACGCATAAGCTCATGCTCATGAATGAGCATAAGCATGAGCTTATGCTTATGCTTATGCTTATGCATGAGCATAAGCATAAGCATAAGCTCATGCTTATGCTCATGCGGAAAAAGAGAAGGAGCTTATGTGGAAACTTGCGCATAAGCTCATGCTCATGCGAAAATAGCGAAGGAGCTTATGCGGAAAGAGAGAAGGAGCTTATGCAGAAAAAGAGAATGAGAGAAGCATAAGCTTCTCTCATTCTCTATTTCCGCATAAGCTCTTGCGGAAACTTGCGCATAAGCTCATGCTCATGCGAAAATAGAGAAGGAGCTTATGCGGAAAGAGAGAAGGAGCTTATGCGGAAAAAGAGAATGAGAGAAGCATAAGCTTCTCTCATTCTCTATTTCCGCATAAGCTTATGCGGAAACTTACGCAAAAGCTCATGCTCATGAATGAGCATAAGCATGAGCTTAAGCTTATGCTTATGCTTATGCTTAT
Organism: Dipteris shenzhenensis; assembly: GCF_047967505.1. Lineage (NCBI taxonomy): Eukaryota > Viridiplantae > Streptophyta > Polypodiopsida > Gleicheniales > Dipteridaceae > Dipteris > Dipteris shenzhenensis. Next base: position 15,295,596 of record NC_141602.1, on the reverse strand, counting down.
GCATAAGCATAAGCATAAGCTCATGCTTATGCTCATGCGGAGAAAGAGCTTATGCGGAAAAAGAGAATGAGAGAAGCATAAGCTTCTCTCATTCTCTATTTCCGCATAAGCTTATGCGGAAACTTGCGCATAAGCTCATGCTCATGCATGAGCATAAGCATGAGCTTATGCTTATGCTTATGCTTAAGCATTTAAGCATAAGCATAAGCATAAGCTCATGCTTATGCTCATGCGAAAATAGAGAAGGAGCTTATGCGGAATGAGAGAAGGAGCTTATGCGGAAAAAGAGAATGAGAGAAGCATAAGCTTCTCTCATTCTCTATTTCCGCATAAGCTCTTGCGGAAACTTACGCATAAGCTCATGCTCATGAATGAGCTTAAGCATGAGCTTATGCTTATGCTTATGCTTATGCATAAGCATAAGCATAAGCTCATGCTTATGCTCATGCGGAAAAAGAGAAGGAGCTTATGCGGAAAAAGAGAATGAGAGAAGCATATGCTTCTCTCATTCTCTATTTCCGCATAAGCTCTTGTGGAAAAAGAGCTTATGCGAATGAGAGAAGGGGGAAATAGAGAAGGGGGAATGAGAGAAGTATAAGCAGAAGAGAATAAGAGGGAAAGGAAATAGAGAATAAGGGGGAAAGGAAAGAGAGAAGGGAAAAGAGAGAGGGGGAAAGAGAGAAGGGGGAAAGAGAGAATAAGAGAAGAGGGAAAAAAGAGAAGGGGGAAAAATGACAAAAAGAGAAGGGGGAAGAGAGGGTTCCTACGCCCATCACTGCAGCTAGCGCTTAAGGCGCTAGCTGCAGGCCAATGCAAATAACAAAAAGCTTAAATGGAAAGAAGAGGAAGCACTTACCTGTAAAAGTATGTCCCGCTCGATGTAGTGGACTGGGCCCACAAAAGAGAGAGTATGTCCCGCTCGGTGTAGTGGACTGGCCGTACAAAAGAGAGAAAACAACCCATTTTTTCAAATAAGATGTTAGTGGAAAGAGGAGATCACAAAAGCAACTTCTTGAAAGGAGACAAGGAAAGAGAAGATTGAGGAGACAAGGAAAGGAGGAGATTGAGGAGAAGAGAAGGAAGAGAAGGAAGAGAAATACAGGAAGAAGAGGTGAGTTTCTTTCTTTCTTTCTTGAAATTTCGTTTTTTGTTTGAATCCTTTCTAATCAAGCATGAAAACTAGTTTAAAACTTTAGCAATACAAGTAGAAACACTCACAAAACCAAAGCTAACAAACAAACAACCTACATTGTTGAAAGAAACTCACCTTTTGAAGAACTTTCTTTCTGGAAACCAAAGAGGGAAAAAGGAGAGAGAGGGTGCACAAGAGGTAGGAGAAGGGTGAGGAGTGGGAAATAGAGTAGGAGGTTGCTTGGAATAGATGGGAGGTCAGTGAAAATAGGTGGGAGGAGATTTTGAGGAGCTTACTTGAGAGATTAGGAAAGCTTTGAGCAAAACGCCGCGGGTTTCGGTGTTTCGGGTTTTAACCCACAGTGTCGCTATATAGCGACGCTTATTCGTCGCTATATAGCGACGTTTTTAATTTAAAGCGTCGCTATATAGCGACGTTTTAAATTAAAATCGTCGCTATATAGCGACGGAACAGAGCGTCGCTATATAGCGACGCTTACTGTTTATTTTTTGGTGTGGCCTCTTGTGAAGCTCAAACATGCTATGCCTATAATTGTCAATATCTCCTCTTACTACATAGCCTTACTATATAGGATTTTTTGTTTCAATCCTTACTATATAGCAATGTCATTCTTTTTATATAGCCTCAAGAGAAGCTCAAATTAAACATGCTATGCTCATAATTGTGTACATCTCCTCTTCATGCTTATGTTTTGGTTTTATAAGTGTAGATGGAAGGGACGAGTGGAAGCTCATCCGATGATGCGCCAACGCCTGGGAGCACGAAGTGGCTTACGGAGAGGTTATATTGTCATTGCACTCATTGCAAGCGAGAAGTACGACATCAACGTCGTATTATCATGCGCCACTTGCAGATGTATGGGGAGGAGCCGGAACCAGTACCCCCCGTTGGTGTTGCACATGTTGATGGATCATCGGTAAGTCAAAGCTATTTAAGTTCGCAATCTTATTGTATACCCGGAATTAGAAGATCTTCTATTTACACGAATGAGCTTATGACAGGATGACGAGGGTGACGAGGGTACACATATACCTTCTCACTTTCAACAAGACTATAGTCTCCCGGATGACGACGAGGGTATGGTCGACATGATGGATTCCATTTTTAGGGGCACTACATCCCACGTACACGTGATGTCAGAGTCTGAGGTGAAAATGCGAGAGTTGCAATCAACACAATTGTACGTGGGTGCCAGGATGTCTAAACTACGTGCTTGTCTCTCAATCTTGAATCTACAAGTACAGTATGGGTGGTCGGATACAAGTGTCTCGGCCTTAATGAGGTTAGCCCTTGCATTAATTTGATTGACTCATTATTTGGATATTATTTGTTTTGAGAATCATCATTTGGATAGTGTCTTTGTCATAGGTTGCTCCAAAAGATGTTGCCTGCACCAAATACCATGCCCGCATCAAGAGATGAAGCGAAAAAGATGCTAACAATGGTGGGTATGGATTATGATACCATCCATGCTTGCCGTAATGATTGTATTCTCTTTCGTCGTGAGCATGGGGATTTGGCTAGTTGTCCAAAGTGTGGGGAACAACGATATAGAGATGACTTGCAGGGTAAGAGGATACCGGTAAAGGTCTTAAGACACTTTCCCATCATTGCAAGAATACAACACATGTTTCGATGCAAATCCATAGCGGAGTTGATGACATGGCATGCATCTCATCGGTCCACTGATCACACATTGAGGATTCCCGCAGATTGTGCGGCTTGGAAGCACATAGATAATCAGTGGCCGGACTTTGCGAGAGAGCCACGGAACTTACATCTTGGGCTAGCCATGGACGGCGTGAATCCTTTCGGGTTACGCTCGACATCTTGGTCGACATGGCCCATAGTCGTGGTGAATTACAATATCCCACCATGGCTAACAATTAAAAAGGGACACCTCATGCTTGCACTACTTGTGCTAGGAAAGTACAAGGCAAAAAACATGGACGTGTACATGGCACCTTTGATAGAGGAGTTACAGATATTATGGAGAGGAGTGTAGGTCTTTGATATTTCCAGAGCTCCTAGGCATACCAATGATATTTTAGTCAGGGGTATCTTGATGTGGACCATGCATGACTACCCAGGATATGGAGAGTGCACAGGTACGTGGTTATGTCTTTACATGTACAATGAGGGATTATGCTTTTTTTACTCTCTTTTGCATGCATGTCTTGTACTAACATATTCATGCATGCGTGCAGGGCTTGTTACAAGTGGGTACCATGCTTGTCCTATTTGTGGACCCGCTCTGAAATCGCTTGCACGTTACTCCAAACACATGAGGAAAAATGTTTATGAAGGTCATGCTCGATACCTTCCGCTCGACCATCTCGCACGTGGAGGTCAGCTTGATCCACCACCATCATATTTGAAAGCAAATGATTGAATTCAAGCTTGGAGGGAGAATGGAGAGGAACCTTCTCCTGGTATGAAGAGGCTATCGATCTTTCACGAGCTTCCTTATTGGGGTCAGTTACAAATCAATCATCTCTTGGATCCCATGCATATCTTTAAGAATGTGGGGGCTACCATTTGGGCACACTTGGTTGGTTCCAAGGACTCGAGAGGAGTGCGAGAAGACTTGCGTGCTATGAGTGCTATGAATAGGATGTCTCGTTTGTGGCCCCAAGTGCATGCTTCAGGAAAAGTTGTCCTCCCGAAAGCAACGTGGATCCTCTCTACGAGGGAGGAGGCAGCGATCAAGGCAGACATTGCCTCTTTTCAAACACCGACAGGGTACATGCGTTGCTTGAAAGGAGCATTTTCAAAGGACAAGCCAAGACATATATGAATTGCCAAGCAAAAAACAACTGTCCGTATGTGACACTCTGGTGTCGGAACATCCTACCCAGTCATTTAAGCTTAGTGGCCTCAAGTCCCATGATTGGCACAAGGTCTTACAAGTATTCTAAGTAGAATTAGTGTACCGATAATAGTGATGCATTAGCGTAATTATTATTATGTTATATTGTTGACATGATTTCATTGTTGCTTTGATAGTTCATCCTTCCAATTACAATAAAAGGGTGCTTACAAGAAGATGTTAGAAATGCTATATTCAAGATCTGTGGTATTGTGAGGTATGCTTACTATCAATTCGCATTATGTATTTTCTTCATGGACATGTGAAATAGGTGGATATCTCAAATATCTTACATATGCATGGACATGTGAAATAGGTGGATATCTCAAAAAGAGATCTCTATATCGAGCATCGAGAAGGCTAGGGTGGAATCCGTTGAAGCCGTATGCTTGCTTGAGAAGCACTTTCCCTCAAGCATTATGACAACTCAAGTCCACTTGCTTGTGCACATAGTTGATGAGGTGGTTATAGCAGGTACCGTTCATAATCGATGGATGTTTTTTCTCGAGCGGTTTATGAAAACTTTAAAGGGGTTTGTAAGACAAAGAGCAAGACCAGAAGCAAGCATGGCAGAGGGATGGCTTGTGCAAGAGTCATTAGTATATATCACAGAGTTTCTTGCATCCACGGATCCTGATATGCCGCAAGCTTGGCACAACAAGGATGATGATCGCATCATTGGCGAGGTCCCCCAAGGAAAAGGGATTGAAAGAAAGATGAGCGAAGAGCAAATGGAGAAATTCAATAAGTTTTGTATCCTCAATAGCCCTGAGATGCAGAAGTGGATTGAGAGATATGAAGTGGCCAAAGCAGAAAGAATAAATGCAAGGACGAGATTCAGAGTAATGTACAGGCGATCACAACCATATCCACGAGATCTGGCTCTTCTCCCTACTCACATGTCACTTGATTGGCTACAACTAGCTATACGTAAAGCCGAACGTGATGGAGAGACAATAAACGAGCGCGAGTGGGAGTTATCATCTGGATGTATGGTGCATGTAAGTTTCTTATCTCTTGATGTAATTAAGTAATTATTTGTGGCAATATATGCTATAAAATAGGTGCATCTTCATTGTTTTAATGATGCTCTTTTACAGTACAAAAAGTACAGTGCATTATGGTCATATGGACGACATTTTCACGTAGAACGCATCGATTCAAAGAGAGTCACGTATGATTGTGGAGTCATGGCTAACTTCACACAAGATAGCCGAGCAAGTGCTTCGGATACCAATCTTCTCTCCTCACAGTTGGATTATTGTGGAACCATACGCGACATCTATGAAATTGATTTCAGACGATTTACTATTTTCATTCTTGATGTAAAATGGTTTAGAACTACTTACAACGGTCCCCATGCAACTGTGAGAAAAGATGGTAGCGGTCTCTTTGCAATAGACTCCACCAAACATTGGACCGATGAAAGTGATACTTTTGTTCTTCCCGAGCACTGTGAGCAGGTGCATACTAATGATTTAATTAGTCGAAGCTTTTGTTTTTTAAGTCCATTGATATATATATAATTGACGACATTTGGCACGTGATTTTTCATCTTCAATATAGGTGGTTTTTCATCCGGATCATTCTGATCCAAGATGGTGGTACGTGATCCAAGTTGCACCACGAAGTAAGCAGATTTTTGAAGATCGAGATGTGGATATGGAGATGCCACTACCAATGCCGGATCCAATTGATGAATCTAGCGAAGAAGATGTAGATCACCATATGAGGCAAGAGGAAGATGCGCATAATGACATCGCACGGGAGGAGGATGGAGATCACGATATTGACGAGGAAGACAACAATCGTCAAGATCAATCACCACACTTAAGCTTAATTGAAGAAGATGATCAAATACTTTTAGGTGAACGTACGATGCTAGAGTACGATGATGATATAGGAGATCAACTCGGTATAGAGTTGGAGATAGACTTGCTTGGCGCCTTAGACTTGGCTCAAGATGAAACAGTTGATGTAAATGCTCTTATTTAATTTGATTTTTCTCATCTCAAACTTGGACATGAATATATGAGCTTCAAAGGCTTGATGTACATGCTCTCATTTTTTAATTCTCTATGACCTCAAACATGTATGAAAATTTAAAAAATTTTGTCATTGGAAGAAAATAAATTTTAAGGCTTAAAAAAAAAAAAAACCTCTCTGTAAAACGTCGCTATAATATAGTGTCTCAGTGTCGCTATATAGCGACCTTTAAAAGTCGCTATATAGCGACTTTTACTAACATCGCTATATAGCGACGCTTAGTAAAAGTCGCTATATAGTGACGATTTACGACACCCGATTTTTATACCGATGATTATTAACGCTAAGCGGGCGCTAATCGTCGGTACGTAAACGTCGCAATAGGATGCGTGTGTAGTAGTGCCAATGGTTGATGTACAAAAAGGACACTTTCTTTTGGTCTGACCAGTAGAAAAGATTTACCCAATTTGGCTAGGCATTGCTCAAACTGATGTACAAAAAGATAATAAATCTAAAAATTTCAAGAAGGTTTTCATACAATATTGGGCACCTATATGCAAAAGACACAATGCACAAATTGACAAGGTGTATGCAGATTGTTGAAACAAGATTTGGATGTGCAATAGAGGTGATCCTCCGTGTTGGGAATCTGTTGATGCTATTGTATGGTCATGGGTTCCAAAAGGTAACCTCTCAAAGAAGGTTTCCTCAAAGAGCAGCAACTTCCCCATGAAGGTGAAGATACCAACCATTGCACCCAAGCGAGCTTTATCTAGTTTGTCTCATAGAATAGATTTCGACTCTGATGCTGACTCCACAACAGAGTGAAGGTACTTGAAAAGCTTGACTTTTTTTTCCTTGCATGTGCAACCATAATTTAATTGAATACTTACAAATATTTGGAAGGTATGACATTGATCTTCTTCTTTATCTTTTTTTTTGCAGACCATTGCTTTGTGGTTGCATATGACCCATTTTACCATAGTAGTAGTAGTCAACATTGTTGTTTGCATTTTGAAGGTTCTTACATCTAAACCTTCTAAATATGAAAGTCATGCAGAGATTTTTCCTTCCAATAAAATACCTATAAAATTTGGGATCTATTGATGCATAGGATCTTGGTCATTTTTTATACAAACCAAGATTTCTAAGTTTGCTTACCAAAATGTCACATCTGAATTGTTCAATCGACATTGTTCTAAATCTTCAGCATGACATGTACTTGTTGTCCATTGTGACGCTCCAATTTTGTATATGAAATATTTTGGAATACATATCATAGATAGTGTTCAAAAAGGATGGTTTTGATGTTTTGAAGGTTTTGGGAAAGTTTGGTGTTGGTTGAAAATTTTTGGTTTTTGTCCATTATGGTGTCGGCTGGATTTTGCGGCTTGATTTTGAGTTGGTTAGAGAAATAATTTGAAGAAACTCTGTATGAGAAATTTTTGAATCTTGTTGAGTAGAAAAACTTTGTCCTGGTGAAAAATTTGTGGATCACTCGTTTGCATGCCTGTATGGAGGTCAGAAGTTGCTCACAAAGTGGTTTTGAGCTAAAAGTGCATCTAGATTTCCGTGTCAAGAGTTGCAGGCATTACATAGAGGTCGAGATGGAAGAGTTAGCCATGAAAGGTCAAATGCAAAGGGAAATAAGAGGGTCCGATTTTCAAGATGAGCTATTGAGCTTGTCCATTGGATCTACGAGGCAGGCGTGGTGATTCTCCGAAAAGAGCCATTTTCAAAAGCATTTGTTATCAAAAGCGCACACTAAAAGAAGGTGAAAAGCACATGCACTCTTTTCGAGAAAAGCTATTTTTGACCGAATTTGGGGGCTTTTGGCCGTCTTTTTTTGGAGTCGTGAAAGGCTATAAAAGAAGAGGAGGTCATGAGAAGGAGAACACACACAATCCAACGCACGCATATCAAGATTCCGTACACATTTGCTATCAAAAGCGCACGCTAAAAGAAGGTGAAAAGCACATGCTCACTTTTCAAGAAAAGCTATTTTTGGCCTATTTTGGGGGCTTTTGGTCACCTTTTTGGGAGTTGTGAAAGGCTATAAAAGAAGAGGAGATCGTGAGAAGGAGAATACACAATCCAACGCATTGACTCCCCATTGTCTTATTGCTCAATGCGATAGTCCCTTGCCAGGTGCCATCTGCATTAACTCCCTGTTGTCTTGCCAAGCCTTGACCCTTGGGTGACATCCAGTGCAAAATACAGGTGCCATCTGCATTAACTCCCACAAGTTATCTTGCCAAGCCTTGCCCCTTGGGTGCATTGACTCCCCATTGTCTTATTGCTCAATGTGATAGTCCCTTGCTAGGTGCCATCTGCATTAACTCCCTATTGTCTTGGCAAGCCTTGACCCTTGGGTGACATCCAGTGCATATTTTGACTCTCATTTGACATACGAGGTGATGACTCTGATTATAATTGTCTTGGATTGGCTCCTTGCCTAGTACCCAAATAAAATCCTTCTGAATCAATGGACTTCAATACAAAGCTTTAATCATGGACATTCTTCATTTGCGCTGTCTCCTTCTACTTCCTCCATGGCGAGCATCCTTAAAAATTCGTGTATATGCAAAATAGTTTGCTGTGGTATTTTTATTTTTCCTTCTACCTCATATCCCATGTGCTTCTTTGATTTTTTTGCCCTTGAATGCCAAGACACTATGATTGTCTCCGTCGAAACTTGAGAGACTCCTTCATCATTTGGGACCCACTCCTTCATTATACAATTAGTATATAATGTGTTGTTATCCATATTCTCCTTCCTGCCCTTTGGCTCATACCATACCACTGTAAATGTTGTAGCTCTCCCTCGGTCATCTCTTTGCACATCAACTACTTTTGCAACCCAAAACTTCACATTCTCATATTCATCATCCGATGGCCGAACCACAACAAAACAATCGACCTCTATATCTACTTGTGGCATAAACTCTCTCTTCTTCGGCCCACAATATGGACGTGGGAGTAATGATACAAAATCATTTTCAAAGACTGGAGCTAGGCGCAAATCGTTATGAACATTTGGCCAAAACATATTGCATTCTTCCTTGACATCCTTTGAGCCTCGCATTCTCTCAAGGTCCTTTATTAAATTTCGTGTCTTGTTAATTATAGTGGTAGTGTGTTCTCTCCAAGTAGGCTTCGAATCAGGATATCTCTGGAGCATTTCCTCTTTGTATGTAATAAATGCTTTTAATCCATCTATTTCACAATTAGACCTCTCATTAAATTCTTGTATAGGAGCCCATGTTGGATACCTTTCCTTGCTGGGAATTGAAGTTAAGAGACTGTAAGGTTCTTCAGGTTCCCATTTTGTATCATGAGAATACTGTTGCCATTGCATTACGGGTTTTTTATCTTTTAAAAAAAAACGAAAGTAGTGTGGATTGGTATGACCTGTCAATGCATCACCACCCGTTTGTATGAAAGATAGAATGAAGCTCTTCCAATCATACATTCTTTCAAGCCTCTCACATACTGTACTTTCCTTACGACCACCAACTTGCCTGCCACATCTTCTTACCAAGTCATCTATTGTCTCCACATCCTTGCATTTAAGCTCCCTTGAGACTGTGCTAAAAACCTGATCGATATTCTCATGTGTATGCCCAACATACAAAAATCCACATTCGACCTCATTGAAGATTCGATGAGCAACTAGCATGGAGCAGAATGCAAACATGAGTACATTCTTATTTTCTCGCCAGCAATTATCAGCTTGTATTCTCAAAGTCGGTGGCAGGCGACCTTTTTCTGCATGTACATTGCGAATTGCCTTCATAATAGATGTTACAACTTGATTGCTATCATGTAGATGCAAGGAATCAATCCATATATCTGCAAAGAACTTAATTCCATGCACTAACACTCCACATAGATGTGTCTTTAGAAAGTGCTTTCCTTGTAATTTAGGTGGAGTGGCAACAAAACGAGGCAATGTTGTTGTATTCTGATCCATGCCATCTACAATAAGGCACATGTAGTCATCAGGATGCGAAATAGCTTGCTCCTTCCAAAATGCATATTTTTGTCTGGAATGTTGAATAAGGTCATGATGAGATTTTCGGTTTTTTTTGTATAATTCCCTTTGATTTGGACATGTTGCACTCTCAATCGCTCGCTTTAAATCATCACAGACATTGCACTTTGACATTTTTTGCCTCCTTGGGATTTTAACATATCCAAAGTTCTTCTTCCAAAGAGTATACAAAGTATGAGAAGAAGCTACGGCATCCCCTCTTTGCCTTTGCTTTTCTGCAATAGAGTCAAATACTTCGAGCTTTGTCAAGCCCATTGGAAGGTGCATTTCAGTGATCGCGTCACCGTTAGGGAGTTTGATAGATATATGGGGTTGAGGCAAAGCATTTTCATGTATGAAGTCTTGCAAAATTGCTGCTGCCTTGACAGTTGAGATTCTTGATTTGGACCTTCCTCTATTACCATGAATGCTAAATTTGTTGCCGCCCTTTGCCTTGGTGACTAAATCCCAATATGTACCATGGGATAATCCAGTAATATTGCGATATGCCTTATTGCAAATCCTTTTTCCATTTACGAGAGGTTTTACCTTTTGTCTTGAACTTAGCCTTTTATTGCCATTCTGAAGAAAGCAAGAGAGACTTGTGAGAAGGTATTCATTTCTTTCGCTTCCCCTTCTTTGCCACACGTGTCCTCTACATTCCCTGATGTCTGCAAGATCAATGAAGCGCATACATCTTCGCTTGCAACATAGATATCCCAATGCATTTAACATGTTCTCCTCCTTCATTACTCTCTTCCTCTTTGGTTGCTTTTGTGGATCTGCCTGGATTCTCTTTCTCTTCATGCATATGTATGACCGTTTTCGTTCCTCGTGCACATTGTTATCTGTATTTATGCACTTCTTCTCCTCACATTTGTTTGTAACCAAGCATCCATGATTGGTCGTTGCATCCTTGTTCATATCACAATCAAAGTTAAATACTAAATAATCCTCTGTTGATCTCATCCTCGTTTTTAACATACTCTTAGGACCATTCAATGAATTCAATATTCTACGAGAGTATTGAGAACCTTGAAACTCTTCCACTCCTGAGAGAACATCACTCATTGGAACATCTTGCATGGCTTTCACAAATCCACAACCTTGATTGACACCAGGTTTGTTAATATGCATGAACTCATCCACACTTGACAAGACATCGCTATTGAAACCTTTGCCCTTCTCACTGTGCAAGAATTCATCCACCCCAGATAAGGCTTCGCTTCTAAAATCATTTTGTTTCTTGGAACCAATTAACTCATCCACTCCAGATAAGATGTCACTTCTATAATTGAGTATATTGAAATCATCCACATTTGAAGTGATAGAGCATGGCACATGGGCACGCTTTTTAGGTCCTTTGATATTGTAGTATACGTTGTCTTTATCATTGAAAACCACGTGCCTCTTTCTCATGTTTAAAAATTGCATGCTCCATCTCATATTCTTGCCTACCTCATAGTAGGGATCACATAAGGATGTTATGTTATCAACCATACCATCATCAGTGACTTTTGGAATCCTCATCTGTGCAAATGACCATTGCTCCACTTGTTCAAATCCCAATACTTCACCTTCTGCTACAATCTTATTTGCAAATGATCTCATTTGTAAAATGTCCCCTATAGTAAAATCCAAGGTGGTGCACTTTGTATTCTTGATAATGTCTGTTGCATAAGTCTCATCTTTGTCCCATGCTATAAATGATTTGTTGGATGTATTGTAGGGCATAACATCTCCAAGTGTTTCCATATCTCCACATTTATACTTTAGCTCAACATGTGCGCTAAGAATCTTTGATACAGTAACTGCTACCTTATCTTCGCCAAGTCTTCGAAAGTGGCAAAGTGAATTGGGATCACTATCATGGATTGTAGCAAATGCAACTACTTCTCTTTTGCTACATAAAATCACATCCATCCCTGGAACAAAATCTATAGCCATCTCCTTTGTGAGAGTCCTTCGCAAGCAAGCTGCAGTGGCAACAATTACATAAATATTAGTCTCTTTTTAATAATCTACTTATTTATTATAATTTTTAATTAGTACTTAATTTATTAGTGGGAGAAGTTATCCGATCAAGTACTCATCAGATGGACATGCCAAGTTATCCTTTGCATGGTCAATCAAGCATTAAATACTATTTTTGCTCTAGTGTCATGCACATCCGTAAAAAAACATGAGCCTACTAGGTACGTTATCCAATCAAACACTAATGGGATGCGGGTGCCACTTTTCATGTAAGTCAATTCCACGTAGTTGAGGTGTACAAAAAGTGTTGTGCCCATCGGATATGCTTTGCATGGTCCATCGAGCATTAAATACTATTTTTGCTCCTGTCATGCACATCCATAAAAAAAACACACTGCTAGGTGTGTTATCCGATCAAGTACTTATGCGATGGGAATGCCACTTTGCATGTAAGTCAATTCCACCTAGTTGAAGGTGTGTGCAAAGTATTGTGCCCATCCAATATGCTTTGCATTGTCGATCAAGCATAACACACTGTTTCTGCCTTACTGTCATGCACAACCACATGCACAACCATATAAAAACACGGCCATAGGTGTGTTATTCAAATAAGTACTTATTAGATGGGGGCTCCACTTTGCACCCAAGTCCGTTTTAACTACGTTGAGGTGCGTGCAAAGTATTATCACCATAGGATATGATTTGCATGGTCGATCACGCATTATACACCATTTTTTCCCTAATGATATGCACATTCGCACAAAAACACGCCATTAGGTGTGTTATCTGACCAAGTACTTATCGGATGGGTGTGCCTCATTGAGAACATTTCAATACCACCTAGGTTGAGGCGTAAAAAAAGTTTTGTTCCCATTGGATATCCTTTGCATGGTCAATCGAGCATTAAATACTATTTTTACTCTAGTGTCATGCACATCCGTCAAAAAACATGCTGCTAGGTATGTTATATGATCAAGCACTTATGGGATGGGCGTGCCACTTTGCATGTAAGTTGATTCTACCTAGTTGAAGGTGTGTGCAAAGTATTGTGCCCATCGGATATGCTTTGCATTGTCGATCAAGCATAAAACACCGTTTTTGTCTTAGTGTCATGCACATTCATCAAAAAACGCAGTCCTAGATGTGTTATTTAGACTAGTACTTATCGGATGGGGGCTCCAGTTTGCACGCAAGTCTGTTTCAACTAGGTTGAGGTGTGTGCAAAGTATTGTCACCATCGGATATGATTTGCATGGTCGATCACGCATTATACACCGTTTTTTCCCTAGTGGTATGCACATTCGCAAAAAAACACGCCCTTAGGTATGTTATCTAACCAAGTACTTATCGGATGGGTGTACCTCTTTGACAACATTTTAATACCACCTAGGTTGAGGTATAAGATCGAGCATTAAATACCATTTTTGCCTTAGTGCCATGCACATCCGTAAAAAAACATGCTGCTAGGTGTGTTATCCGATCAAGAACTTATGCGATGGGAATGCCACTTTGCATGTGAGTCAATTACACCTAGTTGAAGATGTTTGCAAAGTATCGTGCCCATCCGATATGCTTTGCATGGTTGATCGAGCATTAAATACCATTTTTGCCTTAGTGCCATGCACATCCGTAAAAAAACACGCTGCTAGGTGTGTTATCTGATCAAGCACTTATGCGATGGATGTGCCACTTTGCATGTAAGTCAATTACACCTAGTTGAAGGTGTGTGCAAAGTATTGTGTTCATCGGATATGCTTTGTAATGTCGATCAAGCATAACACACCGTTTCTGCCTTAGTGTCATGCACAACCATATAAAAACACGGCCATAGGTGTGATATTCAAATAAGTACTTATTAGATGGGGGATCCACTTTGCACACAAGTCTGTTTCAACTACGTTGAGGTGCATGCAACGTATTGTCACCATCGGATATGATTTGCATGGTCGATCACGCATTATACACCATTTTTTTCCTAATGATATGCACATCCGCAAAAAAACACGCCATTAGGTGTGTTATTTGACCAAGTACTTATCGGATGGGTGTTCCTCATTGAGAACATTTCAATACCACCAAGGTTGAGGCATAAAAAAAGTTTTGTGCCCATCGGATATGCTTTGCATGGTCGATCGAGCATTAAATACCATTTTTGCCTTAGTGCCATGCACATCTGTAAAAAAACACGCTGCTAGGTGTGTTATCCGATCAAGCACTTATGCGATGGGAATGCCACTTTGCATGTAAGTCAATTCCACCTAGTTGAAGGTGTGTGCAAAGTATCGTGCCCATCGGATATGCTTTGCATGGTCGATCGAGCATTAAATTCCATTTTTGCCTTAGTGCCATGCACATCCGTAAAAAAACACGCTGCTAGGTGTGTTATCTGATCAAGCACTTATGCGATGGGCGTGCCACTTTGCATGTAAGTCAATTTCACCTAGTTGAAGGTGTGTGCAAAGTATCGTGCCCATCGGATATGCTTTGCATTGTCGATCAAGCATAACACACTATTTTTGCCTTAGTGTCATGCACAACCATATAAAAACACGGCCATAGGTGTGTTATTCAAATAAATACTTATCAGATGGGGGCTCCACCTTGCACGCAAGTCCCTTTTAACTACGTTGAGGTGCGTGCAAAGTATTGTCACCATCGGATATGATTTGCATGGTCGATCACGCATTATACACCATTTTTTTCCTAATGATATGCACATCCGCAAAAAAACACGCCATTAGGTGTGTTATCTAACCAAGTACTTATCGAATGGGTGTGCCTCATTGAGAACATTTCAATACCACCTAGGTTAAGGCGTACGAAAAGTTTTGTGCCCATCGGATATGCTTTGCATGGTCGATCGAGCATTAAATACTATTTTTGCTCTAGTGTCATGCACATCCGTCAAAAAACACGCTGCTAGGTATGTAATCCAATCAAGCACTTATGGGATGCGCATGCTGCTTTGCATATAAGTCTATTCCACCTAGTTGAAGGTGTGTGCGAAGTATCGTGCCCATCGGATATGCTTTGCATGGTGGATCGAGCATTAAATACCATTTTTGCCTTAATGCCATGCACATCCGTAAAAAAACACGCTGCTAGGTGTGTTATCTGACCAATTACTTATCGGATGGGTGTGCCTCATTGCGAACATTTCAATACCACCTAGGTTGAGGCGTACGAAAAGTTTTGTGCCCATTGGATATGCTTTGCATGGTCGATCGAGCATTAAATACTATTTTTGCTCTAGTGTCATGCACATCCGTCAAAAAACACGCTGCTAGGTATGTTATCCGATCAAGAACTTATGGGATGGGCGTGCCACTTTGCATGTAAGTCAATTTCACCTAGTTGAAGGTGTATGCAAAGTATTGTGCCCATCGGATATGCTTTGCATTGTCGATCAAGCATAAAACACCGTTTTTGCCTTGGTGTCATGCACAACCATGAAAAAACACGGTCCTAGGTGTATTATTCAAACTATTACTTATCGGATGGGGGCTCTAGTTTGCACGCAAGTCCGTTTCCACTAGGTTGAGGTGTGTGCAAAGTATTGTCACCATCGGATATGATTTGCATGGTTGATCATGCATTATACACCGTTTTTTTCCTAGTGGTATGCACATCCGCAAAAAAACACGCCCTTAGGTATGTTATCTGACCAAGTACTTATCGGATGGATGTGCCTCTTTGACAAAATTTTAATACCACCTAGGTTGAGGTATGAGAAAAGTATTATGCCCATCAGATATGCTTTGCATGGTCGATCGAGCATTAAATACCATTTTTGCCTTAGTGCCATGCACATCTGTAAAACAACACGCTCCTAGGTGTGTTATCCGATCAAGCACTTATGCGATGGGAATGCCACCTTGCATGTAAGTCAATTCCACCTAGTTGAAAGTGTGTGCAAAGTATTGTGCCCACGAGATATCCTTTGCATGGTCAATCGAGTATTAAATACTATTTTTACTCTAGTGTCATGCACATCCGTCAAAAAACACGCTGCTAGGTATGTTATCCAATCAAGCACTTATGGGATGGGCGTGCCACTTTGCATGTAAGTTGATTCTACCTAGTTGAAGGTGTTTGCAAAGTATTGTGCTGATCGGATATGCTTTGCATTGTCGATCAAGCATAAAACACCGTTTTTGCCTTGGTGTCATGCACAACCATGAAAAAACACGGTCCTAGGTGTATTATTCAAACTAGTACTTATCGGATGGGGGCTCCAGTTTGCACGCAAGTCCGTTTCCACTAGGTTGAGGTGTGTGCAAAGTATTGTCACCATTGGATATGATTTGCATGGTTGATCATGCATTATACACCGTTTTTTCCCTAGTGGTATGCACATCCGCAAAAAAGCACGCCCTTAGGTATGTTATCTGACCAAGTACTTATCCCGGATGGGTGTGCCTCTTTGAAAAAATTTTAATATGACCTAAGTTGAGGTATAGGAAAAGTATTATACCCATTGGATATGCTTTGCATGGTCGATCGAGCATTAAATACCATTTTTGCCTTAGTGCCATGCACATCCGTAAAAAAACACGCTGCTAGGTGTGTTATCCGATCAAGCACTTATGCGATGGGAATGCCTGTAAGTCAATTCCACCACGTTGAAGGTGTGTGCAAAGTATCGTGCCAATCGGATATGCTTTGCATGGTCGATTGAGCATTAAATACCATTTTTGCCTTAGTGCCATGCACATCCGTAAAAAAACACACTTCTACGTGTGTTATCTGATCAAGCACTTATGCGATGGGTGTGCCACTTTTCATGTAAGTCAATTCCACCTAGTTGAAGGTGTGTGCAAATTATTGTGCCCATCTGATATGCTTTGCATGGTCGATCGACCATTAAATACTATTTTTGCTCTAGTGTCATGCACATCCGTAAAAAAACACGACGCTGATAGGTATGTTATCCAATCAAGCACTTATGGGATGGGCATGCCACTTTGCATGTAAGTCAATTCCACCTAGTTAAAGGTGTGTGCAAAGTATTGTGCCCATCGGATATGCTTTGCATGGTCGATCGAGCATTAAATGCCATTTTTGCCTTAGTGCCATGCACATCCGTAAAAAAACACGCTGCTAGGTGTGTTATCTGATCAAGCACTTATGCGATGGGTGTGCCACTTTGCATGTAAGTTAATTCCACCTATTTGCAGGTGTGTGCAAAGTATTGTGCCCATCGGATATGCTTTGCATTGTCGATCAAGCATAAAACACCGTTTTTGCCTTGGTGTCATGCACAACCATGAAAAAACACGGTCCTAGGTATGTTATTCAAACTAGTACTTATCGGATGGGGGCTCCAGTTTGCACGCAAGTCTATTTCAACTAGGTTGAGGTGTGTGCAAAGTATTGTCACCATCGGATATGATTTGCATGGTCGATCACGCATTATACACCGTTTTTTCCCTAGTGGTATGCACATCCGCAAAAAAACACGCCCTTAAGTATGTTATCTGACCAAGTACTTATCGGATGGGTGTGCCTCTTTGACAACATTTTAATACGACCTAAGTTGAGGTATAGGTAAAGTATTATGCCCATCGGATATGCTTTGAATGGTCGATCGAGCATTAAATACCATTTTTGCCTTAGTGCCATGCACATCCGTAAAAAAACACGCTGCTAGGTGTGTTATCCGATCAAGCACTTATGCGATGGGAATGCCACTTTGCATGTAAGTCAATTCCACCTAGTTGAAGGTGTGTGCAAAGTATCGTGCCCATCGGATATGCTTTGCATGGTCGATCGAGCATTAAATTCCATTTTTGCCTTAGTGCCATGCACATCCGTAAAAAAACACGCTGCTAGGTGTGTTATCTGATCAAGCACTTATGCGATTGGCGTGCCACTTTGCATGTAAGTCAATTTCCCCTAGTTGAAGGTGTGTGCAAAGTATCGTGCCCATCGGATATGCTTTGCATTGTCGATCAAGCATAACACACTGTTTTTGCCTTAGTGTCATGCACAACCATATAAAAACACGGACATAGGTGTGTTATTCAAATAAATACTTATCAGATGGGTCCTCCACTTTGCACGCAAGTCCCTTTTAACTACGTTGAGGTGTGTGCAAAGTATTGTCACCATCGGATATAATTTGCATGGTCGATCACGCATTATACATCATTTTTTCCCTAATGATATGCACATTCGCAAAAAAACACGCCATTAGGTGTTATCTGACCAAGTACTTATCGGATGGGTGTGCCTCATTGAGAACATTTCAATACCACCTAGGTTGAGGCGTACGAAAAGTTTTGTGCCCATTAGATATCCTTTGCATGGTCGATCGAGCATTAAATTCTATTTTTACTCTAGTGTCATGCACATCCGTCAAAACACGCTGCTAGGTATGTTCTCCGATCAAGCACTTATGGGATGGGCATGCCACTTTGCATGTAAGTAGATTCTACCTATTTGAAGGTGTGTGCAAAGTATTGTGCCCATCGGATATGCTTTGCATTGTCGATCAAGCATAAAACACCGTTTTTGTCTTAGTGTCATGCACATTCATAAAAAAACGCAGTCCTAGATGTGTTATTCAAACTAGTACTTATCGGATGGGGGCTCTAGTTTGCACGCAAGTCCGTTTCAACTAGGTTGAGGTGTGTGCAAAGTATTGTCACCTTCGGATATGCTTTGCATGGTTGATCAAGCATAACACACCGTTTTTGCCTTAGTGTCATGCACAACCATATAAAAACACGGCCATAGGTGTGTTATTCAAATAAGTACTTATCAGATGGGGGCTCCACTTTGCACACAAGTCCGTTTTAACTACATTGAGGTGCGTGCAAAGTATTGTCACCATCGGATATGATTTGCATGGTCGATCACGCATTATACACCGTTTTTTCCCTAGTGGTATGCACATCCGCAAAAAAACACGCCCTTGGGTATGTTATCTGACCAAGTACTTATCGGATGGGTGTGCCTATTTGACAACATTTTAATAACAACTAGGTTGAGGTATAGGAAAAGTATTATGCCCATCGGATATGCTTTGCATTGTCGATCGAGCATTAAATACCATTTTTGCCTTAGTGCCATGCACATCCCTAAAAAAACACGCTGCTAGGTGTGCTATCCGATCAAGCACTTATGCGATGGGAATGCCACTTTGTATGTAAGTCAATTCCACCTAGTTGAAGGTGTGTGCAAAGTATCGTGCCCATCGGAGATGCTTTGCATGGTCGATCGAGCAGTAAATTCCATTTTTGCCTTAGTGCCATGCACATCCGTAAAAAAACACGCTGCTAGGTGTGTTATTTGATCAAGCACTTATGCGATGGGCGTGCCACTTTGCATGTAAGTCAATTCCACCTAGTTTAAGGTGTGTGCAAAGTATCGTGCCCATCGGATATGCTTTGCATTGTCGATCAAGCATAACACACTGTTTTTGCCTTAGTGTCATGCACAACCATATAAAAACACGGCCATAGGTGTGTTATTCAAATAAATATTTATCATATGGGGGATCCACTTTGCATGCAAGTCCGTTTTAACTACATTGAGGTGCATGCAAAGTATTGTCATTATCGGATATGATTTGCATGGTCGATCACGCATTATACATCATTTTTTCCCTAATGACATGCACATTCGCAAAAAAACACGCCATTAGGTGTGTTATCTGACCAAGTACTTATCGGATGGGTGTGCCTCATTGAGAACATTTCAATACCACCTAGGTTGAGGCATACAAAAAGTTTTGTGCCCATCGGATATCCTTTGCATGGTCGATCGAGCATTAAATACTATTTTTACTCTAGTGTCATGCACATCCGTCAAAAAACACGTTGCTAGGTATGTTATAGGATCAAGCACTTATGGGATGGGCATGCCACTTTGCATGTAAGTAGATTCTACCTAGTTGAAGGTGTGTGCAAAGTATTGTGCCCATCGGATATGCCTTGCATTGTCGATCAAGCATAAAACACCATTGTTGCCTTAGTGTCATGCACAATCGTCAAAAAACATGATCGTAGGTGTATTTTTCAAACAAGTACTTATCGGATGGGGATGCCACTTTGCACACAAGTCAATACTGCCTAGGTTGAGGAACGTGTAAAGTCTTGTGTCCATTGGATATGCTTTGCATAGTCTGTCTCACATGATACACCATTTTGTTGCTAGTGTTATGCACAATCGTCATAAAATACATAGGAGGTGTGTTATCCGAACAAGTACTTATGAGATGGGTGCACCACTTTGTATGCAAGTCAATAAGACCTAGGTTGAGGAGTGTACAAATTTTTGTGCCCATTGGAGAAATGTAGATGCGATAATATTAGAAAATTCTCGGTATATGTATATGTGTGTGTGTGTGTGGCAAACAATTTTGGCACAAAGTAAACACCTAGTGCACAAATTATGCACTTCATACCTTGAGTAAATAAGCTTGCTGATGACGATAAATATGCCCTTGAATAAAAGCACAGTTGTTGTATGACCACAATAGGATCGCTTTGACACCTGTGATTTTGCCCATATGTAAGTTTACAAATAGTATAAAAAATCATGTAATAATATATTAATAGTTTGCAAATGTGTATAGCAAGTGAGTAATGGGAAGTGGAAGTGGGAATGAGGAGGGAGGAGTGGAATAGGATAGGGAAGTAATAAGGGTGTATGATAATAAGTATAAAAAATAGTATAATAATATATTAATAGTTTTTAAATGGCAAGTGAGTAATGGGAAGTGGAAGTGAGAGTGGGGAGGGAAGAATGGAATGGGAGAGGGGAAGGTAATAGGGGAGTAGGCTAATAAGGGAGTGAAATGAGTGAGGAAGTTAATAGGGGATGAAAAAGAGGAGGGTGAGATGGGGAAATATGGGATTTTGGGAAATGGGAGGAGTATGGGACGTGGTGGAAATGTGGGATGGGAGTGGTGGCAATGGGGAGGAAGAAGAAATGGATGGATGGGAGGAGGGCTAATGGATGAGGGATGGGGGTTCAATAGGAGAGGAGGAGTAATGGGAGCCAATGGGAGAGGAGATAAATGAAAAGCCAATAGGAGAGAGGGGAGGAATGGAAAGCCAATAGGAGAGGAGGAGGAAAACCTAATTTTTCTTATATATAGTCTTCCTTCTTCATTCATTCTCCCCTCATTTCATTCACTAAGCAAGAAAGCAAGAAAGCAAGGACGATCAAGAGAGCAAGGAAGGAAGAGCAAGAAAGCAAGAAAGAGCAAACTTACAAACTTTTTCCAGGTACTTGCAAACTTTCTTTTCTAGTTTCTTTTTTAAAATTTGAAGAGAGAGGAACTAGAGAGACAAAGGTTCAGGGGAGGGGAGGGAGGGGAGGGAGGAGGAAGGGAGGGGAGGAAGAGGGTGGGAGGGGAGGGAGGACGAAGGGAGGGGAGGAAGGGGTGAAGAGGGAGGTGGGTGGGAGGGAAGGGGGTGGGAGGGGAGGCTGGCACGGCGGGTGGGAGGGCAGCGGGTGGGAAGGGGGACTGGTGGCTGAGAGGGGGGTGGGGAGGGCGGCTGAGAGGGGGGGGGAGCGGCTGAGAGGGAGGGCGGGGAGCGGCTGAGGGGGGGAGGGGGGGCACGACTAAGGGGGGGAGGGGGGGGGAGGGTGAAGAGGGGGGGGGCTGGCGGCTGCGGCCGCCAGCCCAGGGAGGGGGAGGGGTTGCGAAGGGGGGGGAGGGTGAAGAGGGGGGGGGTTGGCGGGTAGCGAAGGGGGGGGGAGGGTGGGGGCGTGGCTGAGGGGGGGAGGGGCGCGGAGGGGCTGAGGGGGGAGGGGGGGGGAGGGGGGGGAGGGTGAAGAGGGGGGGGGTGGCGGCCGCGGCCGCCAGCCCAGGGAGGGGGAGGGGTTGCGAAGGGGGGGGGAGGGTGGGGGAGCGGCTGAGGGGGGGGGAGGGTGAAGAGGGGGGGGTTGGCGGCCGCAGCCGCCAGCCCAGGGAGGGGGAGGGGTTGCGAAGGGGGGGTTGGGGGGGAGGGTGAAGAGGGGTGGGGCTGGGTGAGAGGAGGGGGGGGGCTGGCAGCCGCGGCCGCCAGCCCAGGGAGGGTGAAAAGCGGGGGGGGATGGGTGAGAGGAGGGGGGGGGCTGGCGGCCGCGGCGGCCAGCCCTAGGGAGGGGTTACGAAGGGGGGGAGGGTAAAGAGGGGGGGGGCTGGGTGAGAGGAGGGGGGGGGCTGGCGGCCGCGACCGCCAGCCCAGGGAGGGGGAGGGGTTGTGAAGGGGGGGGGAGGGTGGGGGAGCGGCTGAGGGGGGGAGGGGGGGGAGGGTGAAGAGGGGGGGGGGAGGGGTTGCGAAGGGGGGGGGGTTGCGAAGGGGGGGGGGGAGGGGTTGCGAAGGAGGGGTTGGGGGGGAGGGGTTGCGAAGGGGGGGGAGGGTGAAGAGGGGGGGGCTGGGTGAGAGGAGGGGGGAGGGGCTGGCGGCCGCGGCCGCCAGCCCAAGGAGGGTGAAGAGGGGGGGGGATGGGTAAAGAGGAGGGGGGGGGTAGGGGTTGCGAAGGGGGGGGAGGGTAAAGAGGGGGGGGGCTGGGTGAGAGGAGGGGGGGGGGCTGGCGGCCGCGGCTGCCAGCCCAGGGAGGGGGAGGGGTTGCGACGGGGGGGGGAGGGTGGGGGAGCGGCTGAGGGGGGGAGGGGGGAAGGGGGAAGAGGGGGGGGGCTGGCGGCCGCGGCCGCCAACCCAGGGTTGCGAAGGGGGGGGGAGGGGTTGCGAAGGGGGGGAGGGTGAAGAGGGGGGGGGCTGGGTGAGAGGAGGGGGGGGGGCTGGCAGCCGCGGCCGCCAGCCCAGGGAGGGTGAAGAGGGGGGGGGATGGGTGAGAGGAGGGGCCGCCAGCCCCAGGGAGGGGTTGCGAAGGGGGGGGAGGGTAAAGAGGGGGGGCTGTGGGTGAGAGGAGGGGGGGGGCTAGCGGCCGCGGCCGCCAGCCCAGGGAGGGTGAAGAGGGGGGGGGATGGGTGAGAGGGGGGGGGGTGAAGAGGGGGGGGGTTGGGTGAGAGGAGGGGGGGTGGGAAAGAGTGAAGGAGGGGGGGGTTGAGAGAGGGGGGGCTGGCGGCCACGGCCGCCAGCCCGGGTGAAGGGGGGTGTCGCCAAGGAGGGAGGGAGGGTTGAGAGGGGGCCAAAGGGAGAGTGAGGAAGAGGGTGGAAGGGTTGGGGGGGTCGCCAAGGGGGGTGGGGAAAAGGGGGGAAGGTTAAAAGGGGGTAGGGGGAAAAAGGGGAAGGGGAGGAAGAGGTTAGGCGACGGGAGAGGGGGAAGGGTAGCGGGAGGGGAGGGGGAGGGGGAGGGGGATTTTGGGGAAGGAGGGGGGGGGAGGGGAAGGGAGGGGTCGAGGGAGGAGTTTTGGCGGCGGAGGGAGGGGAGGGAAGGAGGCTGGAGGAGAGGGTTGGGTCGAGGGATGGATGGAGGGAGGGAGAGGAGAGGAAGGAGAGAGAGGAGAGAGAGAGAGGGAGAGGAGAGGATGGAGCAGAAGGAGAGAGATGGGAGAGGAGGATTTGACTTACTATCACGAGCAAGAACGAAAAATAAGATTTGACTTACGAGAAGAATGAAAAGGACTTACGAGAAGAATGAAAAGGACTTACGAGAATGAAAAGGACTTACGAGAATCGAGAAGAATTTGAAGAAAGTATCAAGAAGAATGTTGAACATAAATTTGAATTCAAAAGGAACGTATGACAAGAAAGTATAAGAAGGATGTTGAACACAAATTTGAATTCAAAGTTATAATGAATTCAAATTTCCCTCTCTTTTTTGAAAATTCAAATTTATGCGTAGGAGGAGTGGACTAGTTTTAACTCTCTCCTCATTTCATTGAAGCAACCAAGAGCGGAAGAGAAAGGATAAGCCGAGCCTTACTTTTTCACTTTTTCCAGGTACTTGCATTCTTTTTTATTCGTCTTGTAATTCTATTTCTTTACTTACAATTCTTTTCAATTAGTTTCTTGTTAAGGTTTTTGAGTTCTATTTCTTAAGATTCGTATTGTAATTCTTTTTCTTTACTTATAATTCTTTTTCAATTAGTTTATTCTTAAAGTTTTTGAGGAGGGTGGTCTTTTAGAAGGCATTACAATTCTTTTTAAATTAGTTTCTTATTTGAGTTTTTGAGTTCTATTTTAATTAGTTTTTTATTTATATTTGAGTTTGTAAATTTGAGAAATGGGAGAATAGGGAGGGAGGGAAAGAGAGAAATTAAGAGAGAGAAGAGGGGCTCCTTAAATGAGAGAGGAGAGGGAGAGAGGGAGAGAGAGAGAGAGATTCACACAGAGAAGAGGGGCTCCTTAAATGAGAGAGAAGAGTAGGGAGGGAAAGAAAGAGGGAGGAGAGAGGCGGAGAGAGATTAAGAGAGAGAAGCGGGTAAAGAGAGAGGAGAGAGGGGAGAGAGATTAAGAGAGAGAAGCGGGTCTCTTGGGGGCCGTGGCTACTTGAGGGAGGGAGAGAGTAGGGAGAGAGAGGGAGAGAGAAAGAGAGAGAGGGAGAGAGAGAAAGAGAGAGAGGGAAAGAGAGAGAGGGAGAGAGAGAGAGATGTTTATCGGAATGAAACGTGGCGAGAGGAGAGGAAAAGAGAGAGAGAGAGAGAGAGAAGAGAAGAGGGAGACTTAGGGAGAGAGAGAGAGAGTGAGAGAGAGAGAGAAAGAGAGAGAGGGAGAGAGAGAGAGAGAGAGAGAGAGAGAGGAATGAAACTTCTATGCTAGAGGGAGGGAGAGGGAGAGAGAGAATAAGTGGGATGAGGATAGAGAGAAAAATACTTAAGAGTTGTCAAAGAGAGAGAGACAGAGATTAAGAGAGAGAATGAGGTGTCTTGACTATGGCTACAAAGAGATTTAGGAGTCGAGAGAGAGAGAGAGAGAAAGTAAAGGGAGTTTTATATATTTACATCTTTTATATTATATTTTTAAATGAGAGAGAAGAGTAGGGAGGGAAAGAAAGAGAGAGGAGAGAGGGGGAGAGAGATTAAGAGAGAGAAGCGGGTCTCTTGGGGACCGTGGCTGCTTGAGGGAGGGAGAGAGTAGGGAGAGAGAGGGAGAGAGAGAGAAAGAGAGAGAGGGAGAGAGAGAGAGGGAGAGAGAGAGAGAGAGAGATGTTTATCAGAATGAAACGTGGGGAGAGGAGAGAGGAAAAGAGAGAGAGAGAGAGAGAGAAGAGAAGAGGGAGACTTAGGGAGAGAGAAAGAGAGAGAGAGAGAGAGAGAGAGAGAGAGAGAGAAAGAGAGAGAGGGAGAGAGAGGGAGAGAGAGAGAGGAATGAAACTTCTCTGCTAGAGGGAGGGAGAGGGAGAGAGAGAATAAGTGGGATGAGGATAGAGAGAAAAATACTTAAGAGTTATAGAGAGAGAGAGAGAGATTAAGAGAGAGAATGAGGTGTCTTGACTATGGCTACAAAGAGATTTAGGAGTAGAGAGAGAGAGAGAGAGAGAGAGAGAGAGAAAGTAAAGAGAGTTTTAAATATTTACATCTTTTATATTATACTTTTAAAAAATTATAAAAGAGTGAATTTATGGTTTGTTTTGAAGGTGAGATAATGTTTTTATATATATTCATCTTTTAAATTGAAAAATGTTAACTTTTCTTTAGATACTTGTTCTTCATTTATATCACATGCAGGTTTAGCCTCTACATCACAACCCCTTCTTTTGCATATTTAAGCCTCTTAAACCCCAGCACATTAAAATGAACACAGAAAAAGAAATTATTTATTGCTTTTCTTCGCTTCGACGGTTGGTTTAGCATAGTTTAGCATAGATTAGATTGCCTTAGAGGAGAGACAATTCTCCAAGTTGCCAATCGAAGCCATGCTCAAATTTTTCTAACTAGTTCCTAATCATTGTCAGTCCCTTCGCTCACATGCGGTTTAACACTCATAACATGCTATTAAATAAGACCTTTTACCATTTACCAAGAAGTTTATCAGTGGGCAGATTGCATGAGCAGATATCAGTGGACAGATTGCATGAGCAGATATCAGTGGACAGATTACATATATCAGTGGACAGATTACATGTCATGGGACATATTGGAGCTTGATGATTATTGGTTATTTTTATTGCATTTGTATAAATATTTAAGCTCATTTATTGTCATAAAAATCCTTGTAAAGCCTTTCATGCTATTTTTTACATTTATTGTCATATGAAGCGCCTTGTAATAAACCCGACCATCCCGACCATTCACTAATTAACGAGTATCAGTGGGATGCATAAGTGGATATCATGTGGGCTGCATAAGTGGATATCAGTGGAACAGTTTTTAGTGGATAGATTGCACCAGTTGGGTATCAGTGCTCAGATATCAATGGATGGACAGATTACATGAATCTTCACGAAGATTGAAGCTTTATCACTAGACGACATTTTATATTACTTGTAAGTCTTTATTGGCTAATTCTTTTACATTTGTACAAATATTTAAGCCTTGTAAAGCCTTTTAGGCTATTTCCCACATTTATTGCCATATGAAGCCTTGTAAAGCCTTTTGGGCTATTTTCCACATTTATTGTATCAAGGGTTGTATATTGTACTTTACTTGTATGTATCTAAATTCTTCATTATCTTTTCTTATAGGATTATGGAGCAATCAGCTAATGTGATGGCTATGCTAAATGACTCTGAGATCAGAGAATGGGTTTCTGATGTCACTTTGAATTTCAAAGGAAAGGAATATAGCCCCAATGGCTTTGGTAGGTGGACTCGATATCACATGGGTAGAAGAGCTTGGTTTGCTACTTTCGATATGACTTCAAGCCTTGTAGTAGGCATAATAATTCAGCGAAAAGACACCTTTGTGGATATTTTAACAAAGAGTTCAGATCCTCAAGTTGGCGGTATGCATTTTATTGTGTCAAGGAGAGACGCAAAGACCTTTGTGATGCCTCCTCCTCAACCATCAAAGTTTCCAGAGCTGCAAAGGGCATTGGAGACTCTTTCATATACTTGGGAGCAATTTCCTAGTGTGGTGGCAAAAAGGATGTATGCAAAGATAATGTTTGAATACTTTCAGGATGCAGAATATGCTCTCCATATGCAAGAATCATCACATGAAGGAGATCAAAAAGCTCAGACTTCAATGCAGGGACAAGAAGAACAGGCACACTGTCACAAATCTGTAGAACATGAGCGCAAACTTCTAGAGCCAGAAATGGTGGATGTAACTAAGGATGATGAAAAACAAGCCTTGAGTGCACGGGAATTAGCAAAAATTGAAGAAGATCAAGGTCGATCCACTGCAGTTATGCTAGAAGCTCTTGCTAGCAAACCACGACGTGAAATGCAAAAGGCTAGTACTGCAAGAGCCACGGTTCCAAGCAGTAAGAAAAGACATCGTCCCACTGTAGAGAAAGATAATGTGGATGAAATACGGTCAAAAAAAGAGAAAGATGAAGAAGACTCAGAATCCGAGGCTGAAGATGATCAAGATGAACTCACATCAATCAAAAATCTTAATCTGCGTCTTAATGAAGCAGTTACAGATGATGATGTGGGATATATCTGGGGTCAAAGGACGTGGTTTGTGAATGCCAAAGATGTGGAAGCTGCAGCTCTGTTTACTAATAGCCGAAGCCTTGATATATCCTATGCAATGCAAATATACGAGGCTTTGAGAGATGGTAAGAAACCTGTGGCAAGTAATGTGGTCTTGCGCCCAATAATGTTTTGTCCAACCAAAAATAGTTTTCTGGATCAAATAACATTTACAGGGCCTACACATTTCGAGGAGATCTTCAGTCAATTCTTTAAAAACACTCTAAAAAGTATTCCACATGAACAAGGTGAAGAGGCACAAGGAGAGAATATGCTAAAGGAAGTCAAGAAGGAATTTCTCCTTCATTGCAGATTCCAGCCCATTGATGGTCAACATTGGGCTTATGCTTGTAATCAGATCGCAAGGGAAGCAAAGGAGGGCAAAAGACTCACTCCAGAACAATTTGTAAAGATAAGCTCATTCCATTATTATCCTGCAACGATCTGTATATTCAAGCATGAGATTAAGTATTTGATTGAGTCCGAAGACATCAGGTAAGTACTTTACAGGCCTCCACATCCTTGCCGTCAACTCCTTCTTATCCATTACCTTTGACTTGCCGGAGATAAACAAAGGAGCTTCATAGGTCAGCTGTCCACGCTCACAAGCAATGCACGTTTCAAGCATCTCATTGAACACTACAACTGGACGAAATATGATAGAAGTGTAGTCGGCATATCTATCCCTCACCACCTTGAGGCTTGTCATACTTTCTTCCCGCTCTTGGGTTCCCCTAGGCACAACTGCACTCAAAGAAGTATAAAAGTTTGTGAGTGTGTCGGCGTCTGCTTTTGTGACCTTTCGCTTCAAATCAGGATTTGGAGAACCAAATGTTGTCCATATCACCCTTACCTTCTGTAAGACCTCTGATGTTGAGGATATCTTACGCTTTCCATGGACATAATGATTAACTATATAGCGACCTTTATAATCGTCGCTATATAGCGACTTTTGCTTAACGTCGCTATATAGCGATGCTTTACGGGACGCGCTTTTCATACCGACGATTAGTGCCCCATCCACGCTAAGCGTCGGTACGTAAACGTCGCAATAGGATCCATGTGTAGTAGTGATACAAAGCGTTTCATATATGCTCGATCCTCATATTTCGGAAGTGCTTAGCAACAAAGAAGAAACCATAGAGAATGTTTGCAAGTGGTTGAAGCACATTCCTATGAATGATGCACGAGTTATTTTTACAGCATATTATGAGAAGTAAGCATCAAACCCTACTTGTTTTTTCTATTGCATTGCTAGAATTGTCTCAAACACAGTAATTATTCTTTATTGATAATGCAGCTCACATTGGAGTCTGGTAGTCGTGGACATCCTTGCGAAGAAGTGCTTCTTTGCAAACTCAATGACATCCGTCCATGGCAATGTGTTAGAGTAAGTATAGACTACACTTGTTGTCACTTCTTGACATGTAGATTGATATGCAATGCACATATTCACTGTTGTTATATGTTTTGATATGCAGATCAGCTCGAAAATTAGTAGATGCTATCGACATAGTAATGCGGCAATGTGACTTGGCACAACAAACAGAGTATATAACATGTCAGGTATCACATCAAGATAATAGCCACATCTATAATTGTGGATGGAGGGTGGGCTACAATTGCTTTTTGGTACTTGGTCAAATTTTTGAGATGCAAAATGACACCACACTTTCAACATATACGGATTTGCATCTCTATGCATTTATAACATGTACCATTCGAGCAATCATTGATTGCGAAATGAATGCCATCAAAGAGTCAAAGAGCATAGATGACCTCAACTCTACAAACATGGCTTCATTAAAAGAATTGGGAAGCTCTTTTAATGTTAGGGTTATGATTCAACATAGACCTCAGTATCTTGAATTTGGGGGAGAAGAGATTTCAATTCTCTCTAGAGCTTCAAATGAGGTCAATAACAACGTTATGATGGCCATTCTCAGGTTTGATACAAACTTTTTCTCTACTTGATAATTCAATATTTTGATTTAATCTAATAAGCTAATAAGCTAATATTCATTTATTTTAATTAAATCTAATAAGCTAATATTCATTTATTTGTTGGTGCAATATAGTTATCTCACGATTTGGTAGAGTCGTACAAAATCGTGCGTATATGTTGGATTCCCTCCTTTCTCCTATACTTAGCGATAGCAGAAAGACAATAGCCGATGTTTGTAAATTATTACAGCCTTTACATTTACATGGCGTGCAAGTCCTATTTATGGCATATCATGAGATGTAAGTATCATGGCAACCTTTATTTTCATCTTATACTGGCAACATTGTGTTAAATAATAATGGTTCTTAATTATTCGTGTAGGGAACATTGGAGTCTGGTGGTTTGGAACCTTGAAGACAACTATTGTTGGTTTGTTAACTCGATTGCAGGCTTTCATGGCTCAGTGCAAACGTAAGTATTCTATTAATCTGTTGTTACTTCTATATTATGTCCCTTATGTGATAGATACACTAAGTTTTTTTAATATGTCACGATGAGCAGGTCGATTGAGAAGTTGGTATCTGCTATCAGAGAAACAGGACAGTACAAAGACTCGGTAGACTTCCAAAAGCGTTTAGTAGTAGAGCAGGAAGATGGGCATAGTTGTGGGTGGAGAGTTGCCTACAACTGCATGTTGATTTTCAAAGAAATTTTCTCACTTAAGCCACAGATCTCATCGGAAGACTCTTTGGAGCTCAAATATTCAGAGGAGGATATACAATTGTTTAGGGCTGAAATCATTCGAGACCTAATTGCTGCCATTAGAATACAACGTGCAATTGAAGCAATACCAGAGCTCCCCTTTAAGGAAGAGGATACTGAGTCTACTATGAAAGCACTGCATACTACAGAAGAAGTAGAGACCCAATGTACACCTACAGCACCACAGCCTCCACTGGAAGCATCAGAAGAGTTGCCACCGCCTCCGCTTGCATTTAAGGAAGAGGATATTGAGTCTACTCCGAAAGCACTACATACTACAAAAGAAGTAGAGACCGAGTGTACATCTACAGCACCACAGCCTCCATTGGAAGCATCCGAAGAGTTGCCAGAGTCTCCACTAGAAGCATCACAAGAGTTGTGATGCATGTATGATGTTGTGTTTGTAGTTTTTGTTGATTATACACCAATTCGTGACTTATTACTTAAGTGGCATAATCATGATATTTATATAATTTCTTTATGCACACAATTTTATGATATGAATGTGTGATGATGTGATTATTTGGAAATAAATCCTTGTGTGATGAGAATTTTGATATGAATATGTGATGATGTAATATTTGTAATATATTTATTTCATGCACACAATTTTATGATATGAATGTGTGATGATGTGATTTTTTGAAAATAAATCCTTGTGTGATGAGAATTTTGATATGAATATGTGATGATGTAATATTTGTAATATATTTCTTCATGCACACAATTTTATGATATGAATGTGTGATGATGTGATTATTTGGAAATAAATCCTTGTGTGATGAGAATTTTATTCAGTTGGACAGTCTCCACTCACTTAAAGTAGAGCATTCACAATGCTTCTCTCACTTTATTCCAACCCTTATCCTTATCATTCCCACTCACTTAAAGTAGAGCATTCAATCTCCACTCGCTTTATTCCAACCCTTATCATAGTGAACACATCATGCCACTCACTTTATTCCAACCCTTATCCTTATCATAGTGAACACATCGTGCCTTAGTGCACTTGTATTCTTCCATCCTAGTCCTTCCACAAACACTCTCTTATTTCTTACATCCTAGTCCTTTTGAGTAACTTGTATTCTTCTATCCTAGTCCTTCTGCAAACACTCTCAGAGTCTTCTTTCATCCATCCTGATAACCAAGTATTCTTCTATCCTAGTTCTTCCACAAACACTCTCTTCTTTCATCCATCCTAGTGCTTCTCATTAACTTGTATTCTTCTTGTATTCTTCTATCCTAGTCCTTCCGCAAACACTCTCAGAGTCTTCTTTCATCCATCCTGATAACCAAGTATTCTTCTATCCTAGTTCTTCCGCAGACACTCTCTTCTTTCTTGCATCCTAGTTCTTCTCATTAACTTGTATTCTTCTTGTATTCTTCTATCCTAGTCCTTCCGCAAACACTCTCAGAGTCTTCTTTCATCCATCTTGATAACCAAGTATTCTTCTATCCTAGTTCTTCCGCAGACACTCTCTTCTTTCTTGCATCGTAGTCCATCTCCCTTTCTTTATCATCTCCCCACCCATGGATGTCCTTGGCATTGTCGAAGACGTGGAGTTCGGAGTTAACAATCTCAAAGAATGGATTGCTGACCAAGGAGCACAGAGAGAGGCCAGAATTCGACAAGGTTCTCCTTTGACACACATGGAGAGAGAGGAATTTGCTGCACAAAGGCATGCAGAGAGGGAGGAGACTCTCAAGATAGCAGACAGTGAAAGACTTCTAAGACGTATGATAAAAGCACGACAAGATCTATTAGACTTCTTAAGTAACCTGCGTTATCGCAGCTCTCGTCATGGGCGATTTGATGCGGATGCTGAGAGAACAATAAGAGCCTCTCAGAGAAATTATAAAGAAACAATTTGTGATTGCTTAAACTTCTTCTTCACATGTAATTATGTTGAGGATACAACTGTGGAGGCAGTGAAGGATTGGGTTGTTGAGAAGATAAGAGAGACCAATGATGAGATCTTCTAGACTTAGATAAGAGAGACTGTATTAAGGTGTTTTTTGACACCATATGGCTTTGTATTAAGGTGTTTTTTGACACCATATGGCTTTGTATTAAGGTGTTTTTTGACACCATATGGCTTTGAGTAATATGATCTACTTCTTATACAAATGTGATGTTAAGATGATGTTAAGAGAGACGGTATTAAGGTGTTTTTTGACACCATATGGCTTTGAGTAATATGATCTACTTCTTTACAAATGTGATGTGCTCTTTTTGAAATGTACTCTAGTTTTCATAACATGTCACACCATTTTTTCTAATTTGATTTTCTAAAATCTTACTTTTTTGTCTCTTTTAACAACGTGATGTACTCTATTTTTAACATCTCACGTCATTTTTTCTAATTTGATTTTTTTAAATCTTCCTTTTTGACTCAATGTTTTGTTTTATAAGAGCCTCTTTTTTTGAAATGTTTTATCCAGAATTATCTCACAAAATGAATTTGGACAGTGCAAGAGTCCAAAATTAATGAAATAGGTGTTATTCAAACTTGCATTGCTCCATCCATAGATGGTTTGAAAGTTTAGTAACTCAAGGGAGGCAGGTAGAACAAAGAATGTGCACCCCTCAAACAGTGGAGTCGATGCTGGAGTAAAAAGATCATCCTGCTCCATGCTATCATCCCTCCCTTAATGGACATATAAATCCCACACCATA
Source organism: Dipteris shenzhenensis (assembly GCF_047967505.1). Lineage (NCBI taxonomy): Eukaryota > Viridiplantae > Streptophyta > Polypodiopsida > Gleicheniales > Dipteridaceae > Dipteris > Dipteris shenzhenensis. The sequence continues at coordinate 15,262,711 of NC_141602.1, read as the reverse complement.
TCATCAAACACCTCCTCCTCCACGGCTTTATGAGGTAATGGGGGAGGGCTACTACATCACTCCATGCATCCATAAGGGTCCCTCTTGAAGATCACACCTCATATCGCCGACACTTCGCCTCCTCATGGTAAGCATAGGGCAACATATGCGGGTGTGGCACTGCATCCTGTATCAAATTAAAATGGGATCATAACTCAAACATATGAACACCCATAGGTATCTCAATCAACCTTAACTTACAAACCCTTACCCTGTTTACGGTTGCATCCCATTCTCCATACTTTGAGATGTGATTGAGTGTAATCCTGCATGCAGGATACATGTTTCCTCGACATCGATCACACATACATTTGATTTTTTGCTCCAACCACATTTCACGATGGTGGATACAGAGGGATTCATCCTCACTGGAGCTACTTGTTGAAGATGAAGACATCCTACAAACAAACAACCCAAAAAAATATGCTCTTCTTCAAATGTTTAATTTTAAACTCTGTGGCATGTCTAAAGGCGTGTCTAAAAGCGCGTCTATTTGTTCTATGGTGCATGTCTAAAAGCACGTCTAAGGGCACATCTAAAACCGCGTCTACTCTATGTATTTACAGGTGCAAATAGACGTGCTTTTAGACATGCTTATAGACGCGCTTTTAAACCTGCTTTTAGCGCACTCGCTTCCCTTTTCTTGACATTACTTATACTTCGCGTGGCTTGCTTGCTTCCTTATTAGCAGATCCACAATTTCGACGCTTAAGAGGAAGGCACCCATACTTACTTCCAAGCTTACACTTAAGAGGAAGGCACCCACACTTACTTCCAAGCTTAAAGGAGAGGAGGGTGAACAAGGAGGAGAAGCAACTTTGAAAAAGGAGAAGAACCTTCCATACCTCTATCCAAGGTAAATCTTTTTGCAATTGATATTTTTTGGAAGTTTTCTCTCTTTGGATTTGTACTTTCTCGTATCCAAAAAACGCATGATCTGGGTATCAACGCATGATCTGGGTATTAGTGTCACGTTTGTGTGTTGGGCGCAATGTCCTTTTCTACTTTTTAGAAAAGTTCGTCTGTCCGAGCGCGTCTATAGGCACGTCCCAAAGTGCATCTAAATGCGTGTCTACAGGCGCATCTAAATGCGCGTCTAGTTTGTTTGCAGACATAGGTAGCCGTGTCTATAGATCCATGGTTACACGCGAAAATAGATGCGCTGATTAGACGCATCTATAGATGCGCTCCGATAGTAATCCTTCCCCTTTCTTCTCATCTCATCAGTAATAGATTTTTTTTCTTTTTTTCAGTTCATCATGTGGTCAGGAAGCACTTGCAAATCACCTGATGCCCGGGAGTCTATTTTTAGGGACTTATATAACCTTTTAGGGCACCCTCCTAGTCCTGTGGAGTTATACGGGTATATGACGGTACCCTAAACACCCCCCAAGAGTCGGCACTATAGACTCCAAACCACCCAACACCAGCTGAGATCACCCCAGCGGAGTTAGCATAGCCCAGTTAGCTACACAGTGCAGGCCCATCTCCCATGCTGTCTTATGCCCCTTCCCCCATGCCGTCTTATGCCCCTTCTGCCATGCCGTCTTATGCCCCTTCCCCCATGCCGTTAGGAGGTCCTTCTGTCTCGCAGAGCTGTCGATGTACTCCTGTGCAATTGAGACTCAGTTCTCCAGCTACGACTGGTCAGCGTAGTCCCGTGCACTCTCCAGCTACGAGTGGCCAGCGTACGAGCTCGACACGACATGGTAGAAGGCGTAGTAGTAGGGAGAGCGGTAGGGGATGCATGCCACAATGCTTTGGGAGGGGTGGCGGTGGGGACGATGATGATTCAGATGATTTAGACGTGCCTCCGGGTGATGGTACGATATTCTATGACATCACTCAGACAGGAGGCATCTTGATGAATGCGCAGGGGAAGGACATCATGGCCTTCGTGTGCTCTGTAATTGCTAACAATTACAGAGCTTGCTTTATCCACTTCAAAGACCAGCCAAAGAGGTTGGCTGATGAGACCCTCGCTGCTGTTCGCTCTAGGTATCCTAACCCCCCCAATCACCAGTTCATAGATAAATGTGCCAAGTCAAAGATTGTTATGATACTTGGCAGCAAAAGATCTTCGCTTTTAAGAGGCAAGCACTAGCGGAGCTTTCCAGGATCAAGGGAGGTCAACCACCAAGGGGCCCGCCCCACACCACTCACAAGCATGAGTGGAAGAAAGTAATGAAGTCAGCAAGGGAGGACCCCAGTTTGTAGCACATGGAGGCACGAAGGATCCAGATGGAGGAATATGGAAGCACGCATTTTGGAGCAGGGGGTGTTGAATCATGGGAGACCCAATTTGTAAGTATCGATCTCAAATTATAATGCTTATGTAGTTTATGAGGAGGTTGTTTCTTTGTACTAATCCCTCTGCAAATTGTGTCGTCTTGCAGCTTGAGATCGTGGGCAGATACCCTACTCCTGTGGAGACAGCCTACCACCGCCACCATCGCAAAGGAGATACATGGAGGCACTTCTATGATGACGGGTTGATTACTGAGTGCATGCTTTGGGAAAAGTTGTCCTCTCGAAAGCAACGTGGATCCTCTCTACGAGGGAGGACGCAGCGGCCAAGGCAGACATTGCCTCTTTTCAAACACCGACAAGGTACATGCATTTCTTGAAAGGAGCATTTTCAAAGGACAATAAACTTAGTGGGCTCAAGTCCCATGATTGGCACAAGGTCGTACAGGTATTCTAAGTAGAATTAGTGTATCGATAATCATGATGCGTTAGCGTAATTATGATTATGTTATATTATTGACATGACTTCTTTGTTGCTTTGATAGTTCATCCTCCCAATTACAATAAAAGGGTGCTTACAAGAAGATGTTAGAAATGCTATATTCAAGATCTGTGGTATTGTGAGGCATGCTTACTATCAAATCACATTGATTGTATTTTCTTCAATTTAAGCTGATTAATTTGTAGACTGATTATGAATACATCTTACATGGACATGTGAAATAGGTGGATATCTCAAAAAGAGATCTCCATATCGAGCATCGAGAAGGCTAGGGTGGAATCCATCGAAGCCGTATGCTTGCTTAAGAAGCACTTTCCCTCGAGCATTATGACAACTCAAGTCCACTTGCTTGTGCACATAGTTGATGAGGTGGCTATAGTAGGTACCGTTCATAGTCGATGGATGTTTTTTCTTGAGCGGTTTATGAAAACTTTAAAGGGATTTGTAAGACAAAGAGCAAGACCAAAAGCAAGCATGGTAGAGGGATGGCTTGTGCAAGAGTCATTAGTATATATCACAAAGTTTCTTGCATCCACGGATCCCGATATGCCAGAAGCTTGGCATAACAAGGATGATGATCATATCATTGGCGAGGTTCCCCAAGGAAAAGGGATTGAAAGAAAGATGAGCAAAGAGCAAATGGAGAAATTCAATAAGTTTTGTATCCTCAATAGCCCTGAGATGCAGAAGTGGATTGAGAGATATGAAGTGGCCAAAGGAGAAAGAATAAATGCAAGGACGAGATTCAGAGTAATGTACAAGCGATCACAACCATATCCACAGGATCTAGCTCTTCTCCCTACTCACATGTCATTTGATTGGCTACAACTGTCTCTACATAAAGCCAAACGTGATGGAGAGATGATAAACAAGCGCGAGCGAGAGTTATAATCTGGATGTATGGTGCATGTAAGTTTCTTACCTCTTGACGTAATTAAGTAATTATTTGTGGCAATATACGCCATAAAATAGATGCATCTTCATTGTTTTGATGATGCTCTTTTACAATACAAAAAGTACATTGCATTATGGTCATATGAACGACATTTTCATGTGGAATGCATCGATTTAAAGAGTCACGTATGATTGTGGCATCATGGCTAAGTTCACACAAGATAGCCGAGCAAGTGCTTCGGATACCAATCTTCTCTCCTCATAGTTGGATTATTGTTGAACCATACACGACATCTATGAAGTTGATTTCAGACGATTTAGTATTTTCATTCTTGATGTAAAATGGTTTAGAACTATTTACAATGGTCCCCATGCGACAGTGAGAAAAGATAGTAGCGGTTTCTTTGAAATAGACTCCACCAAACATTGGACCAATGAAAGTGATACTTTTTTTCTTCCCGAGTTCTATGAGCAGGTGCATACTAATGATTTAATTAATCAAAGATTTCATTTTTAAAGATCCATTGATACATGTACTTGAGCATAATTTGGCACCCATCTTCAATATAGGTGGTTTTTGATCCGTATCGTTCTGATCTAAGATGGTGGTACATGATCCAAGTTGCACCACGAAGTAAGCAAATTTTTGAAGACAGATATGTGGATATGGAGATGCCACTACCAATGCCGAATCCAATTGATGAATCTAGCAAAGAAGATGTAGATCACCGTATGAGCCAAGAGGAAGATGCACATAATGACATCACACGGGAGGAAGATGGAGATCATGATATTGAGGAAGAAGAACACGATCATCAAGAATCACCACACTTTATTGAAGAAGATGATCAAATACTTTTAGGTGAACGTACGATGCTAGAGTACGATGACGATATAGGAGATCAACTCAGTATAGAGTTGGAGATAGACTTGTTTGGCACCTTAGACTTGGCTCAAGATGAAACAGTTGATGTAAATGCTCTTAATTGAAACTTTTCATCTCAAACTTGGACATGAATGTATGAGCTTCAAAGGCTTGATGTACATGCTCTCATATTTTTATTCTCTATGAGATCAAACATGTATGAAAATTTAAAAAAAATTGTCATTGGAAAAAACTAACTTTCAAAGCCTGTATGGAAAAAAAAACCTCTCTAGAAAACATCACTATAAAATAGTATATCAGTGTCGCTATATAGCGACACTTAAAGGTCACTATATAGCGACCTGGGGTGCTAAACATCGGTACATAAACATCACAATAGGATCCGTGTGTAGTAGTGAGAGAAAATAAGCGATGAGATACTAAAATAGATATATAATAAAATCAACAAGTAATACTTCATGTTTGTCTTTGTTAGAGTGAGCATACAATAGCAAGACCATTGTTGCTTTGATACCATGTTGAGACGGAAGAAGAAGAGATGATAGATGCACCAAATAGTCTTCCAAAGACGGATTCATATTGATCACAAGCTACACATATATAGGTAAGACCTAGTTCAACTCAAAGAGATTTATATACAACTCTAATAGTTATATACAGTCTTATTGAAGATATAGAACCAGTCTACCTCCTGTTTATCCTCCATCCCACTGTGACCATCTGAGCCATATATTGTCATGATGGCACATATGCAACACGCTTTTTCACTATGATGAACTTTGAGAGAAAATATGGACTACTTGGAGGCCTTCATTGAGCATATCGAGCACCAAGGACATGTGAGTTAACTCATCGAGAGTAAGAAAATTAGAGTCTCCAAAAAATAAAGGATTTTATTGTATAGTATATTGCCTCTTCTCATTGGTTTTTTCTTTCAGAAACTTTTTCATGAAGATTCAACTATCAACAAAAGTCAAGTGTAGTGTTCTACAAATTCCCAACATTAAATCTATTGGTTGTGATATTGATGCGGCACCATCCTAGATTCAACCTTGAGATTGAATCTCCCATAGTTTGTAGAGGGATCGTGATTCTTTTACCATCCTCTTTTCTCTCTTGAACCCTATATGATGTTTCTCCTATGACATCTCTTTCTCTTTTGGGTTCAACCTAGAGTCGTCCCCCATGCCCAATGTCACTTGTGGAAGCTCTAGTGGCTCGGACATGTCCACATAATAAATCCTTCCTATCATTGATCTCAACCATGATCAAATCCCTTCATTAATACCTAGGCCAACATGGTCTTTTTCTTCACTATTCCACCTTTTAGACACAATGAAGTTCCACCTTTCTCCCATTTTTCCATATTCAAGCTATAGCCTTCCACAATTATGGATGTTGTAACACCAAGTCGCAAGGATCCTAGGGTCATCGTTTGCTTGGGTGTAGCCATTTTTGGTGAGGTTTAGGGAATTTTTCCTTTTAGACACTTTTTCATGAAGATTCAACTATCAACAAAAGTCAAGTGTAGTGTTCTACAAATTACCAACATTAAATCTATTGGTTGTGATATTGATGCGGCACCATCCTAGATTCAACCTTGATATTGAATCTCCAATAGTCTGTAGAGGGATCTTGATTCTTTTACCATCCTCTTTTCTCTCTTGAACCCTATATGATGTTTTCCCTATGACATCTCTTTCTCTTTTGGGTCCTCGTCCCCCATGCCCAATGTCACTTGTGGAAGCTCTAGTGGCTCAAACACGTCCACAGAAGAAATCCTTCCTATCGTTGATCTCAACCATGATCAAATCCCTTCATTAATACCTAGGCCAACATGGTCTTTTTCTTCACTATTCCACTTTTAGACATAATGAAGTTCCACATTTCTCCCATCTTTCCATATCCAAGCTATAGCCTTCCACAATTATGGACGTTGTAACACCAAGTTGCAAGGATCCTAAGGTCATCGTTTGCTTGGGTGTAGCCATTTTTGGTGAGGTTCAGGGAATTTCCTATATATGGGTATCTTACATGACCCATAAGTTATGTAGTGCTTAATGAAATTTGGCAAACTTTGTCTTCAAGTTGTAGTACACATTCCAAATGTGAACATGAGAGCAAAAAGTTATGGAATAAGTATTTGGAACAAGACCGTTAAATAATTACAAGTGCTATGTTGCATGTGAAGCATGCATCCTAAAGACTATAGGATATAGCAATTTTTTCAAAAACATCAAAATTTTATTGTATACATACATGCAACCAAGTAATAATTCTAAAGTACACTACATGAGCTTCTCCTCAACCCAAGGGCACACCTAAATGAGATCATTATGCATGGGTTAATGGGCCTCCAATGTTGTGCTAAAGTGATGCATACCCATTTGAAGGCATGCTCTATAACTTTTTTTTGATTTGTTGAAAACCAAAACGGATTGAAAATCTGGAATCCAGACTATTAAGACATCATCCGTTGTCATCATGATAGTTTCATGAGGGTCCTTACGACGCTCATGTTGTTAGGCATACTCAATCAAAGAAATTCATGTTTGATCAAAATCAATCTTATTATTATATTATTATATAAAGGATCCTAGACTATGTCAAGAAGATAGGTTACCAATTTATTTCGTGGAACAGGTGCATCAGCAGCAGCAAGTTGATTGATGATATTCTTAAATGACTTAATATTAGTTGCTAGAGGAGTTCCCACTTTGTAGGGATTGCCCAAAATATTTCAAAGATAAAGAATCTTTATGAAATATTTCTTCTCTAAAGTAGCAACGAGCTATTCCCATATAGCATGAGAAGAAGGAAGAGCAAAGACATTCAACATAAGAGAATCATGTAGAGCAGATAAAATATACCAATGAGCTGGTTTATCACGAGAATGCCAATCGAAAAAGTCATATTTCCATTGCTCAAATAGAGGGCCCTCAGTCACAAGAGCATGATTCGCAATTGCATTGACAAGTTGGGAGGGACAAATGATATCACCAAGAAAAATATAAGAAAGATAATTACATTTGAGTATCAATAACATCTTCACTTTCCAGCCAGAAAAGCCTTGTCCTTGAAACAAAGCCTACAGATCATTGGCGTGAGGGAAAGCCATTGACAATTATATACATTGTCATCATGGGTTGAGAAAATACATGTGGGTCAGAGCTCGCAGAGCTCGTGACAATGAACGAAAACACAATTGTCACTCAAACAATATAGATGTCGAGATACACCCAAAAACGATAAGACGTGTGATAGGAGTATGCTAGAAATAGCATACATGCAAAGAAAAGCACTATAAACTTGTTGATCACAAAACCAATACATTTTTGGAGAAAAGCACTACGAGCGTGCCAATCATGAAACCGAGAGGGTGATCACAAAACCAAGATATTTTTGGAGAAAGGCACTATGAGTGTGCCGATTACGAAACTAAGACAGGAGTTGTTGGCACGAAAAACAACGTAAACTTTTGCTCTAAAGTCGGATTTGGGGCATGTAATAGCTCAAAACGAGGAGCACGACTAGAGCTATGATCCTATGCTATCAATACCTTCCTCAAATTTGCACTAGAAGACCTCCAAAAAACCACATCAAGCTAGAGATGTCAAAATAAAAAAGACACTAAAAGGCATAGGCCATTTTTCGACAAAAATATCGATGCTTTTTACATTTTTTTTTTTTTCATGGGCACAAACGTCGCTAAAAGCGTCGAAAAAGAACCATCGCTATATAGCAACACTGTTAATCATCGCTATATAACAACAATTAACAAAACTAAAAAAAAGGATTAGTGGGGCTAAACAAGGCTTGCTATGGCCCTGTTTAGCCCCACTAATCCTTTTTTTTTTTTGGTAATTACAAAACAAAGTTTTTTATAACAAAATTTCCCTTGTGAAAAGGGTGATACAAAATCGCTCAAATGAAATGATCAAGCAACGAAAGCATATACATGTCCAACATATACAACATTGTTTGTTACAAAATTACCCTTTCAAAAGGGCGATACAAAATTACTCAAACGAGCGGATATTCAAAATGACATACAGGGTGAAGAAAATACAAATTACTACTACCACTACTGCTACTACTACTCATCCGAATCTGAATCGTCCTGGTCTTGTTAGCTTGTTCCTTGGTTCTCGTGAGTTGTGCCTTCTTCCTGATCCTCGTCACGTGTGTCTGATCCCTGGCCCTAGTCATCGCTTACCTCCGATGATGGGATGCTTGAGCTTTGACCCTAACAGTGAGTCATATAAATCGAAAATTAGATTGGAACTTAAAGAATAAAACAATTTAAAAAGCAAGATTACAAGTAGGAGTAGACTTATACCGTGCGAGCAGCCACCTCAGCCCAATCGACCATTGCTCCCATTGCCTCTTGCTCAATAAACCACGGCTTTGTTCCTATCTAAAATGCATGTCGCGTCTCTACATCTGTAGGAAGACGACCCATCGGAGCTTGCTGTGGATCCAATTTATGAGAGTTAGTGTTAGCTAAAGTGCATGTAATATATGTAGTAAAACAAATAGAACAACACATTAAATGAGAAGAAGTAGACTTACCACGGTTGCCTCGAACGCCAACCATCTGCCTGCACCAAAGTGCGAAGTACCTATGATGTCCAACCATCTCTTTGCAGCCCTCCTCTGACCCTCGAACAATTCGGGATTGTCCCTATTCTGCTTCTTGAAGAACTTAGAAGATGCGAGGCACGTCCAAAGTTTTGAGATCTGCTCTATATCTTGTCTCTCCACAAGTAGGACACTCTCTTGCATCCTTATGTAGTCCATGAAACAAAACGCAATCGTTGACGCATGCATGGATGCACTTGTAATCTAATCCTCCAAGCGAGGTCACATGCTGCCTTGCCATATCTCTTGAGGTCGATAATTTATTCTCCCTTGGAATCATTTTACACAATAGCCTACACGTGAAGACCATAAATAAGGAAAATCATTCGAGTATGTGACCCATAGCATAATTCACCATGTTTGCAAAATAGACTTTAAAGCTTACTTGAGTAATGCATTCAAACTTGCATTGCTTGATCCATAGATGGTTTGTAAGTTTAGTAACCCAAGGGAGGCACATAGAACATAGAAAGTACACCCCTCAAACAGTGGAGTCGATGCTGCAGTAAAAAGATCGTCCTGCTCCATGCTATCATCCCTCCCTTCAGATTGATGGACATATAAATCCTGCACCATATCATCAAACACCTCCTCCTCCATGGCTTCATGAGGTAATGGCGGAGGGCTACTATCACCATGACTCCATGCATCCGTAATGGTCCCTCCTAAAGATCTCACCTCATATCATCGATGTTTCGCATCCTCATGATGAGCATAGGGCAACATATGCGGGTGTGGCACTGCATCCTGTATCAAATTAAAATGGGATCATAACTCTAACATATGAACACCCATAGGTATCTCAATCAACCTTATTTTTTTAACACTTACCATGTTTACGGTCACATCCCATTCTCCATACTTTGAGATGTGATTGAGTGTAATCTTGCATGCATGATACATGTTTCCTCGGCATCCATCACACATACATTTGATTTTTTGCTCCAGCCACATTTCACGATGGTGGACACGAAGGGGTTCATCCTCACTGGAGCTATTTGTTGAAGATGAAGACATCCTACAAATAAACAACCCAAAAAATTTGCTCTTGTATCAAATATTTAATCTTAAAACTCTGTAGTGCATCTAATGCCACGTATAAAACCGCGTCTATCTGTTCTGTGGTGCATGTCTATAGGCGTGTCTGAAATTATGTTACTCTATGTATTTAGATGCGCAATTACACATGTATTTAGACATGTATATTGTCATGCACCGTTCTTTCACAATCACGATCTAAATTGTAGCAAGATAATAATCACGAATGAACAAGAAGAGAGATTGCAGTATCAATCAAACTGATGAGTCTTTACAATAATTTTGGAGAAGAATCACTCCATGAAGGAGCTCGATACCACCTGTCCACCCCCAAGCTATCTCACTCTCACTCTCGCTCGCATGAAGATGTTTAAATTAGATGATCAAATGATCAAATCTCAATCACACTCTCACTCTCAAAATATCTTGAACTTATCTTCTTCTTTGCGCTGCGTCGATTCGTGTGTGCTATTGTCACTTTCACAGCACCTCGATATGCATGCCTTCTCTTCGCTCATGCAACCTCGAGATGCGTGCCTTCTCTTCTCTTTCGAACAGCCTTGATATGCATGCCTTCTCTTCGCTTGCACAACCTCGAGATGCGTGCCTTCTCTTCTCTTTCGAACAGCCTCGATATGCGTGCATTGGATTGTGTGTTCTCCTTCTCATGATCTCCTCTTCTTTGATAGCCTTTCACGACTCCAAAAAAAAGATGGCCAAAGGCCCCCAAATTCGGCCAAAAATAGCTTTTCTTGAAAAGCGTACGTGTGCTTTTCACCTTCTTTTAGCGTGTGCTTTTGATAGCAAACGTGTACGGAATCTCGACGTCTCTCTCTTTTTTAAAAAAAATAAAAGGCATGAAAATGACCCTGTTCGGAGCATCACCACGCCTACCTTGTAGATCCAATGGACAAGCTCAATAGCTCATCTCGAAGTTTGGAGCCTCTTCTTTTCCTTTGCATTTGACCTTTCATGGCTAACTCTTCCATCTCGGCATATATAGATGTGCCATTAGACGCGCTTATAGACACGGTTTTTAAATCTACTTTTAGCATGCTTGCTTTGCTTTTCTTCACATACCTTAAGCTTTGCACGATTTTCTTACCTTAAGATCCACAATTCCGAGCACCCACACTTATCTGCAGGCACCCACACTTACTTCCAGGCACCCACAATCATCTCTAAGCACACAAGAGAAGAGGGTGAACAAGGAAGAGAAGAAAGAGAAGCAAAGGGTGAACAAGGAAGAGAAGCAACTTTGAAGAAGGACAAGAAGCTTCCATACCTCTATCCAAGGTAATTCTCTTTACGGTTGATCTTCTTTGAAAGTTGCTCTCTTTGGATTCGTCCTTTGTCGTATCCAAGAAACAAATGTTTTTGGTATCAATGTTGCACTTTTGGGTCGAGCGCATGTCCTTTTTGAGTTTTTAGAATAGTCCATCTATCATAGTGCGTCTATAGATGCATCTAAGAGTGCATCTAAAATTGCATCTACAAGCGCGTCTATAGATGCATCTACTCTGTTTTCAAAAATAGATAGCTGTGTCTATAGACAGGCTTTGATAGTTTTAGACCCATCTCTTTCCTTCTCTTCCCTTCCCTTCCCTTCCCTTCCCTTCCCTTTCCTTTCCTTTCTCTTTCCTCTTCCCTTTCCCTTTCCACTTCCACTTCCAAGAAAAGGATTTGCCTCTCTTTTCCTATATTTGCCTCTCTTTCCTTCTCTCTTTTATCCTTTCTTTCCCTCTCTTTTCGTGGTAATTTTTCTCTCTTATCTCCTCTCTTTTCCTCTCCTTTATCCTCTCTTTTATTCCCACTTTTTCTCTCTTTTTCTCCTCTTTTCCTCTCCTTTCTCCTCTCTTTTATCCCCACTTTCTCTCTCTGTTTCTCCTCTCGTTTCCTCTCCTTTCTCCTCTCTTTTCCTCTCTTTTTTGCTCTCTTTCCTTCTCTCTTTTTCTCTCTTTTCTTCTTCTTTTTCTCTTCTTAGCTCATCTGTAATCTTCTTTTTTTCTTTTTTCCAGTTCATCATGTAGCCAGGAATCTCTTCAGGCTCACCTGATCATTGGGAGACCATCTTTTGGGAGTTATATAACCTTTTGGGAAACCCTCCTAGTCCTGGGGAGTTATACGGCTACATGATGGGTACTCTACACCCCCCCCAGGAGTTGGCACTATAGACTCCAAACCACCCCAACTCCACACCAGCTGAGATTACCCCAGTGGAGTCAACACATCCCAGCCGGCTAGACAGTCGAGCCCCTTCCCCCATGCCATCTTATGCCCCTTCCCCCACGCTGTCAGGAGGTCCTTCTGTCTAGCAGAGCCGTCGACGTACTCCTGTGTAGTCGAGACTCGGTTGTCCAGCTACGAGTGGTCCACATAGTCCCGTGCAGTCTCCAGCTATGAGTGGCCAGCGTACTAGCTCGACACGACATGGTAGCAGGCGTAGTAACAAGGAGAGTGGTGAGGGATGCATGGCATAGTGCTTTGGGAGGGGTGGTTGTGGGGATTAGGATGATTCAAAGGATTTAGATGTGCCTTTGGGTGATGATACGATCTTCTGACATCACTCAGACACGAGGCATCTTGATGGATGCACGGGGGAAGGACATCATGGCCTTCATGCACTCTATAATTGCTAACAATTATAGAGATTGCTTTATCCACTACAAAGACCATCAAAAGAGGTTCGCTAATGAGACCCTTGCTGCTGTTCACTCTAGGTATCCTAACCCCCCCAATGTTCAATTCACAAATAAATGGGCCAAGTCAAAGATTGTTATGATACTTAGCAATCAAAAATCTTCGCTTAAGAGGTAGGCACTAACGAAGCTTGCCAGGCTCGAGGGAGGTCAATCACCAAGGGGCCCACCGCACACCACTCACAAGCATGAGTGGAAGAAAGTAACGAAGTCAGCAAGGGAGGAACCCAATCTGCAGCACGTGGAGGCACGAAGGATCCAAATGGAGCAATATGGAAGCGTGCATTTTGGAGCAGGGGGTGTTGAATCATGGGAGGCTCAATTTATAAGTATCCATCTCAAATTATATTATTTATGTAGTTTATTAGGAGGTTTTTTCTTTGTACTAACCCCTCCGCAAATTGTGTCATCTTGCAGCTTGATATTGTGGGCAGGTACGCTACTCCTGTCGATACAGCCTACCACTGCCACCATCCCAAAGGAGATACATGGAAGCACTTCTATAATGACGGGTTGATTACTAAGGAGCAGGCTACTAGAGCGTTCCCAAGGGTATTTGAAAGTAATTAAATATTGTTAATATTATAAGTAAAGATTTGATTTTTCATACATTGATATATGTTGTCCCTTTTTTATAGGCCCCTGCACAAGAAGATGAGGAAGAAGACGAGGAAGGAGGTAGAGAAGGGAGTGCAGAAGGGAGCATGGAAGGGAGCCAGGACATGGAGAACTTAGATTAATTGTAGAAGTAGTGCTAGCTACTCTTTTTTGTACTTAAAGCCACTAGCTTGGCTTCGTGCCTCTTGTATATACACTCCTCTTATTTTTGGTACTTGAAGCCACAGGACGTGGGGTAGCTTCATGCTATATGTACATACAAGCACTTTTTGAGCTATGAATTTATATACTCTTTTTATTTTTTTGGCTTTCAATTTTCTTGTGCAACGTTCTATCAATTAATGCCTTGTGAACTAAACGTTTTGGATTTGTAATGTTTTATTTAGAATTATAATTGTCGGCTATAGATGTGCTTACAAGAGTGCTAATTAAAATGCGGTTGGTTGTAAGAATTGAATTACTGTGCAATGTGGAAATGGGATTTCTATAACTACATAGCATACAAAACATATGTAGCATTCTGTTCAAGAACACAAAATTTAAAAAATATTATATAGTGCGTCTAGCAAACCATCTAGAAATGAGTCTATATATGCGTCTATCTGTTCGAGAAGCATCTATTTGCGCATCTATAAAAGTGTCTATAAGACTATTTATAACTGCGTCTATACACGTGTTTAATGATGTGTCTATCTGTTTTTAAATTTTGTAGCAGAGTTTCTATTTACGCATCTATATGCACATCTATAGGTGCATCTATCTGCTATATAGATGCGCTATTAGATGCGGGTCTCTAGACGTGCAAATAGATGCACCCGTAAGTTTTTTTTTAGTTGAGTAAAGGCATTTGTGTGCGCATCTATAGGTGCTTTGTCTCACATTTGTTCTCACATTTTCATAGATAACAACAAATTTTCCATCCTTATATTTTTTTGACGAAATGCTTTTTCATCAGCGGGATATTTTGGTACTAAAAGTTTCATTAGATGAAAGTGATATTTCACTCATTTTGGGCTTTGCTTCTTTTTCCCCTTTTTTTGGATATCCAAAAAACCCAATGCATCCATAGACATGCATACATACGTGTTTCCTTAATTTTAAAAAAAAGTTATGAGCGCATCTATTAGCAAGTCTACAACCCTGCATATATAGTCATGTCCATGTAACAGACAGATGCGCCTATAGACACGCTATTAGATGCTCTGTAAAAATTTTAAAAAAATAGAAAGTGGCGCTCATAGACGTGCCTATAGACGCTCTACAAAATCTATTTTAAAATAAGCAAAATTCTGTGTGGTTGAACATAATGTTGTGTATGCTTTGTGGTTGCAAGCACTTCTATAGTGTGCAATTCAATTCTTATAGCTAACCACGTTTTAATTAGAATGATTCCATGCACGTCTATAGTCGACGATTACAATTTCGAATAAAACATTACAACTCCAAAACGTTTAGTTCACAAGGCATTCATTGATAGAACATTGCATAAGGAAATTGAATGCCAAAAAAATAAAAGGAGTGCATATAGTAATTCAAAGCCCAAAAAGTGCTTATATATACATATACCATGAAGCCGAGCCACCTCTAACTTCAAGTACAAAAAATAAGAGGAGTGTATATACAAAAAAGGCACGAAGCCAAGCCAATGGCTTCAAGTACAGAAAAGAGTAGCTAGCACTAATTCTAGCACTACTTCTATGACTAATCTAAGTCATTCGCATTCTTTCTCCCTTCTTCATCGCCTTCTTCCTCCTCAATGTCCTTACCTTCTTCCTCCTAAATATTCCTAGGGGCCTGTAAAGGAGGGACAACATGTATCAATGTATGATCTTTATTTACAATATTGATATTATTTAAGTACTTTTAAATATGTGGGGGGGTGCTCCAGTAGCTCGGATATACTGCTCCTCAGTAATCAACCCCTCATCATAGAAGTGCCTCCATTTATATTGTATGCGATGTTCACGATGGTAGGCTGTTGGTAGTCACTTTATGAAAGGCCATGTAAGACATGTGAGCAAGCACACATTTAAAATACCACTATACTAAAAATTTTACAATTTTATGCATACTTCTTTTTTCCTCTTCCATATGTAAATATGTAATTTTGGATGTAAATGTAGATGCCATAATTATTTAAGAAATGTACTTTTCTAACACCCTCATGTCTATAAATCATCCGTAGGTAACCTAACATAAAAAGTCCCCCTCTATTAATGAACCGACTATGTTACATGTTGTACACAATGATTATCCCAACAAGCAAGGAGCACAAATGTTTGTGCACACATCCTTGCATCCCTTTCTGGAACTACTAGGGAACCCAAACAAATCTCTTTTTAAATGAAAGGTGATGGAAACAATCCAAATTTTGTAATGTTTATGCACACATCGTTGCATCCTTTTATGGCATCCAGGGGCGTACTCTCGAGGGGATCACTCATCATATGTAACCCTATCAGTTGAGTTCAATAGAGGGATATTTCATATTTCTAAATGTAATAAGAATTAACTTACACAAGGGAGTATTTAAGATAAATTTGGAAAATATTTACAGATTTGTACAGGAAAAGGGTACATTTTAATAGTGAAAATTTTATAGATAATGGATTCAAACAAGAGGGCAGAGTTTGTGTGTCGGACAGCACTGCCCCCCTTTTCTATGATCCTCCTTGCATTGATCCATGCAGTTGCATCATCGAAGTACCTTGCTCTGGGTGAGGACTCGCTAGAGATACATAGAGAAAACGCAAAGAAGGTGCACATGGTTGCCACATAACTCCTAGAGGACTGAAGAGGACTCACCATGGAGCTGAATCAAAACCCATGCCATGGCTACAAGTGTCTCACAATCCGAATTCAAAGGGCAAAGCAAATCGTTGCTATAGCTCTACCCGTAATGGGGTAGTGCTAAAAATGGACCTTGAACTCAAGCGATATAGAGGACGATATAGAGGGTCTATACATAGTGACCACCAAGGCATAGTAGCACTTAGGGGACCCAAAGAGATCATGTGGAATACAGTCAAAGAATGCAAGGCATTTTCGTCATGTTGTAATGGATAAGGTTATGTTAGTTCAAGGCCGCCACGTGACCATCATTGGAGAGACATCACGGGGGGCTGTCGAGTATTGCATGTTGGGTAGCAGTTTGCCGTGTACTGGATTGGCGTTTGTGGCCATTGGGACACTCCGGCGAAAGGACCGTCCCATCGTGTATCGGTTTGGCGTGTTGGGTTACAAATTTTGTCCGTAGCGAGGGCGGAGGGCGGCCACCATAGTCTCAGTCTCTGGTGTGGTAGAATCATCGATGGATAACATTTGAGAGAGCTCGAGAGACTGAGTCCATGCACAGCGAGGCCACCGCAGGATCTGGTATCATAAATGATAGATCATTTCCTAGGCATCGCATTGGGAAACGCTAAAATTATTGTCCATGCGAGATAAAGTATAAGGTGAAGACGAAGATTGAATCTTGTAGCTTGTAAGAAACTCCTCGCCGGAATATAGTGAAAAGAAAGAGTCAGGTCAAAAGGAGGCTTTCTGGCGACGAGAGGTACAAACTGATTCTATGTCACTTCCACTTGCATTGCAGCTAGCTTGAGCCTTTAAGCATCACCCCTACGGCCAGCTCTTTCTCACCATACCTCCATCGCATCTCTAATAAGCCTTATCGTTCTCCCTCGACCTCCTCCCTTTGATTAAAATTCTATGGCATTCCGTAAGTGCAATCTTTTAGCCCAACATGGATTGATAATTGCGCTCTTGGCTCTCCTCCCAGTGGCGATTCACGGTTCTCGTCTTCTTATGGAGGGTACGTATTGCTCTTTTTAATTTGTCCCTAAGTACTCACCAGCCTCTTATCCTTACTCCCAACTTCCGATCTAACAAGACGCTGTTTCGGTTAAGAATTTAGCAAAGCGATTGTGTATATTCCTCAGCACTTGCAAAATTTGTTGCATTTGGATCTATCTTACCCGGTTGGGAACCGCAACGTCGCGTATAACGTTCTACTTTGGTGGCAAAATTATGCGAAGCCTGATTGCTCCAATGCTTAGCCATTCGAAGTACTTTTGCTTAGCGTGTGGAAGTCTAATGCATTGGTTATATCTCATTTGATCGCGAAAAGCGCGACCCTTTGATTCTGCACAGCTTTTTGCGCCTGTAAACATTTCATTTCATTCACATCTATCTAACTAATTGGGTGACGCATTCTTTGTTGTTAGGGTGGGCCCCCTCAGAAGCTCCATCACCATCTTCGTTGTTAGGTAAGGCGCCCGCAGAAGCTCCATCACCATCTTTGTTGTCAGGGAGGCCGCCCACAGAAGCTCCATCACCATCCAGCACACTGTCAAGCAATAACGGGAAAGTTTTCAGATCATATATCGGCTCGCAGTGGGATGGGGTACAGTTAACGGATCTGCCCATCAATGGAGAAGTGGAATTTCACTTCATTCTTTCTTTCGCGATCGATTATGCCAGTGCTTCGGGGGACAGTTCGTATACGCCCACCGACGGCGTATTCAATACCTTTTGGGATGACACTCTATCAGGCAGTGCAGCCCAAGCGATCAAGGCCAGCAACCCAAATGTGAAGATCATAGTTAGCCTCGGTGGAGCTGTCATAGGAGATAATCAGGCCGTAGAGTTTAATCCAAGTTCTGAGTCAAGTTGGGTGAGCAATGCTGTCTCTTCTCTTACGTACCTGGCCAACGAATATGGTCTAGATGGAATTGATATAGACTACGAGCAGTTCGCGTCCAGCACGACGCCTAGTGTCTTCGCGTCCTGCATCGGCCAACTGATCACCCAGCTGAAGCAAAACAAGGTGATCTCCGTAGCATCCATTGCTCCATTTGATGAGGTCGAACCTTACTACACTGCACTCTGGGAGCAATATTCCAGCGTGATCGACTACGTCAATTTCCAATTCTACACCTACAGTCCTGAAACGACTGTGTCAGAGTTCGTGACTCAATACTACACCGCAGCAGCAGTGTACTGGGGAGGGAAGGTTCTTCCAAGTTTCAGCACAGATCCAGGAACTGCAAGCGACGCTGGGAGCGGAGGCATAACGCCCTCCACAGGTTTCTTCACGGCGTGTCAGCAGCTACAAACAACTGGGGAGTTGCCGGGCATCTTTGTTTGGTCAGCTGACACCTCTTACACGTCAGATGTCATGTTCCAGTTTGAAGAACAAGCACAAACTCTCTTGGCTTCTGCATAAGCAGCCCTAACACAGTAGCAATAAGAGATTAGACTTACATTCTATCAGGGTTTATATAGCATCCAAAATTCTTTGTAGCATTCATTTAGTATCCAAAATTCTTTGTACGGAGAATGAAAACGACAAGAAGTACCCTAAAATTCTATCAATATCATCCTTGCCAATTGAATCAAATGTCAAACCCCTATTATAATCTTAATGAGATCTATGGCTTCTAACGTCGTCATTTCCTTCTCTCGATAACGATGACAAAGATTTTTCCAGCGTACGCTTAATTTTCTTGCAAGATACTTTTCTATACTTTTCAAGTTTCTGCAATTGCTTTTCTTTTCTCTAAGGTTCTCTAGAGACCGGCACAAGCTGCAAGTCATGGGAAGGGCGTCACATCCAAAGATTTTATAATCAATACATTGCCCACCTAAAACGATAGGTATAAAGATGCAATAAACGACGGGTGGTGAAGAAGAAGAAATAGAGATGGAAAGAGGCACTAGCGTTCGTTTGGTAGTAAAGCAAAAGAATGGCTATTCTAATCAGTGCACAACCATGAGTTGCCAATGTTGTTTGCCCATGGATGGGCAAATGGAGTCTCAGATTTGGGGCAGTATTAAAACGCGAGCTTTAAAACGTTTTGAACATTTTTAAATTAACCTTGAGGCGCTTTTAAACGGTCCAATAGCAAATTTTAATTGGGACCGGCTCTAGCCGGTTACCGAGTGGTAAATCCATACATCGCTCGGTATATCAACACAACATTGCAAGGTAAGATATTAGACCACTTAGTGTTATGTACACCGAGCAGTGTTCCACTACACCGACTGGTATACTCTAGCAGATCAAGTGGTGTTTAGCTACACTGCTCCATGTTGTTAATGATATATAAACTAGCGTCGGGTTGGTACTTTTCACATAATCGAATTTCTTAGTAGTCTGTGGAGTCTTGGGAAAGAAAGAAGTATAATAAAGAGGATAAACAAAGCTACAAATAAAATTTTAAGTTTTGTTAGTCCTTATAAGTTCAAAACAGTATGTGATGCTGGTGGTGGCACAACAAGACAAAGCACCCATAGACGCGCGCACAGACGCGTTTCATGAACTAAATAAAAAACTTACGGGCGCGTCTATTTGCACGTCAGGAGACCCACGTCTATTAGCGCGTCTATATATCAGACTTACGCGCGTATAGACGCGCTCATACATATGTAAATAGACACGCAAATAAACGCTTTGATAGATGCACGTATAGACGCAAATCGAACAGACAGACGCGAATATAAACGCATTTGTAAACGCACTGATAGACGCGCCTTTTTTTTTAAAAAATTTTACAGAATACTGTGTATGTTGTGTATGCTATATAGTTACAAGAATCCCATATCCACATTCTGTAATTCAATTCTTACAGCCAACCTCATTTTAATTACAATTCCAAATAAAATATTACAACTCCAAAACGCAATAAAATTGAAAGCTCAAAAAGTGCTTATATATACATATAGCACGAAGCTAGGCCACGTCATGTGGCTCCAAGTACAAAAAATAAGAAAGCTAAGCCATGTCATGTGGCTTCAAGTACAAAAAATAAGAGGAGTCTATATACAAGAGGCACGAAGCCAAGCCAATGGCTTTAAGTACAAAAAAGAATAGTAGCACTACTTCTACGACTAATCCTCGCTGCCTTCCATGCTCCCTTCTGCGCTGCCTTCTGCGCTCCCTTCTGCACCTCCTTCCTCGTCTTCCTCGTTGTCTTGTGCAGGGGCGCCCTGTAAATAAGGGACAACATATATCAATGTATGAAAAATCAAATCTTTACTTATAATTTTGGCATTATTTCATTACTTTCAAATACCTAGGGGGCCTGTCCAGTCGCTCGGGTATACTGCTCCTCAGTAATCAACCCGTCATCATAGAAGTGCCTCCATGTATCTCCTCTGTGATGGTGGCGGTGGTAGGCTGTCTCCACTGGAGTAGGGTATCTGCCCACGATCTCAAGCTGCATGACCGCGATACACTTTGTGGAGGGATTAGTACAAAGAAACAACCAACCTCCTAATAAACTACATAAGCAATATAATTTGAGATCGATACTTACAAATTGGGCCTCCCATGATTCAACACCCCCTGCTCCAAAATGCGCGCTCCCATACTCCTCCGTCTGGATCCTCCGTGCCTCCACGTGCTACAAACTGGGCTCCTCCCTCGCTGACTTCATTGCCTTCTTCCACTCACGCTTCTGAGTGGTGTGGGGCGGGCCCCTTGGAGGTTGACCTGCCTCAAGTCTGCCAAGCTCCGCTAGTGCCTGCCTCTTAAGGGAAGATCTTTTATTGCTAAGTATCGTAACAATCTTTGACTTCCCCCATTTATCTATGAACTGGCGATTGGGGGGGTTAGGATACCTAGAGCGAACAGTAGCGAGGGTCTCATCAGCCAACCTCTTTGGGTGGTCTTTATAGTGGATAAAGCAATCTCTGTAATTGTTAGCAATTACAGAGCGCATGAAGGCCATTACATCCTTCCGCCGCGCATCCATCAAGATGCCTCCTGTCTGGGTGATGTCATAATAAATCGTACCATCACCCAGAGGCACGTCTAAATCATCGGAATCATCATCCTCGGCCTCACCGCCACATGGCCCAAAGCACTGTGCCATGCATCCGCCACCGCTCTCCCTGCTACTACGCCTGCCACCCTGTCGTGTCGAGCTCGTACGCTGGCCCCTTGTAGCTGGGGACTGCGCGGGACTACGCTGACCACTCGTAGCTGGAGAACCGAGTCTCGACGGCTGGGGAGTATGTCAACGGCTCGCTGAGGCAGAAGGACCTCCTAAAGGCATGGGGGAAGGGGCATAAGACGGGATGGCAGAAGGGACATAAGACGGCATGGGGGAAGGGGCATAAGACGGTACGGGGGAAGGGGCATAAGACGGGGCATAAGACGGCTGTGCGGACTCCGCTGGGGTGATCTCAGGCGGTGTGGGGTGGCTCGGAGTCTGTAGTGCCGACTCCTGGGGAATGTTAAGGGTACCCGTCATGTACCCGTATAACTCCGTAGGACTAGGAGGGTGCCCTAAAATATTATATAAATCCTTCCATATCGATTCACGCGGATCAGGTGAGCTAGAAGCACTTCCTCCCCACATGTTAAACTGGAAAAAAATAAACAAATCTATTACTTTGGGAGCTGAGAAGAAAGGGAAAAAAAAAAAAAAAGAGGCTCTGTCAGAGCGCGTCTATAGACCCGTCTAATCTTCGCGTCTATAAACGCGTCTAACAGAGCATTTAATAGTTCAAGTAAAAGCGCATCTACCACCGCGTCTAACAGACGTCAAAACAGCCATCTAACAGTGCGTTAAAAAGCACGTCTAACAGCCCGTCCAAACATCCATCTAACAGCGCGTCTAAAAGCGCGTCTAACAATTCATTTAAAACTCCGTTTAACAGATCGTTTGTTTGAGCGTCTATATACACGTCTGTGCATGTCTGTAGCAAGCCAGATGCGCAAATAGACGTGCCTGTAGATGCGCATTTAGACGCGCCCTCAGACGCCTGTATACACGCGCTCTGACAGTCGAGAATACTCAAAAGTGGAAAAGGACGTTTCGCCCGACAAAAGAACGTGTTGCTCATACCTAGATGCTGCGTTTCGTGGATGCGAAAAAGTACAAAACTGGAAAGAGCAAGCAAGAACAACTTCAAAAGGACTTACTTGGAAAAAGTTATGGAAGGATCTTTCTTTTCCAAACTTGTTTCTTCTCCTTGTTCGTACTCCTCCTCTTCTTTAGGCTTGGAAGCAAGCTGTGTAGGTACGGTCCCTTTGTCTTGAGTGAAAGCTTGGAACTGTGTATGGGAGGCTCTCTCTTAAGCTTCGAATCTATAGAACTGCTAATAAAGAAGGAAGAAAGCCGCTCGCAAAGTTTAAGTAGTCAAAAGAAAAGCAAAGCGAGCGGCGCGCCGAAAAGCAGGTTTAAAAGTCGCGGGTATAGTCGCGTCTATTAGCGCATCTATAGTCGCGTCTGAATACACAGAGTAAATGCGTCTATAGTCGCGTTTATTAGCACGTCTACAGGCGCGTTTAAATACACAGAGTAGGCGGGCATTTAGACGCGCAAGTAGACGCGACATTAGACGTGATGATAGACGCGGCGATAGACGCGACACAGAGTTTTTAAGTTAAGCATTTGAAGAAGAGCAAATTTGGTGGGTTGTTTGTTTGTAGGATGTCTCCATCTTCAACAAGCAGCTCCAGTGAGGATGAATCCCTCCGTATCCACCATCGCAAAATGTGGTTGGAGCAAAAAATCAAATGTCTGTGTGATCGATGTCGAGGAAACATGTATCGTGCACGCAGGATTACGCTCAATCATATCTCAAAGTATGGAGAATGGGATGTGACCGTAAACAGGGTAAGGATTTGTAAGTTAAGGTTGATTGAGATACCTATGGGTGTTCATATGTTTGAGTTATAATGATCCCGTTTTAATTTGATACAGGATGCAGTGCCACACCCGCACATGTTACCCTATGCCCGTCGTGAGGAGGCGAAGCGTCGGCGATATGAGGTGGGATCTTCAGGAGGGACCGTTACGGATGCATGGAGTGATGGTGATAGTAGCCCTCCACCATTACCTCATGAAGCCATGGAGGAGAAGGTGTTTGATGATATGGTGCAGGATTTATATGTCCATCAAGGGAGGGATAATAGCATGGAGCAGGATGATCTTTTTACTGCAGCATCGACTCCACTGTTTGAGGGGTGTACATTCTCTGTTCTACGTGCCTCCCTTGAGTTACTAAACTTGCAAACCATCTATGGATGGAGCAATCCAAGTTTGAATGCATTACTCAAGTAAGCTTTAATTTAAAGTCAATTTTGCAAACATGATGAATTATGCGCGTGGGTCAATTACTCGAATGCTTTTCCTCATTTATGGTCTTCACGTGCAGGCTATTGTGTAAAATGCTTTCAAGGGAGAATAAATTACCGACCTCAAGAGATATGGCAAGGCAACATGTGACCTCTCTTGGAGGATTAGATTACAAGCGCATCCATGCATGTGTCAACGATTGCGTTTTGTTTCGTGGACTACATAAGGATGCAAGAGAGTGTCCTACTTGTGGAGAGGCAAGATACAGAGCAGATCTCAAAAACTTGGACGTGCCTCGTAAGGTATTGCCACATTTTCCCATAATCCCTCGCATCCAACATATGTTCAAGTGCAAATCTATTGCAGAGCTCATGTCATGGCATTCCTCCCATCGATCAATCGATGGCAAGTGGAGAACTCCCGCGGACTCTCCTGCGTGGAAGCATATTTAAGACACATGGCCAAGCTTCAAGGAAGAACCTAGGAGCTTGAGACTTGGATTGGGTATGGACGGTGTGAACCCATTTGGTCTCAAAAGCACGTCTTACAGTGTATGGCCAGTGGTATTGGTGAATTACAATCTTCCACCCTCTATGGCTATTAAGAAAGGAAATGTCATGCTGTCCCTTCTAATTCCAGGGAAACATAAAGTCAAAAACCCTGATGTTTATTTGGAGCCTTTGATTGATGAGCTAGAGATACTTTGGAGAGGTATCGAGGTGCATGATGTGAGCAGGCCTCCCTCGTCACGAGACTTCAACTACAAAGCAGTCTTGATGTGGATGATGCATGACTTCCCAGGCTATGGCGAGTGTTCAGGTAAGCATTGCATTTTTTAATTATGAATAGGCAAGGACGTGGCACCCTAAACCCACCTTCCACTCTTAATTGCATCTATTGTTTGAGGTCTCACTACATCGGGTTACCATGCATGTCCTGTTTGTGGTCCTTTGCTAGTTGCCTCATGGGCAGACGCATTGAATAAGGTCATCTATGAGAATCACCATCGATTTCTCCCACCTAATCATCCTAGATATGTTGCCCCTTGGAATGAAGTCCTCCCACAATCACTCACCGCGGGAGATTGGATGAGAATTTGGGACGGTTCCATGACTCCTCCACCACTTGGCAGGAGCCGGTAAGGATTTGTAACTATTGGCTGGAAGTAAAGATTGGCTGTAACTATTGGTTGAAAGTGAGGATTGCATGCTAACACTTTATTTTGTTTAGATACTCCATCTTTTATCGTTTACCATATTGGTCCCACCTCAAGATCAATCACCTGCTCGATCCCATGCATATCTTCAAGAATGTGGCATCTACCATTTGGGAGCATTTGAATGGGACACGAGATTCGGTAGGCATAAGGGAGGATCTACGTACCACAGGGAGGATGCGTGAAGCTTGGCCTCAAGAGAGACCAAATGGGCATGTTTTTTTACCTCGTGCACCGTGGATGTTATCAAAGCTAGAGATGGCGACGGTGAAGCACGCTATTACTACAATTCGTACTCCCCCCACTGGATGCATGAGGTGTTTGAAGGGAGCCTTTACAAAGAGCAAGAAAAGAGGCGTAGAGCAATTATATGGCTTGAAATCTCATGATTGGCACAAGATGCTCCAAGTAAGTATTTTATATGCATAATATCTTTTTCCTTTCAAATTTGTGAGTGAACAGCTATAAGCAACTAATCAACCACCTCCTCGCGGGTTCAGTTCATACTACCTACTAGCATTTCACGTAGTGCATCAAAGGACGTGAAAGATTGTATTTACAAAATGGGCGAGCTTGTGAGGTATGTGAGCTCAAAGGAAATAGATCCCACCACGCTTGAGAATGCTCAAGTTATGTTAGTGGAGGCGGTTTGTTTAGTGGAGGAGACATTTCCACGTTCTATTCTCACAAGCCAACTACATCTCATAGTGCATTTGGTGGATGAGATTGCTATATGCGGTACTATACATGCACGATGGTTGTTCTTCCTCGAGCGCTTCATGAAGACCTTGAAGGGCTTCGTGAGACAAAATGCAAGACCCGAAGGTAGCATGGCCGAGGGTTGGTTGGTACAAGAGTCACTTGTATATATTTATGAGTTTCTTGTTGATGTGGATAGCTCTCTCCCACGACTATGGAGAGATGATGAAGACCTAAGGATGACCTCTATTGTGCCTCAAGGAAGAGGACGCAACAAAGTAATAGACACGGAGTTGCGTAATAGTATCAACCTCTTTTGTGTGCTTAATAGTGATGTGATGAAAAGATGGGTGACAAGATACGAGGATGCAAACGCAAGAAGACAAGAAGAAAGGGCCCTCTTTCGTACACACCACGGATCTCGTGTGCCATACCCTCAGCGTCTAAGAGCACTTCCAAAGGATATTCATGTGGATTGGCTACTTGATGAAATGGAGAAAGCAGAGAAAGACGAGGGGATGCATATCACAATGGAAGAATGGGAGTATGCTAGGGGATGCATGAGCAAGGTCGGTATATAGAATGTTATGCATAAGTTAGGAGGTTTTTATAATTTAGATTGCTTATTTAATTGATTTTTTCTTGGTGTAGTGCACTATGTTCAATGCTATATGGTGTGAGGGCAAGCATTTTCAAACACAACGGATTGATGATAAGAGAAACACACAAGATTGCGGCGTCATTGCTAGCTTTGAGGGAGCCAATGGAGTCATGCATGATTATTGTGGCATAATCCAAGATATCATTATGCTTGACTTTCGACGCTTCTTTGTGTATGTTTTGGATGTTAAGTGGTTTA
This sequence comes from Dipteris shenzhenensis, assembly GCF_047967505.1. Lineage (NCBI taxonomy): Eukaryota > Viridiplantae > Streptophyta > Polypodiopsida > Gleicheniales > Dipteridaceae > Dipteris > Dipteris shenzhenensis. The sequence goes on along the minus strand of NC_141602.1, from coordinate 15,236,282 downwards.
AGGACGTGGTGGAAAGAGGCCCTAATGCAACAATCAAACGCCATGCAAGTGGCTTTGTAACTATTGACTCCAGAAAGTTTTGGCAAAGTAGGAAGGACACACTAATACTACCGCAACAATGTGAATAGGTACTGTGCACACACATAAAAATACTCGCTTTTAAATATTTGATGCAAGAAAAGTAACATGATTGTATTTGTGTTTGAATTAGGTTGTCTATCAACCAATGGTGGATAATAATAGGTGGTGGCATGTCATACCTATTATGCCACGTTCCAAAGTGATGTATAGTACATTTACTAATATGGAGCGTATGGAGGATGATCATGCCCATGGACGTGATGATGACCGTGATACAAGAGAGGAGGATGATCATGAGATAGGAGATATAGATATTGAGGCCGGCATTACCCGTGAGGACGAGCCTACCATTGGAGATCTTGATTTCGATGAGCACATGAGTGGCACAAGTAGTAGTGGGTTGAATGTATTTGTAGATCTAAACACTTGTTTGGATTTTGAAGTAGATAGTTTGGCAAGGGTTGATCTCATTGAGGATGAGATTGAACTGTAGCCCCATAATTGATATTGGCAAAACTATTTTACATATTGTCTCATTCTCCTCATTTCCCTTAATTCTTGTATATGTGGGCTTGCAAAAAATTATGTGCTTTGGTAATCATGGGCAATGTTTGGAAAGCAATGATGTACACCAAAATCTCACTTTCTGTATTCTCTGGAGTGCGTCTAACCCCGCGTCTAAATGCGCGTCTGAGTCTCAGTGTAAAGGTGCAAATAAACGCGCAAATACACGCGCAAATAGATGCGCTAATAGACGGGATGTTAGACGGGCCCGTATTTTCTCAGGTCTAATGCGCAAATAAACGCGGTGATTGACGCGCAAATAGACAAGCATTTAGCTGCGCTGATAGACGCGCCCGTAATTTCTCTACTAAAGCAACACCTATAGACGCGCCCGCTATTTTGCGCGTCTACCAAGCGCGTCTATAGTTGCTTTGTGTTGTTGTGTGGGCTGGCTTGCCATTCAGAATTCACTCATACTTACATACTAATTGGATAATTAACATTTACATACTATCAGGTAAAGAGTAAGTTAGTTGCATGTGACATTGTACATGGCTTTGGAAAAATAGATGATTTTAATTTTTTGCATGAAGTATTTAAATTGTAACTTGTCTAGACTCTAGACTCTTTGGAAAGACATGTCACTTAGGACTAGGTAAAGAGTTTATTAGTTGCATGCAGGCTTGGGATTTTAGTTTAGTTACATAACTTAAGATTTCAATCTAGTTGCATGAAATATCATAGGTTAAAGCAAGCTTTGTAAAAATGGAATAGTAGACATTACAAGATGCATGAAATGATCTATTTTTGGAAAAGCTTAGGTTTGTGTGTATGTTTTTCACTCGTTTTTCATAATTTTTAACATATGTATTTATTTATAAGCATGTAGCTATAGCTTATATTTCAAAAAAAAAGTCAATCATGGGCCAGTCGGAGGTTCGCTTAAGCCAGCCTAGAACAACTCGTTCGTTGATTAATAATATTATACCACGTGTCGGTTGGAGGTTCTCTTAGGCCGACCTGGAACATCTTGTATGTGGTTAAAATTTATACCATATATTAGTAAAACTCTACAAACTAGGATTTAAGAGTGATGAGAAAATATTTACCTTCGAGCCGATTATGGGCTCGCTTATGTCGGCCATTTGCATCTTACTTGAAGTCTAGCTAGTTGTGGCGCTTGCAATTGCCAACTTGTTAGCAAATTGCAAAATTATAGCATGTACGTGTGGAGAGATAGTAGTATACATAGGTTTACTATCCTTATGTTTTATACACTATTAGATGAAACAAACTAGATATAATTAGGTTGCATATGTTGCAATTTGTAGCCCTTATTAGAACTCAAACTCCATAGTACATATATACATAGAAAAAAATCATATTGAGGATTGAGGATATTAGGTTCACAAAGTCTCCTAGCTTAGAAAGTAGTACTAAAATTTTTTATAAGTACTTGTGTAATTAATGCTAGCTACTGCACTAGTGTGTGTAAAATACCGACATCCGTCAATAGAGTATGATGTTGTGAATGATCATGGTGCAGATAGATGCATACTCGAGAGGGAGAGGAACGTGGGAAAAGGCGATTTGCCATCCCATGCCTATTTGAACAGGTAGATTACCACATTCACAATCGTCCAATTACGTCAGGAGGCCGGCCCAAGATAGTTGGATGATTCTCTCTCTCAAGGTCTAGCAAACTTGCAAGGAGTATTCTAAGTTAGTGTCCCAAATAGCCATATTGATTTTGAATGTAGAACTATAAATGATTCCAAATATTGTTATGTGTCCTAGAACCTAAATAATATGGTAGTATCCAGAACATAAAAATTTATTTGAATACATGTATTACTTATATGAAATTTTGTATGTTTCTCTTACAATCTTCATTGCAAGAATGGCTCTAGAAAAATGAGGAAGAAACCCAACAAAGGCTCACGATTACATAAGAATGTTGCCTAATAAGAAGTGGAAATGCAACTTTTATGAGGAGTACTCAGGCTGTGGCACAAGAATGCAAAAGCACTTCTTACGTGATAGCAACAAACAAATTGGAAAATGCAAGGGGCTAGGATTTGAGAGAGTTATAGCCACTCTAAGCGAACAAATGCCTAAAAGTACAAAAATAGATGATATAGCTGCACATCACCAATCCCAACCTCGTGAATCCATGCCTGATGATATACTCACACATCAAGCTAGTCAATCTATAGATGTGCTACCTCAAAGTAGTGGTGTGGCCTCGTAGACAAATGACAAGCTACTCTATGAAAAATATGGAGAGTGGACAAGGCAGCGACATGCCTCATTCACAATTGCATGTGCATCCACAACAAAGATCTTTGGAAGAGTCAATTAAGGCAGTGACATGTCTCATTTGCAATTGCAGACATGTCCACAACAAAGATCTTTGAAAGAGTCATTTAGACAACAACAAATACAAAAAGCACAAAAGATGCTTTTGAGGCTATTTGTTGCACCGGTTATCCACTAAGCATGGTTCAAAATCCACATTGAAAAAGAGCCATGGCATCTGTAACAAGGGCAGGGTCCAGGCTTTATGTTGCCAAGTTACAATGCTATCCACAACAACTACTTGGATGCATACTATGAGAGGATGAAACAAGACATGGAGTAAGTAGTATACGACGGTATTGAGAGAACAAGATGCACCATTGTTAGTGATGGATGGAAAAATGTCACTTGCAAGAGGCCTCTGATCAATATCATGGTCATGAAATTTAAAGGAAAGGCTTTTCATCAATCCATTGACACAAGTGGTAATGCCAAGGCAAGGGAATACATTGCTAAATAATTGGAGGTTGTAATTTTGGATGTTGTGGAGCATAATGTTTAGATAATCACCGACAATGGGAAGACCTATAGGAAGCTTTAAAAATTATAAATTGATAATATCCAACCATCTGGGCATTGTCGTGCTCTTGCCATTTCCTTGAACTTGTGCTTGAGGATTGGTACAAATCAGCAGAGACCGTGTGGTTCAAAGCCACTATAAATCTAGGACGAAGATTGGTGTTATACTTCCTCAACTATGAGAGATTGTTGGGCATATTCATAAACCACCATGGATGATTTTTTTGTGTAAGTTTCATTAAGAAGTGAAACTTTTATATTGGTCTTGAAACTTTCTATGACCTAATAAAAATAAATGCTTGTAACATTCATTGAGATTTGAAACTTTTATGTCAAAAACTTTAACGTTTTGCCAAGATTTACATGTTTTACTTCAAATATCAAAAGAAAATATACAAAAGTGTACTATATTATTTCAATATCATGAAACTAGAAAAACTATCTCGATAAACTTTCGTCTGGATTTTATATTAATATATAAGTATAGCTTCGATAAAAACATCCAAGGAAACCACCAACCTACTGAACATCCACTAGAGTTTTTAAAACCTAGCGAAACACATTTTGGAACAAACTATATAATGACGTTGGACCGTTTGCTCAAACTACAAGGAGTTCTAACGGAGACAACATTCAGTGTAGAAGCTAACGAGTGGATAGTTGACTCAACCTCACAAAATGCCCATAACAAATTCATAGAGATGAAGCAAATCGCTCATAGTGTTGGCTTTTGGAAGAGAATAGCTGATGTGGCCGATGCAATGAGGCCGGTATGGTTTGCCATTTGAAAGCTAGATATGAAAGATCCAAGTTTGGGTAGTTCTTACATGGCTTGGTGGACTAGTGAGTGAGACCTATTAAAGAAAAACAAAAGATCCATAAGTGACAGTGTTGGCTACAGCACCGATCGTCATCCCACTTTGCAAAAGATGTTTTGAAAGTGATGGAATCATGCTCACAATGACCTTCACTATGCTAGTCATATTTTAGATCCTCAATGGTGGGAATATATATCATCCAACAACATTGGGACCTATACTGCAACGTTGGAATAATCTCTTGGGACGATTTTTTGAGGATACATCTGAATATGCTGCTGTTGTCAAGGGAATTATTCACTTTTCAAAATAGGGAAAGGTTGTTTGCTTATACAAGAATACGAGAACTTGCAAAGGAGATCCCTGCATGGAGATTGTGGGAAGAGTGTGGAGCATAAACACCTCATTTGCAAACGTTGGCTTTGAAAGTGCTATCCTAGCCTTGTAGCAATTCGTTGAGTGTACAAAATTGGAGTTATTACAAATTTGTACATTCAGTCACAAGAAATCACTTGAAGACAGAAAGAGCAGGCAAGTTCGTATATGTTTATGCAAATGGTATAGTTTTGAATGATGTTAATTAATGATGGAGATCTAGCCAAGTGGGTACACTATGATCTCCCAGGCCTTTTGCATGATCCTCCTATCATTAGACAGGTGCCAGTCATAGCCAAAGCAAGCTCTATCAATGATGAGGATGAGGATGAGGAGACTTTGTGATGTATAGAAATGCATAGGCTTGAAATACTATTGACACTATTAATCATGGTTACATATATTACCATTCATTAAAAATTGTGTCATTTAAATTTTGTTGATTGATGTCATGCCAATTGGAAGTTATGTACAAATGTTTTATTTCCATGTTCAAACTTGGAAATTATTATTCAATTTCTTGCAATCTCTATGTACTTGTGTAAGTGATGCTAGCTATTGCACTAGTGTGTGTGAAATTCTGACATCCATCAATAGAGCATGATGTTGTGGATGATCATGGTGCAAATAGATGCTTACTCAGGAGAGAGAAGAATGTGGGAAAAGTTGATTCGCCATCCCACACCTATTTTAATAGGTAGATTACCACGTTCACAATCATTTAACTCTATCGAGAGGGGGCAAGATAGTTGGATGATTTCTCTGTCTTGAGGTCTAGCAAGCTTGCATGGAGTATTCACATGTTGGAAGTTAGGACAAAAATGGTACAACAAGTTAAAAATCTGTTTATGATTATGAAAACAATTGAATTAACTACAATCCGGCTTAATTTGATAGCACCTGCTGATGGCTCCAACGAGGACTGTGCTGAGAGGAAGAGAAAGAGGCGAGAGACAGACACAAGAGTTGTGTTGAGAGGAAGAGAAAGAGGACAGAGACCGACACAAGAGTTGCTCCCAAGAAAGTGATTCTATTCACAGATCATAGGCATATATATAGTTGAGGACTAGGCTGAGTTAGGGCAAGCTATATATAGCTCTAACACCCCTACTCAAACTAGGCTCTCTAGCTACAGATGAAAAAAACCCCTTGGGGAGTACAAGGGGAAAACCCACGACACTATATATATCCATGTGAGAATATATATATACAAAGGATGGCCATATGCCAATTTGAATGATACAGTGTAATGCTGGATGATATAGTGCAATTTGCATGTGGATAGTATAAGGACATAAGACAAGCACTTGTCCATAGTATAGTGCAAAGTGTAGGCACTATGTTTGGTCATGATATAGTGCAAAGTATGAGTGAAAAATATTCTTGGAAATCTCAACTTGTTTGACATAGTGATGAAGCATAATCAAGGCTTGAGATCTTCAAGTTCGATGTTTGATCTCTTCGTTTGAATAGTAGAGCTTGTTGTCTCCAAGTTCAATCTAGTCAAACCTCCTCAAACCTTTATAATCAAGCCTTCATGTTTAGCACAATGCACCCACATAAAATGACCGATTTCATGCAGTGTATATGAACATAGCAAATATTCAAGTGTACGTTTCTATTGTACCAAGGATGAATGTATGAGGAAATTGCTTCGATCACTCCAAAGATGAGCATGGAGGGGCGATTTGAGATGTCAACAAAGCCAGGGCTGAAATGTCTCTTGGGTAGTGTAAGAAAGCCGTAGCAACACAATAGGAGGGCCCATAAAGTTCCTGCAAATCAAGAACCAATAATCCAAAAACACAACGAGCATTTGGGCATCTTGAAGTATCAGATTTGAGATATGTCCATAAAGCCAAGGCTAAAATCTCGCTTGCATAGTGTAAGAAAGCCATAGCAACACAATAAAAAGTCCCATAATGATCCTACAAATCAAGAATTGATAATCTAGAAATAGAATGAGCATCCGAACATCCGAAAGTACCAAACAATTGAGCATCCCAGAAGTACCGAACAATTGGGCAGCCGAAAGTACCGAACAACCAAAAATATAGGGAGAATAAGCCACGCAGGTATGATAAGAGGCAAGCTTGTGTCGATTAGACATAGCTTACATAATCATAGCGGGAATGAAATAACAACCTCTTCACATTCAAAACTACCAAACAACCGGGAATATGAGCATCCGAGATTACAAAGAACATCCAGAAGTAACCAAGCAAATGGGCATCCAGGAAGAGTGATCATGTCCAAACAAGTACTCAATAGTAATGCATATGTGCCATGTCCAAACGAGTACTTAATAAATAATCCATATGTGCCATGTCCAAACGAGTACTCAAGAAGTAATCCATATGTGTTCATCGGAAAGACATTGAATCTTGCCACATGCAGATGAGTACACAATATGACCATGTTCAAATGAGTACTCAATTAGTAATTCATATGTGTCCATCGTGAAAGCCAAATAAATCTGTGTCATATCCAAATGAGTACTTAGTAATAATCCATGTACCACATCCAAACAAGTAAATATGTGTCACATCCAAATGAGGAGTTCGTAATAAGCCATGTACCATGTCCATATGAGTACTCAAGTAGTTAGCCATATGCCACATCCAAATGAGTACTCAAGCAATCAGCCATATGTGTTCATAAATATTGTCACCTAAAAGACGTTGAACCTTGCCACGTTCAAACCAATATGCAATAAGTATTCTATACATGCCACGGCCAAATGAGTACTCAATAAGTCAGCCATAGGTATTTATCTTGAAAGACATATAAGTATACCTCACCACATAAAGGGTGAAACAAAAGTATGCCTTGCTAGAACCAATAAGTAAATACATACCATAAGTCATCAATAAGTTAATCAACAAAGAAGGAACAAATTGTTGGTCTAGCAAGACCTTGCATGCACTCATAAATGTAGATGAGTATGAAAAACAAAGTAGATATACTCATCCTATAGGTATCGAATGTGCATTTAGTCCATTGGATTGTATCTAGATATCTGTGCAAACTTGCATGTACTTAAAGAAACAACTGAGTGTGATGAAAGAGAACATATGAGCTCACCTCTTGGAAATAAACAAGTGCCTTGAAAACGACAAGAAAACATGTGAGAAGCACCTTTGCATACGTGAAGTAACGTATCCAAGGAGTAATGATATCAAAGCTAAATACATTGAAAGAAAGATTGAAATAAAACATGTTAGAATGTTACAACGTAAAACATTCAGCAAGTCCTTTTCTTTCATAGGATGGACCAACTTATGAAAGTAAAACTGGTGTTGAATACATGATGAGCAAATCAAAAGTAAGATGTTAGCTTATAATAGAGAAAGAAACATTAGATCGTTATTGACTTTTGCATATCAAGCACACCTATATGATATTTAGCCTACTCCAGATCAAATACAATGGATGGCCTATAGGTATGCTTGATTAACAAAGATGAAAGAGAACCTAATTTCAAAATCATAACATAATTAAAAGTAACTCTCACCTTCAAAATAACATAAAACATTTAGGAAATCAAAAGTAAATGATAAGATAATCGAAGAAAATCTAGCCTTCAAAACAATACAAAATATTTTGGAAGTCCCTTTGAATCAATGAGCTCTCATGCTGAAAGTAAAGCTTGATATACAATATTTCACAAGTCTCTTTAACCAAGATTTATGAAAATTTGAAGCTATAGACCCAAACTTGCTAGCAAAACATAATAATACATGTATTATCATTGTGAATAAAACACCAAGCATATGAATGTAGTGGAATACAAATAACATAACATTTCAAGTAAAATATCAAGAACAAAGCATTTTACTAAACTACAATGACATCATGGTTCCCAATCATGTACAACATTAAAGAAAGTTGGTTTATCTCTATATTACCAACAGGCAAAGAAAAGCTCCAACACATAGATGTATGTAATAGTGATTGCTAAAAAACAATCAAGCTTTATGAGGCACCTGAGTATAGATATTGATAGAGCTCTTTGGTTGAAGGATGCTCTATGAATGTTGAGTAGCAAAGCACTTACATAAAGACTCAGCAAGCGATGAACTAAATAAGAAACTAGTCAGCAAAGGATGCACTAAATAAAAACTAGCTTTATATATATGAAGCATCATTGGCTTTTACGTTTGCAAAAGAAGCATGAAATAACAAGTGCTAAAGTGCTAAACTCTTGTTTTCACTAATTACCTAATAGAAATTAAAAATTGCTTTCATATGATAGTTAACCTTTTGTCCAAGTGGTTTTTTTAATCAACTTTCTAGTCTGTTGAACATATATAATTATCACTACAAAAGCATGTAGATTAGGCTACCTTTGTCTTAACGACAAGATTGAGACTCTACTTGAAATCAATTAGTTAAGATATTGATCCCTAAATATTGACTATGCTTACAACAACGATCCTACACTCTTGGTTTTTATGGGATATGACCGATGGGTGTTGGGTCTCCTCTTCATCTAAATTTTTATGAAGTCCTATAGCTAAAGAAGTCTGCTATATGTGATTGAGCATCTTATTTCTTCATGTGGGAATGTAAAAGCATGATATGCAGTGTGTTAAATTCAAGGGAACATAAATACTGAGTGCAAGATGGTGTGATCAACTGTTGGAGACTGAAAGCGGGAGGGCGACACCGTATCAAGAAGCTTCTTATCATTAAGTATATTTTTTCATTGCTTTTGCTTTTGCTTCAAATATTGTTGATTCTATGAAAGTAAGAACCTTTTCCATCCTCATGTCCTAGATCAATTCTTCTCTATTATGAGTGTTCATCTTCCTGTCCAAATACTCTTCTACCAGTTTATTGATAGTAGGTAGCAAAAAGAAATAAACATAACTTTCTTACCTAAAATCGAAATATAGTGATCTAGCCAGTCAAAATAACTAGCGCATATGCCTCGAACAAGCCAATGTTGTCCGTTTTCATCAATCATGATCGTAATGCTGATTTACAATGCATCTTTATAACTTTTGCATATCAACTCACCTAGCGATCAAGTAGTCAAAACGATCAGAAAGAACGTTCTGTGAATGATTATGTTGCCAGTACAATTTACCATGTAGTGTTTTGGGGCATTGTAGATCTTTAATTTAATGGACAAAAGTCTATGATTTGTATATAATGTATGTTGAAACTAATTTTGCAAAATGTCTCGTGAATCGTGTGATTATAGCATTGCATTATTCCAATTCCACTTCATAGTAAAAGTCATGACAATCGTGCAACCCATATCCCAACACATCCACATTAATTACTTCAACAATTGCACAATAAAAATTTGACATAATACCTCGCATGATATAGCATTGAATTATTTATGTTAGATATCAATGCTCCACTCTCGTGTAACTAGGCGAGAACCAGCTAACTCTACTTGTATGCCCCCCATATGAGGAGAAGGCATTTGAGTAGCTCGATTATCCAATAGGTCCTGGTTTGGACACCAGATGGGGGCCATGTGTAGCATCATGGCTGGATGACTTTAGATAGAGTTGGAACACTGCCAGCTAGGCTACATGCAAGTGCAGGAAGGCATCCCATGATTGACTGCACTAAGGGTAGATGGAGCATTTCTTGGGGCAACCCACTCTCGGGTTGCCGGGCCCTTTTGGAGCCCCAGATGATCCCGGATACAGCAACCATAGGTTAGTTTCCCTATTTTGTGTCACGGTTCTCTCGTGTGGTCGGTGGCCTATTTTGGAACTGACCTCCAGTCGGCCGTTTTGGGCGGATTGGGTCGTCACCCAATTGGGTCTAACCGACTACGACTGGTAGCTATATAAGAGCATCTATGAACTCTCAACTTTCAGTGCTCGAGCCGATGTGAGCAACACTAAGCTATGGCATGAGAGGTTTGGTCATCTGAACTGTAGTTCTTTAAAGGAGATGCATAAAAGTGGAATGATTGCAGACCTACCATAAATTACAGATCTGCCCGATGTATGTGAAGCTTGCATGATGGGCAAGCAGCATCGGTAGCCCTTTCCTAAAGAGGCTAATAGGGCAAAGGCTCCTCAAGAGCTCGTTCATACGAACCTCTGTGGAAATATGGAGACGGAAGCTTTGTGTGGTTCCTACTACTTCATGACGCTGATCGATGACTACAGTAGAAGGATATGGATATACTTCCTGAAGACTAAAGATGAGGCTTTTAGTAAGCTCAAAGAATGGCATGTAATGGTCGAGAAAGAAACGGGGAGGAAGGTGAAAAAGTTGATATTAGATAGAGGTGGAGAGTTCACATCAAGTGAATTCAAAAGTTACTACAAAAGTCACGGGATCAAGAGACAGAAACCCCCGCTACATACATCACAGCAAAATGGAGTAGTAGAGTGCAAGATGCACATCATCTGCGAAATGGGCAGGAGTATGATGAAAGGGAAAGATTTTCCAAAGTCTTTCTGGGCTGAAGCATGTAACATAGCAGTTTACATTCTGAATCGTAGCTACACAAAGGCTGTGAATGGGATGACTCCACTATAGGCCTTTTCTAGTAAGAAACCTTTAGCTACACATTTTAGAGTTTTTGGATCTGACTGTTTTGTGCATGTCCTTGATGCTAACAGGGCCAAATGGGAACTGAAGAGCCAAAAATATATTTTCTTGGGCTATAGTGAAGAGGTGAAGGGTTACCATCTCTATAATCCTGTTACCAAGAAGGTAATAGTAAGTCGCCATGTTGTCTTCTCAGAACAGCCGCATCAATTGCAGGAGGATGCTTCCTTCCCAGACAACCAAGACTAGGATATCCATCCAGTACAACCACCAATAGAAGACCGAACTCCCCCAATGGTGCTTAGGAGGATTCAAGATAAAGAAGAGGAAGAAGAGCCTGCAGAACCACAATGAAAATGGCCATTCCCAAAGTGGGTAGAGCAGCTTCTGGATGGTAGAGAATCTCTAGCCATTGAGGAGGAACCATCCGAACACCACCGGTCCAAGAGATTAGAGGAGCAAAAAAGGGCACAGGAACACTTGGTCAACTATGCTTTGATGATAGAGGTGATTCGTGCTGAAGAACCCAAGTGTCTTGAAGAGGCATAGGGTGGTGATAGGTGGATGGAGGCTATGCAATCGGAGTATGGCTCTATAATAAAGAACAACACTTGTACCTTGTGGATCGACCACCAAAACACAAGGTAATCAGCACCAAGTGGGTGTACAAGACCAAGTACAAGTTCGACAGCACGTTGGATAAGTACAAGGCTCATGGCTCATGGCAAAAGGATTTGCACAAGTACATGGTTTTGATTATCAGAGCACGTCATCATCCAAAACAACATCTAACTCATCATCAGTCACACCATCACTCCCCTCCTGCACAACTGATATGCAAGTGTTTGTTATCTTCTCCAAGGAAGCTAATTCCAACAGATCATCCAATGCATTATCAAGAATATAGTTCAGCTCATCATCCAAATTCTCACAAGCTGCAATATGCAACTCATCACCCAAATCATCAATATGTACTTCATCCATAGTATCTTCATTAGTAACATTTTGATCATCACATTCTACCTGGACTGGCTGAAGTATAGGCACATGTAAGTCATTACTCATTTCTGAATCAAAGAGATCATCCAAGTCATATCCATACTCACACACATCAGGTTCCTCAGCATTAACGTCACTTTCACAATCTATATATAGCATCATCAATAATCTTCTAAAACAACATATCTGGATTTCTCTGCCAAGAGTCAGAAGTACAATCAACATGCTCATAATCAGTTTCAGCCTATTTAACAGTATGATCAACAGCCTCTTCCACATTAAAATCATGACAAACAGACATACAGGAACCCTTATTGTAAGAAAATAGTACGCAGCGGAAGATAACAACAAAACGCAAGTACACGATGGAAAGCTGGAGAGAATACAAAAATTTTGATATACCAAACTGCTGATACAACTGATGGTTGGCTGTCCACCCGTGCGCTCTACAGACAGAGCTTCGATGGTGATCTAGACAGATGCTGAACGGAGGACTATGAGCGTGAAGAACTGGTGATCTGATGATAGGGGGTGGCCACTTATATAGTGTGAGTGGTTGACAGTCGGCCTTGTAATAGGCAGTCGGCCTAATAGACAGTCGGCCTGAAAGACCAACCGACCCTGTCGCTGGGGGCTTTGCCCCCAGACCCCCACCGGGGGCCTGCGCCCCCCGGACCCCCTGCTATCGGGGGGGCTATCGCCCCCCCGAACCCCCCCTTTTTGCAGATGGGTATCTACTCTTGGCTCCTAAGCCGTTGTGTGGACAAAAATGTAAATATGTTTTTTACTTGTTGCATGTTGCAGTGTAGGTGCATAGCTATGTATATAGCTAGTTGGTGGTGGTATTGAGCTCTAGGCTCTCCTAAAAGGACTCTACACGGATGTACAGATGGTAGAGGCTTCTACAGGAACTTCTGGGAAATGATGAGATGTGAGTATGGGAGCTCCGAGCTTTTCAGAGGCTTTGGTATCCAATGCATGTGTGTGAAAATAATAGTAATAATATGGAGGGAAAGGTCTAAATGTACACATTTGTGTTGGGAGGCTATGATTTTATGTAACAGTTTATGTGGATTTGGGGAGGACTTTAATATTTTGGTTAAGGTGGATGGATAAGCATGCATGTGGCTACGCAATAGGAAAGGAAGCCTCTAGTTGTGAGATGGTGGGACGTGAAGACAAAAAACTATCAAGGTGGCAGGGGGTGGCGATGACTATGGAGGTGAAGTCCTGGAGGATTATGACGTGGTAGGTGCTTGGCGATCAGCAGAGCTAATATCTTTACATGAGAGAACAATTGGAAGAGAGCTTGAAGAGTAGAGCATAGGTCGCTGCAACTGATGTAGCAAGCCCAGAACTTAAGGGAAAGGATGACGCAGAAGTAAAGGGAGACCAAACGCTGAGAAGCGAGGAGTCAAGGAACTGGAGTTGGTGAGGAGTCTGCGAGGGATTCTGAGTTGAAGATGGCTGCAAGAGTGAGCTGGATATTAAAGAATCATGGGCTCATAGCGCAGAAGATGACAGAGGTTACGTGAGTAAGGAAGCAAGGAAGAGAGCAGCTATGGCAACGCAATCACGTTGCATGGTTCTGAAGGGAGGCTAGTAGCGTGAAAAGGTGGCCAATGTACGAGTCGAGGGACCATGGAAATGGGGAGGCCCAGAGAGAGAGAAATAGCAGAGGCTTGAAGGAGACAAGCGACACGAGTCCAAGAGTTCCAAGAGAATTGCGAGCAAGAGAGCAATCGCAGAGCTTCTAAACATTACGTGAAAGAGAGGAGACGAGCTGAAGCAGGCTGATAATCACGTTCAGGTCTATTGGAGGAGGTGGGGCGCCCTTAATACGTGAGCTGGGAGCTTCATGGAAGACCTTGTTGAGCTTTATGAGCAAAGGCACAGCTGCGGAGTTGGGAGCTTTGGAACATGGCTTTGCTGTAGGTGCAAATCAGTGTGGTGTCGTAATCATAGAAGGAATTCTATGGGAACAGGAGTTAGCTGGGAGTTTGTAAGAATGGATTGCTTTTGGTAGGAGAAAAAGCCACGCTGACACCATGATACATGAAGAGTGCAGGCTATTGCTCTTACTGGGAGTTCAGGACTGAGGAAACTATCTGTGAATCAACTATCCCTGTATGAAGGTACAAACAGGTGACAGATATAACAGGAAGCATTGTTGGTGGGGAAACGCTGCTATAATAGAGACTTGAGCTGAACACCTCGGGTGACAAAGAGTATGTTCCGTGAACAGTAGGAGAAGCTGTGGCCTATGTAAAGAGCTTCTGGGCTGGGGGTGATGACAGAAGGTGCTAAATGAGAGCACAGGCTGGACAATCATGGATAGAAGCTGGAGTACCTTGGGCTGAGAGAGCATGAGCTACAGCAAGAATGTGGTTTGGGCTTGTAGCAAATAAAGAGGCTGAGGATGTTGCTTGAGGTGTCTTTCGTGTGGGCTTGTATGTAGCTGATTATGAGAAATTGCTTAGTAAAAGCTTGAGGAATAGCTATGATATGATTTTCTGTTGGATGGACTATTGGCGACATGAAGCTACAAGCTTGGTGTATTCAATGAGCAAGAGAAGGATATAAATAGTAGAAGTGGTTCTGTAAGAGCAGAGATGGCGGGCTTCATCATTTCTAGTACTTGATGGTGATCTTGGGAAGACATGATAAGATTTTTGACCGTGGCCATTTTGTGGGTTGATGTCTTGAAGAGACAAGAAGATGGTTTTCATGTGGGTTATGGGTAGGATGCATTTGAAGCTGAATGTTTTCTGAGATATTGAAGGAAGAAGTCCACTTGCCTTGAGTTGTATAATCCAGTGGTTTTGTTTGAGGTTGTCAGGCTTCTGGAAAAAGTGTAACCTGAGTGTGAGTTGTGTCTGGAAGCGTGTAGAGAGAAGGATGTTGAATGAATGCCTTTGGCCTTGTGATAGTGTTGTTCGGTTGTTTTAAACGTGGATGAGGGTGGCTGTGAAGGCGGGTTAGGCTCTACTGCTTTTGTCTATCCACGTTTTGGTGCCTCCACAGAGGCAGTTCACTTCAGTTTACAAGATTGGAGGAGCAGGTGTCTAAGACGCGTTGCAAGCAATGGGGAGAAATCCACACATGAGAGTGATACAGTGTGAGTGGTGTGGAGAATGTGGTCACATGAAGGACCGATGTATTGAAGTCCAGCTACGTGTGATCCGACTCCGAGCTAGAGTGCAGAGAGCTTTGAAAGTGCTTGCCCGTAGGAAAAAGAATGCTCTTCGGATGCAGAGTGAGCTTCTTCAGTAGTGTATTTGTTTTGTTGCCTTCCAGCTTTGTTGCGGTTGAGAAAGCCAAGGTGTGTGATAGTTGAAAGATTGTGAGGATGGCACAGGATTTTCCAGAGTACTGGGGGATGCCATATGAAAATGCAGTAAGATTCTTGGAAAAGATGGAATTTACAGCACTTATGAAAGATAGAGCAACCCCTGAGATTTTGTTTCAGATATTGAATTATTGTTTGCAGGGAGATGCAAAAGCATGGTTGCAGACTCAAGTTGCTACCTTCAGGACTGCTCATCCTCAGCAACAAAATCCGGAGTATACAATGGTGAGAGCAGCTTTCCTTGCACGTTTTGTACAAGCCAGGAGTCCTAATGAAGTTTGGAAAGAGCTATGCTCGGTGAGACAGGAGGAGGAACAAGATGTGAACCAGTACATAATCCAGTTTGGGAGATTATGGAGTTTGTGGTGCGAAGCTCTTGTTCCGGAAATACCACCTCAAATGATCAAGCGTGATCGTTTCATAGCTGGCCTAAAGCCTACACTCAGATTGAAAGTAGAGCTGAAGAATTTGGATAGTTTTGAAGATGCTGTCAGAGTGGCCAGGGAGAAAGAATGGAAAGCCCAGAGACTGAGGCAGCTTGGCATGCAAGAAGAGCCTAGGAGTCTGATTGGAGGTCCAGAAATAATAAAGGCTTATGCGGAGAGAGAGCCAGTATCTGTTCCTGCACAGGATGATTCCCTGAAGAAGGACTTGCATGATGCTGTAGAGCTTATGAAGTCACTCAGTCTGAATTGGATGGAGACTGCGGGAAGAGGAAGAGGCCGAGGTGTGCAAAACAACAAGAGAGATGTACAGGCTGGGAGTGAAGGAAATACAGCTGGAATAGGTAGAGGACGGGGATACATGAGCAATGTGAAGTGCTGGAATTGTGGAGAGTGGGGACATATGAGCCCTCACTGTGATAAGCCAGCAAGAGTAGGTGGAGAAGTTTATCCTGTGATGCAGAAAACAAATGATAGGTCAGGAGACTACAATGTGGAAGTGAAGGATTTGAATCAGCCCTCTACCAGTGGAGTCAAATGGGATGATAAAGAAAAAGGGAAGGCACTCAGCCTGATTAGAGTGGAGACTATTCCGGAGATCATGCCAGTGGTAAAAAGAGCAAGGGGTGCAATAGGAGAGGATGGACCTTCTGCAAAAAAAGGGAAGCATGTGGAATTTAATCTCAACCCTCAGTCTCCTAAAAAGAAGAGTCGGAGGCCTAGGAAACATTACAAGACTTCAGATTTGCATATGGGTCAAGGACAAGAGGAATACACATTGATGAATGATTTGAAGGGGAGGACAGCTAATATAACTTTTGCACAGTTACTTGGCTTATGTCCGAAGCTCAAAAGAGAATGGAAGAAGTTGGCTAATCCCAGGAAAAGTAATGAGCAAGAGCCTACGAGAGGAGAGATGGAGATGATGTCTGTAGAAGATCTTCTAGATTTATGCCCTGCAGTGGATGCATGGTGTGGAGGTATGAGTGTTGGGGAGGCATATGTTGATGGCGGTGCACAGATAAGTGTAATGACTCAGGCATGTATGGAGAGGTTGGGGCTAAAATTGAATACACATTCAGATTTTAGACTCCGATTGGCAAACCATGCGAAGGTGAAATGTCTGGGTATATGCACGGGAGTAATAGTGGATGCTTTTGGGGTATCCTGTTGTATTAATTGCCACATTATGCCTGCTGGTTTGGGAGCATACCCATTGATTTTGGGCAGACCCTGGCTCAGACAGGTAGGAGCAATACAGAACTGGAAGATGGGTACAATTACAGTGCACAATAAGAAGGGAAAGGCCAAAAAATTTGATATGAGCAGCAGACAGGAAATAGAAGAAAAGCCAGAAGAAACAAGCATAGAAGAGGAGTCAGAGAGTGAGACCGAAGATGAAAGTACTACATCTGAGGAGGAGGGACAAGTGTCATTCCTATTGAAGGAGTCTGATGCATATGAGTTGCAGGCGGCAGAGATACAAGAAGCTAAAGAGGAGAGTAAGCTTGAAGATATGGATAATTTGATGCAACCCCCACCTCCTCAGACAGAAAGAGAAGAGGTATTGCAATCCATGCTGAATTTTAGTCTGGAAAAAGTGGAAAAGGAAGAGTATATGAGAGTCATTCATCAGTACCCAAAGCTGTTCATAACCTCACATGAAGAGATCAGGGGTTTCAGATGCAAGCCAATGCACATTGAGATAAAAGAAGGCAGCAAGCCTACTTTTCAGAAGTTGAGGAGGACACACAGAGAGCTTTTGCCAGTATTGAGAGAGGAGTTGAATAAGCTGCTCAAGGCTGGATTGATATATCCAGTGGAGCATTCGGATTGGGGCAGTCCAGTGGTAATCATTCCTAAGCATACAGGAGGGTGGAGAGTATGTATTGACTATAAGCCTCTCAATGCGGTAACTAAAAGCAATCATTATCCTCTTCCTTTTATTGATGATATATTGGATAGAGTGGCAGGGTATGAGAAATACAGTGTGTGTGATGGATACTCTGGATACTTCCAGATTTCAATTGCTGAGGAGGATCAAGTCAAAACTACATTCATCACACCCTGGGGTTGCTTCTGTTACAAGGTAGTGCCATTTGGATTGAAGAATGCACCAGCATGGTATCAAGAAAATACTGATGAAGTGTTGGCTCCTTTTATTGATAAATTTGTGAGAGCATTTATGGATGATATATGTGTGTACAGTTCCAAGAGAGAGCATGCATGGAGACTAGATCAAGTGTTCCACAGAATGGATGAGGCGGGAGGACAATTCAATCCACGGAAATGTCATTTGGGATGCTCCAAAGTAAAATTGTTGGGACATATAGTATCCCAAAATGGCATTGAACCTGATCCAGAGAAGGTGAAAGACCTTATCTTACTTCCAACCCCCTCTACATCAAAACAGTTGCAGACTTTTGTGCAGAAAGTGAAGTATATGACAAGATTCATACATTTAATCTCTCAGCTGCTGTATCCTTTGCAACAAGCTATGAAAGAAGAACCTCTGCAATGGAATGAGGACTGTGAAGCAGTGTTCAGTAAAGTGAAGGAAGTGTTGGGAGAGATTGCTTGTGTGAAAGCTCCAGATTTCTCTCAAACCTTTTATGTGAATCCTTCATTTGGACCTGATGCTGTGGGAGCCATCTTATTACAAAAAGGGGAGGAGTCCCGTTATATGAGGCCTGTGTATTATGCTAGTAGAGTTAAAACAGAAGCAGAGAGGAGATATATGGAAGCAGAGCTAATTCTGTCAAGCTTGGTGTATGCTTGCAGGAAGTTCAGGGCATATCTGATCTCAAAGCCATTTGTGGTTCTGACATGCTACTCTTTATTGCCTCAGCTTGTTAATAATTCAACACTTTCTCGAAGTATGATGAAATGGATAGTTGAACTACAAGAATATACTTTCTCATTTCTGGTGGAGAGCACTTCCAGAGCCACACTGGCAGATCTGTTAACATACAAAGAGGGTCCCATTCTGGTAAAGGAAGTAGAGAAGAAGATAGATAAAGAGGAACATGCTATCATTCCAGGGGCATCAATTTTGCATTTTGATGGCTCATACAGGAAGAGTTTACATCAAGCTAATGGAGGCTATGTGATTACTGATTCGGAGAGCAAGCTGATTCAAAAGGAGGGAGTCAATCTGGAAGCTGGAAGTAATAATGAGGCAGAGTATGCAGCATTATATGAGGGATTGCTGGCTGCACTTAAGCTGAAAATTCAGAAGATAATGATCAAGGGAGATTCTCTACTTTTTGTAAAGCAGGTTTTAGGAAGTTGGCAAGCGAGAAACCCAAGATTAAGAGGGTGTCTAGCCAAAGTAAAAAGGCTGCTTCAACAATTTACAGCATGGAATATCCAGCATATGCGAAGGGAGGATAATCAAATGGCACATGAATTGGCTCAGGAAATGAGTAGTCAAGATCCAGTGATAGCAAAGCTTGAAGATCCACTGTACAGAGGGAGAGAATTCCTGGCTCAAATAGTGGATTTCTTACTTACTGGACATCTACCTCAGGAGCTTAAGAAGAATCAGAAATATCACTTCATGCAAAAGAGCCGACAGTATATGATGATTGATGATGAGCTTTACATGAGAGGAGCTGATCAAATCTTGAGAAGAGTGCCTTGGAGAGAAGAAATATATTATATACTGTCATCCAGTCATGAAGGAGCTTGTGGGGGACACTATGCTTTTAAGATTACACTACAGAAAATACTTCTAGAAGGTTATGTGTGGCCTTCAATACAGAAGGATGTGCAGCACTGGTGCAAATCCTGCCATGAATGTCAGAGAATGGGAAAAAGAATTCTTAAAATGGAGCCGAGAAATATTATGCTGGTTTATGATATTTTTGAAAGATGGGGGATAGATGCAGTTGGTCCTCTACCCAGAACTGCCAGAGGGAAATGTTATATGTTGACCGCAGTGGAGTATTTATCAAAATGGGCAGAGGTAAAAGCAGTGAAGAGAGTAGATAGTAAAGGGGTTGCTGATTTTATATATGAATACATATGCTGCAGATTTGGAATTCCCCTGGAGTTACTTTCAGATAATGGTCCTGGATGCAGAGGAGAAGTGATAGATTACTTATGTAGCAAGCTGAATATAAATCATAAATACATCACCCCATACTACCCTCAGTGCAATGGGTTGAATGAAAATTTTAACGAGGATTTCAAATTGATGATGACTAAAATGACTGGGAGCCACACCAAAAACTGGGATTTGGAGATGAATAGAGTTTTGTGGGCATACAGGGTAGCGGTGAAGCATAGCACTCAGTTCTCTCCATTTCATTTGGTATATGGGAAAGAAGCAATTCTGCCATTGGATGTAGAGATACCAGCTTTGAAATTTTTAGTGGAAGGAGGATATGAGCCTGTAGACAGTCACAAGGAGAGATTACTAGCACTACAGGTGATGCAGTTAGACAGGGATTTGGCCTTCGAGCATTATGCCAGAGTGCAAATGCGGAGGCAAGAATTAGAAAATGTAAAAATAAAAAAGGAAGAGATCGAAGATGGAGACTTGGTTCTCAGATACAATAGCAAACTAGACAGTACATTCTGTACTGCATTTCAAACCAAGTGGGAAGGTCCATACAAAGTGGAGAAAAAATTTGAAAATGGAACTTATCAATTGATGGATTTAGATGGAAAAAGGCATAAAAAGAGAGTCAATGGTATCCGGTTGAAGAAATACTTTGCACGGCTGATGGTAGCACTGAAAGAGGAAGATCATGAAGATAATGAGCAGTGGCAGAATCGATGGAAGTCAATGCAAAATGAAGAAGAAGGAAGTTTGAATCTGTCATCTCTTTTTGGCTCACTGCTGGACATGAATGTCACAACAGAAGAAAGGGGTTGCTAGAAATGTGTGGACAAAAATGTAAATATGTTTTTTACTTGTTGCATGTTGCAGTGTAGGTGCATAGCTATGTATATAGCTAGTTGGTGGTGGTATTGAGCTCTAGGCTCTCCTAAAAGGACTCTACACGGATGTACAGAGGCTTCTACAGGAACTTCTGGGAAATGATGAGATGTGAGTATGGGAGCTCCGAGCTTTTCAGAGGCTTTGGTATCCAATGCATGTGTTTGCCTTCTGCGCTCCCTTCTGCACCTCCTTCCTCGTCTTCCTCGTTGTCTTGTGCAGGGGCGCCCTGTAAATAAGGGACAACATATATCAATGTATGAAAAATCAAATCTTTACTTATAATTTTGGCATTATTTCATTACTTTCAAATACCTAGGGGGCCTGTCCAGTCGCTCGGGTATACTGCTCCTCAGTAATCAACCCGTCATCATAGAAGTGCCTCCATGTATCTCCTCTGTGATGGTGGCAGTGGTAGGCTGTCTCCACTGGAGTAGGGTATCTGCCCACGATCTCAAGCTGCATGACCGCGATACACTTTGTGGAGGGATTAGTACAAAGAAACAACCAACCTCCTAATAAACTACATAAGCAATATAATTTGAGATCGATACTTACAAATTGGGCCTCCCATGATTCAACACCCCCTGCTCCAAAATGCGCGCTCCCATACTCCTCCGTCTGGATCCTCCGTGCCTCCACGTGCTACAAACTGGGCTCCTCCCTCGCTGACTTCATTGCCTTCTTCCACTCACGCTTCTGAGTGGTGTGGGGTGGGCCCCTTGGAGGTTGACCTGCCTCAAGTCTGCCAAGCTCCGCTAGTGCCTGCCTCTTAAGGGAAGATCTTTTATTGCTAAGTATCGTAACAATCTTTGACTTCCCCCATTTATCTGTGAACTGGCGATTGGGGGGGTTAGGATACCTAGAGCGAACAGTAGCGAGGGTCTCATCAGCCAACCTCTTTGGGTGGTCTTTATAGTGGATAAAGCAATCTCTGTAATTGTTAGCAATTACAGAGCGCATGAAGGCCATTACATCCTTCCGCCGCGCATCCATCAAGATGCCTCCTGTCTGGGTGATGTCATAATAAATCGTACCATCACCCAGAGGCACGTCTAAATCATCGGAATCATCATCCTCGGCCTCACCGCCACATGGCCCAAAGCACTGTGCCATGCATCCGCCACCGCTCTCCCTGCTACTACGCCTGCCACCCTGTCGTGTCGAGCTCGTACGTTGGCCCCTTGTAGCTGGGGACTGCGCGGGACTACGCTGACCACTCGTAGCTGGAGAACCGAGTCTCGACGGCTGGGGAGTATGTCAATGGCTCGCTGAGGCAGAAGGACCTCCTAAAGGCATGGGGGAAGGGGCATAAGACGGGATGGCAGAAGGGACATAAGACGGCATGGGGGAAGGGGCATAAGACGGTACGGGGGAAGGGGCATAAGACGGGGCATAAGACGGCTGTGCGGACTCCGCTGGGGTGATCTCAGGCGGTGTGGGGTGGCTCGGAGTCTGTAGTGCCGACTCCTGGGGAATGTTAAGGGTACCCGTCATGTACCCGTATAACTCCGTAGGACTAGGAGGGTGCCCTAAAATATTATATAAATCCTTCCATATCGATTCACGCGGATCAGGTGAGCTAGAAGCACTTCCTCCCCACATGTTAAACTGGAAAAAAATAAACAAATCTATTACTTTGGGAGCTGAGAAGAAAGGGAAAAAAAAAAAAAAAGAGGCTCTGTCAGAGCGCGTCTATAGACCCGTCTAATCTTCGCGTCTATAAACGCGTCTAACAGAGCATTTAATAGTTCAAGTAAAAGCGCATCTACCACCGCGTCTAACAGACGTCAAAACAGCCATCTAACAGTGCGTTAAAAAGCGCGTCTAACAGCCCGTCCAAACATCCATCTAACAGCGCGTCTAAAAGCGCGTCTAACAATTCATTTAAAACTCCGTTTAACAGATCGTTTTGAGCGTCTATATACACGTCTGTGCATGTCTGTAGCAAGCCAGATGCGCAAATAGACGCGCCTGTAGATGCGCATTTAGACGCGCCCTCAGACGCCTGTATACACGCGCTCTGACAGTCGAGAATACTCAAAAGTGGAAAAGGACGTTTCGCCCGACAAAAGAACGTGTTGCTCATACCTAGATGCTGCGTTTCGTGGATGCGAAAAAGTACAAAACTGGAAAGAGCAAGCAAGAACAACTTCAAAAGGACTTACTTGGAAAAAGTTATGGAAGGATCTTTCTTTTCCAAACTTGTTTCTTCTCCTTGTTCGTACTCCTCCTCTTCTTTAGGCTTGGAAGCAAGCTGTGTAGGTACGGTCCCTTTGTCTTGAGTGAAAGCTTGGAACTGTGTATGGGAGGCTCTCTCTTAAGCTTCGAATCTATAGAACTGCTAATAAAGAAGGAAGAAAGCCGCTCGCAAAGTTTAAGTAGTCAAAAGAAAAGCAAAGCGAGCGGCGCGCCGAAAAGCAGGTTTAAAAGTCGCGGGTATAGTCGCGTCTATTAGCGCATCTATAGTCGCGTCTGAATACACAGAGTAAATGCGTCTATAGTCGCGTTTATTAGCACGTCTACAGGCGCGTTTAAATACACAGAGTAGGCGGGCATTTAGACGCGCAAGTAGACGCGACATTAGACGTGATGATAGACGCGGCGATAGACGCAACACAGAGTTTTTAAGTTAAGCATTTGAAGAAGAGCAAATTTGGTGGGTTGTTTGTTTGTAGGATGTCTCCATCTTCAACAAGCAGCTCCAGTGAGGATGAATCCCTCCGTATCCACCATCGCAAAATGTGGTTGGAGCAAAAAATCAAATGTCTGTGTGATCGATGTCGAGGAAACATGTATCGTGCACGCAGGATTACGCTCAATCATATCTCAAAGTATGGAGAATGGGATGTGACCGTAAACAGGGTAAGGATTTGTAAGTTAAGGTTGATTGAGATACCTATGGGTGTTCATATGTTTGAGTTATAATGATCCCGTTTTAATTTGATACAGGATGCAGTGCCACACCCGCACATGTTACCCTATGCCCGTCGTGAGGAGGCGAAGCGTCGGCGATATGAGGTGGGATCTTCAGGAGGGACCGTTACGGATGCATGGAGTGATGGTGATAGTAGCCCTCCACCATTACCTCATGAAGCCATGGAGGAGAAGGTGTTTGATGATATGGTGCAGGATTTATATGTCCATCAAGGGAGGGATAATAGCATGGAGCAGGATGATCTTTTTACTGCAGCATCGACTCCACTGTTTGAGGGGTGTACATTCTCTGTTCTACGTGCCTCCCTTGAGTTACTAAACTTGCAAACCATCTATGGATGGAGCAATGCAAGTTTGAATGCATTACTCAAGTAAGCTTTAATTTAAAGTCAATTTTGCAAACATGATGAATTATGCGCGTGGGTCAATTACTCGAATGCTTTTCCTCATTTATGGTCTTCACGTGCAGGCTATTGTGTAAAATGCTTTCAAGGGAGAATAAATTACCGACCTCAAGAGATATGGCAAGGCAACATGTGACCTCTCTTGGAGGATTAGATTACAAGCGCATCCATGCATGTGTCAACGATTGCGTTTTGTTTCGTGGACTACATAAGGATGCAAGAGAGTGTCCTACTTGTGGAGAGGCAAGATATAGAGCAGATCTCAAAAACTTGGACGTGCCTCGTAAGGTATTGCCACATTTTCCCATAATCCCTCGCATCCAACATATGTTCAAGTGCAAATCTATTGCAGAGCTCATGTCATGGCATTCCTCCCATCGATCAATCGATGGCAAGTGGAGAACTCCCGCGGACTCTCCTGCGTGGAAGCATATTTAAGACACATGGCCAAGCTTCAAGGAAGAACCTAGGAGCTTGAGACTTGGATTGGGTATGGACGGTGTGAACCCATTTGGTCTCAAAAGCACGTCTTACAGTGTATGGCCAGTGGTATTGGTGAATTACAATCTTCCACCCTCTATGGCTATTAAGAAAGGAAATGTCATGCTGTCCCTTCTAATTCCAGGGAAACATAAAGTCAAAAACCCTGATGTTTATTTGGAGCCTTTGATTGATGAGCTAGAGATACTTTGGAGAGGTATCGAGGTGCATGATGTGAGCAGGCCTCCCTCGTCACGAGACTTCAACTACAAAGCAGTCTTGATGTGGATGATGCATGACTTCCCAGGCTATGGCGAGTGTTCAGGTAAGCATTGCATTTTTTAATTATGAATAGGCAAGGACGTGGCACCCTAAACCCACCTTCCACTCTTAATTGCATCTATTGTTTGAGGTCTCACTACATCGGGTTACCATGCATGTCCTGTTTGTGGTCCTTTGCTAGTTGCCTCATGGGCAGACGCATTGAATAAGGTCATCTATGAGAATCACCATCGATTTCTCCCACCTAATCATCCTAGATATGTTGCCCCTTGGAATGAAGTCCTCCCACAATCACTCACCGCGGGAGATTGGATGAGAATTTGGGACGGTTCCACGACTCCTCCACCACTTGGCAGGAGCCGGTAAGGATTTGTAACTATTGGCTGGAAGTAAAGATTGGCTGTAACTATTGGTTGAAAGTGAGGATTGCATGCTAACACTTTATTTTGTTTAGATACTCCATCTTTTATCGTTTACCATATTGGTCCCACCTCAAGATCAATCACCTGCTCGATCCCATGCATATCTTCAAGAATGTGGCATCTACCATTTGGGAGCATTTGAATGGGACACGAGATTCGGTAGGCATAAGGGAGGATCTACGTACCACAGGGAGGATGCGTGAAGCTTGGCCTCAAGAGAGACCAAATGGGCATGTTTTTTTACCTCGTGCACCGTGGATGTTATCAAAGCTAGAGATGGCGACGGTGAAGCACGCTATTACTACAATTCGTACTCCCCCCACTGGATGCATGAGGTGTTTGAAGGGAGCCTTTACAAAGAGCAAGAAAAGAGGTGTAGAGCAATTATATGGCTTGAAATCTCATGATTGGCACAAGATGCTCCAAGTAAGTATTTTATATGCATAATATCTTTTTCCTTTCAAATTTGTGAGTGAACAGCTATAAGCAACTAATCAACCACCTCCTCGCGGGTTCAGTTCATACTACCTACTAGCATTTCACGTAGTGCATCAAAGGACGTGAAAGATTGTATTTACAAGATGGGCGAGCTTGTGAGGTATGTGAGCTCAAAGGAAATAGATCCCACCACGCTTGAGAATGCTCGAGTTATGTTAGTGGAGGCGGTTTGTTTAGTGGAGGAGACATTTCCACGTTCTATTCTCACAAGCCAACTACATCTCATAGTGCATTTGGTGGATGAGATTGCTATATGCGGTACTATACATGCACGATGGTTGTTCTTCCTCGAGCGCTTCATGAAGACCTTGAAGGGCTTCGTGAGACAAAATGCAAGACCCGAAGGTAGCATGGCCGAGGGTTGGTTGGTACAAGAGTCACTTGTATATATTTATGAGTTTCTTGTTGATGTGGATAGCTCTCTCCCACGACTATGGAGAGATGATGAAGACCTAAGGATGACCTCTATTGTGCCTCAAGGAAGAGGACGCAACAAAGTAATAGACACGGAGTTGCGTAATAGTATCAACCTCTTTTGTGTGCTTAATAGTGATGTGATGAAAAGATGGGTGACAAGATACGAGGATGCAAACGCAAGAAGACAAGAAGAAAGGGCCCTCTTTCGTACACACCACGGATCTCGTGTGCCATACCCTCAGCGTCTAAGAGCACTTCCAAAGGATATTCATGTGGATTGGCTACTTGATGAAATGGAGAAAGCAGAGAAAGACGAGGGGATGCATATCACAATGGAAGAATGGGAGTATGCTAGGGGATGCATGAGCAAGGTCGGTATATAGAATGTTATGCATAAGTTAGGAGGTTTTTATAATTTAGATTGCTTATTTAATTGATTTTTTCTTGGTGTAGTGCACTATGTTCAATGCTATATGGTGTGAGGGCAAGCATTTTCGAACACAACGGATTGATGATAAGAGAAACACACAAGATTGCGGCGTCATTGCTAGCTTTGAGGGAGCCAATGGAGTCATGCATGATTATTGTGGCATAATCCAAGATATCATTATGCTTGACTTTCGACGCTTCTTTGTGTATGTTTTGGATGTTAAGTGGTTTAAGGACGTGGTGGAAAGAGGCCCTAATGCAACAATCAAACGCCATGCAAGTGGCTTTGTAACTATTGACTCCAGAAAGTTTTGGCAAAGTAGGAAGGACACACTAATACTACCGCAACAATGTGAATAGGTACTGTGCACACACATAAAAATACTCGCTTTTAAATATTTGATGCAAGAAAAGTAACATGATTGTATTTGTGTTTGAATTAGGTTGTCTATCAACCAATGGTGGATAATAATAGGTGGTGGCATGTCATACCTATTATGCCACGTTCCAAAGTGATGTATAGTACATTTACTAATATGGAGCGTATGGAGGATGATCATGCCCATGGACGTGATGATGACCGTGATACAAGAGAGGAGGATGATCATGAGATAGGAGATATAGATATTGAGGCCGGCATTACCCGTGAGGACGAGCCTACCATTGGAGATCTTGATTTCGATGAGCACATGAGTGGCACAAGTAGTAGTGGGTTGAATGTATTTGTAGATCTAAACACTTGTTTGGATTTTGAAGTAGATAGTTTGGCAAGGGTTGATCTCATTGAGGATGAGATTGAACTGTAGCCCCATAATTGATATTGGCAAAACTATTTTACATATTGTCTCATTCTCCTCATTTCCCTTAATTCTTGTATATGTGGGCTTGCAAAAAATTATGTGCTTTGGTAATCATGGGCAATGTTTGGAAAGCAATGATGTACACCAAAATCTCACTTTCTGTATTCTCTGGAGTGCGTCTAACCCCGCGTCTAAATGCGCGTCTGAGTCTCAGTGTAAACGTGCAAATAAACGCGCAAATACACGCGCAAATAGATGCGCTAATAGACGGGATGTTAGACGGGCCCGTATTTTCTCAGGTCTAATGCGCAAATAAACGCGGTGATTGACGCGCAAATAGACAAGCATTTAGCTGCGCTGATAGACGCGCCCGTAATTTCTCTACTAAAGCAACACCTATAGACGCGCCCGCTATTTTGCGCGTCTACCAAGCGCGTCTATAGTTGCTTTGTGTTGTTGTGTGGGCTGGCTTGCCATTCAGAATTCACTCGTACTTACATACTAATTGGATAATTAACATTTACATACTATCAGGTAAAGAGTAAGTTAGTTGCATGTGACATTGTACATGGCTTTGGAAAAATAGATGATTTTAATTTTTTGCATGAAGTATTTAAATTGTAACTTGTCTAGACTCTAGACTCTTTGGAAAGACATGTCACTTAGGACTAGGTAAAGAGTTTATTAGTTGCATGCAGGCTTGGGATTTTAGTTTAGTTACATAACTTAAGATTTCAATCTAGTTGCATGAAATATCATAGGTTAAAGCAAGCTTTGTAAAAATGGAATAGTAGACATTACAAGATGCATGAAATGATCTATTTTTGGAAAAGCTTAGGTTTGTGTGTATGTTTTTCACTCGTTTTTCATAATTTTTAACATATGTATTTATTTATAAGCATGTAGCTATAGCTTATATTTCAAAAAAAAAGTCAATCATGGGCCAGTCGGAGGTTCGCTTAAGCCAGCCTAGAACAACTCGTTCGTTGATTAATAATATTATACCACGTGTCGGTTGGAGGTTCTCTTAGGCCGACCTGGAACATCTTGTATGTGGTTAAAATTTATACCATATATTAGTAAAACTCTACAAACTAGGATTTAAGAGTGATGAGAAAATATTTACCTTCGAGCCGATTATGGGCTCGCTTATGTCGGCCATTTGCATCTTACTTGAAGTCTAGCTAGTTGTGGCGCTTGCAATTGCCAACTTGTTAGCAAATTGCAAAATTATAGCATGTACGTGTGGAGAGATAGTAGTATACATAGGTTTACTATCCTTATGTTTTATACACTATTAGATGAAACAAACTAGATATAATTAGGTTGCATATGTTGCAATTTGTAGCCCTTATTAGAACTCAAACTCCATAGTACATATATACATAGAAAAAAATCATATTGAGGATTGAGGATATTAGGTTCACAAAGTCTCCTAGCTTAGAAAGTAGTACTAAAATTTTTTATAAGTACTTGTGTAATTAATGCTAGCTACTGCACTAGTGTGTGTAAAATACCGACATCCGTCAATAGAGTATGATGTTGTGAATGATCATGGTGCAGATAGATGCATACTCGAGAGGGAGAGGAACGTGGGAAAAGGCGATTTGCCATCCCATGCCTATTTGAACAGGTAGATTACCACATTCACAATCGTCCAATTACGTCAGGAGGCCGGCCCAAGATAGTTGGATGATTCTCTCTCTCAAGGTCTAGCAAACTTGCAAGGAGTATTCTAAGTTAGTGTCCCAAATAGCCATATTGATTTTGAATGTAGAACTATAAATGATTCCAAATATTGTTATGTGTCCTAGAACCTAAATAATATGGTAGTATCCAGAACATAAAAATTTATTTGAATACATGTATTACTTATATGAAATTTTGTATGTTTCTCTTACAATCTTCATTGCAAGAATGGCTCTAGAAAAATGAGGAAGAAACCCAACAAAGGCTCACGATTACATAAGAATGTTGCCTAATAAGAAGTGGAAATGCAACTTTTATGAGGAGTACTCAGGCTGTGGCACAAGAATGCAAAAGCACTTCTTACGTGATAGCAACAAACAAATTGGAAAATGCAAGGGGCTAGGATTTGAGAGAGTTATAGCCACTCTAAGCGAACAAATGCCTAAAAGTACAAAAATAGATGATATAGCTGCACATCACCAATCCCAACCTCGTGAATCCATGCCTGATGATATACTCACACATCAAGCTAGTCAATCTATAGATGTGCTACCTCAAAGTAGTGGTGTGGCCTCGTAGACAAATGACAAGCTACTCTATGAAAAATATGGAGAGTGGACAAGGCAGCGACATGCCTCATTCACAATTGCATGTGCATCCACAACAAAGATCTTTGGAAGAGTCAATTAAGGCAGTGACATGTCTCATTTGCAATTGCAGACATGTCCACAACAAAGATCTTTGAAAGAGTCATTTAGACAACAACAAATACAAAAAGCACAAAAGATGCTTTTGAGGCTATTTGTTGCACCGGTTATCCACTAAGCATGGTTCAAAATCCACATTGAAAAAGAGCCATGGCATCTGTAACAAGGGCAAGGTCCAGGCTTTATGTTGCCAAGTTACAATGCTATCCACAACAACTACTTGGATGCATACTATGAGAGGATGAAACAAGACATGGAGTAAGTAGTATACGACGGTATTGAGAGAACAAGATGCACCATTGTTAGTGATGGATGGAAAAATGTCACTTGCAAGAGGCCTCTGATCAATATCATGGTCATGAAATTTAAAGGAAAGGCTTTTCATCAATCCATTGACACAAGTGGTAATGCCAAGGCAAGGGAATACATTGCTAAATAATTGGAGGTTGTAATTTTGGATGTTGTGGAGCATAATGTTTAGATAATCACCGACAATGGGAAGACCTATAGGAAGCTTTAAAAATTATAAATTGATAATATCCAACCATCTGGGCATTGTCGTGCTCTTGCCATTTCCTTGAACTTGTGCTTGAGGATTGGTACAAATCAGCAGAGACCGTGTGGTTCAAAGCCACTATAAATCTAGGACGAAGATTGGTGTTATACTTCCTCAACTATGAGAGATTGTTGGGCATATTCATAAACCACCATGGATGATTTTTTTGTGTAAGTTTCATTAAGAAGTGAAACTTTTATATTGGTCTTGAAACTTTCTATGACCTAATAAAAATAAATGCTTGTAACATTCATTGAGATTTGAAACTTTTATGTCAAAAACTTTAACGTTTTGCCAAGATTTACATGTTTTACTTCAAATATCAAAAGAAAATATACAAAAGTGTACTATATTATTTCAATATCATGAAACTAGAAAAACTATCTCGATAAACTTTCGTCTGGATTTTATATTAATATATAAGTATAGCTTCGATAAAAACATCCAAGGAAACCACCAACCTACTGAACATCCACTAGAGTTTTTAAAACCTAGCGAAACACATTTTGGAACAAACTATATAATGACGTTGGACCGTTTGCTCAAACTACAAGGAGTTCTAACGGAGACAACATTCAGTGTAGAAGCTAACGAGTGGATAGTTGACTCAACCTCACAAAATGCCCATAACAAATTCATAGAGATGAAGCAAATCGCTCATAGTGTTGGCTTTTGGAAGAGAATAGCTGATGTGGCCGATGCAATGAGGCCGGTATGGTTTGCCATTTGAAAGCTAGACATGAAAGATCCAAGTTTGGGTAGTTCTTACATGGCTTGGTGGACTAGTGAGTGAGACCTATTAAAGAAAAACAAAAGATCCATAAGTGACAGTGTTGGCTACAGCACCGATCGTCATCCCACTTTGCAAAAGATGTTTTGAAAGTGATGGAATCATGCTCACAATGACCTTCACTATGCTAGTCATATTTTAGATCCTCAATGGTGGGAATATATATCATCCAACAACATTGGGACCTATACTGCAACGTTGGAATAATCTCTTGGGACGATTTTTTGAGGATACATCTGAATATGCTGCTGTTGTCAAGGGAATTATTCACTTTTCAAAATAGGGAAAGGTTGTTTGCTTATACAAGAATACGAGAACTTGCAAA
Organism: Dipteris shenzhenensis; assembly: GCF_047967505.1. Taxonomy (NCBI): domain Eukaryota; kingdom Viridiplantae; phylum Streptophyta; class Polypodiopsida; order Gleicheniales; family Dipteridaceae; genus Dipteris; species Dipteris shenzhenensis. The sequence goes on along the minus strand of NC_141602.1, from coordinate 15,204,624 downwards.
GGAGATCCCTGCATGGAGATTGTGGGAAGAGTGTGGAGCATAAACACCTCATTTGCAAACGTTGGCTTTGAAAGTGCTATCCTAGCCTTGTAGCAATTCGTTGAGTGTACAAAATTGGAGTTATTACAAATTTGTACATTCAGTCACAAGAAATCACTTGAAGACAGAAAGAGCAGGCAAGTTCGTATATGTTTATGCAAATGGTATAGTTTTGAATGATGTTAATTAATGATGGAGATCTAGCCAAGTGGGTACACTATGATCTCCCAGGCCTTTTGCATGATCCTCCTATCATTAGACAGGTGCCAGTCATAGCCAAAGCAAGCTCTATCAATGATGAGGATGAGGATGAGGAGACTTTGTGATGTATAGAAATGCATAGGCTTGAAATACTATTGACACTATTAATCATGGTTACATATATTACCATTCATTAAAAATTGTGTCATTTAAATTTTGTTGATTGATGTCATGCCAATTGGAAGTTATGTACAAATGTTTTATTTCCATGTTCAAACTTGGAAATTATTATTCAATTTCTTGCAATCTCTATGTACTTGTGTAAGTGATGCTAGCTATTGCACTAGTGTGTGTGAAATTCTGACATCCATCAATAGAGCATGATGTTGTGGATGATCATGGTGCAAATAGATGCTTACTCAGGAGAGAGAAGAATGTGGGAAAAGTTGATTCGCCATCCCACACCTATTTTAATAGGTAGATTACCACGTTCACAATCATTTAACTCTATCGAGAGGGGGCAAGATAGTTGGATGATTTCTCTGTCTTGAGGTCTAGCAAGCTTGCATGGAGTATTCACATGTTGGAAGTTAGGACAAAAATGGTACAACAAGTTCAAAATCTGTTTATGATTATGAAAACAATTGAATTAACTACAATCCGGCTTAATTTGATAGCACCTGCTGATGGCTCCAACGAGGACTGTGCTGAGAGGAAGAGAAAGAGGCGAGAGACAGACACAAGAGTTGTGTTGAGAGGAAGAGAAAGAGGACAGAGACCGACACAAGAGTTGCTCCCAAGAAAGTGATTCTATTCACAGATCATAGGCATATATATAGTTGAGGACTAGGCTGAGTTAGGGCAAGCTATATATAGCTCTAACACCCCTACTCAAACTAGGCTCTCTAGCTACAGATGAAAAAAACCCCTTGGGGAGTACAAGGGGAAAACCCACGACACTATATATATCCATGTGAGAATATATATATACAAAGGATGGCCATATGCCAATTTGAATGATACAGTGTAATGCTGGATGATATAGTGCAATTTGCATGTGGATAGTATAAGGACATAAGACAAGAACTTGTCCATAGTATAGTGCAAAGTGTAGGCACTATGTTTGGTCATGATATAGTGCAAAGTATGAGTGAAAAATATTCTTGGAAATCTCAACTTGTTTGACATAGTGATGAAGCATAATCAAGGCTTGAGATCTTCAAGTTCGATGTTTGATCTCTTCGTTTGAATAGTAGAGCTTGTTGTCTCCAAGTTCAATCTAGTCAAACCTCCTCAAACCTTTATAATCAAGCCTTCATGTTTAGCACAATGCACCCACATAAAATGACCGATTTCATGCAGTGTATATGAACATAGCAAATATTCAAGTGTACGTTTCTATTGTACCAAGGATGAATGTATGAGGAAATTGCTTCGATCACTCCAAAGATGAGCATGGAGGGGCGATTTGAGATGTCAACAAAGCCAGGGCTGAAATGTCTCTTGGGTAGTGTAAGAAAGCCGTAGCAACACAATAGGAGGGCCCATAAAGTTCCTGCAAATCAAGAACCAATAATCCAAAAACACAACGAGCATTTGGGCATCTTGAAGTATCAGATTTGAGATATGTCCATAAAGCCAAGGCTAAAATCTCGCTTGCATAGTGTAAGAAAGCCATAGCAACACAATAAAAAGTCCCATAATGATCCTACAAATCAAGAATTGATAATCTAGAAATAGAATGAGCATCCGAACATCCGAAAGTACCAAACAATTGAGCATCCCAGAAGTACCGAACAATTGGGCAGCCGAAAGTACCGAACAACCAAAAATATAGGGAGAATAAGCCACGCAGGTATGATAAGAGGCAAGCTTGTGTCGATTAGACATAGCTTACATAATCATAGCGGGAATGAAATAACAACCTCTTCACATTCAAAACTACCAAACAACCGGGAATATGAGCATCCGAGATTACAAAGAACATCCAGAAGTAACCAAGCAAATGGGCATCCAGGAAGAGTGATCATGTCCAAACAAGTACTCAATAGTAATGCATATGTGCCATGTCCAAACGAGTACTTAATAAATAATCCATATGTGCCATGTCCAAACGAGTACTCAAGAAGTAATCCATATGTGTTCATCGGAAAGACATTGAATCTTGCCACATGCAGATGAGTACACAATATGACCATGTTCAAATGAGTACTCAATTAGTAATTCATATGTGTCCATCGTGAAAGCCAAATAAATCTGTGTCATATCCAAATGAGTACTTAGTAATAATCCATGTACCACATCCAAACAAGTAAATATGTGTCACATCCAAATGAGGAGTCCGTAATAAGCCATGTACCATGTCCATATGAGTACTCAAGTAGTTAGCCATATGCCACATCCAAATGAGTACTCAAGCAATCAGCCATATGTGTTCATAAATATTGTCACCTAAAAGACGTTGAACCTTGCCACGTTCAAACCAATATGCAATAAGTATTCTATACATGCCACGGCCAAATGAGTACTCAATAAGTCAGCCATAGGTATTTATCTTGAAAGACATATAAGTATACCTCACCACATAAAGGGTGAAATAAAAGTATGCCTTGCTAGAACCAATAAGTAAATACATACCATAAGTCATCAATAAGTTAATCAACAAAGAAGGAACAAATTGTTGGTCTAGCAAGACCTTGCATGCACTCATAAATGTAGATGAGTATGAAAAACAAAGTAGATATACTCATCCTATAGGTATCGAATGTGCATTTAGTCCATTGGATTGTATCTAGATATCTGTGCAAACTTGCATGTACTTAAAGAAACAACTGAGTGTGATGAAAGAGAACATATGAGCTCACCTCTTGGAAATAAACAAGTGCCTTGAAAACGACAAGAAAACATGTGAGAAGCACCTTTGCATACGTGAAGTAACGTATCCAAGGAGTAATGATATCAAAGCTAAATACATTGAAAGAAAGATTGAAATAAAACATGTTAGAATGTTACAACGTAAAACATTCAGCAAGTCCTTTTCTTTCATAGGATGGACCAACTTATGAAAGTAAAACTGGTGTTGAATACATGATGAGCAAATCAAAAGTAAGATGTTAGCTTATAATAGAGAAAGAAACATTAGATCGTTATTGACTTTTGCATATCAAGCACACCTATATGATATTTAGCCTACTCCAGATCAAATACAATGGATGGCCTATAGGTATGCTTGATTAACAAAGATGAAAGAGAACCTAATTTCAAAATCATAACATAATTAAAAGTAACTCTCACCTTCAAAATAACATAAAACATTTAGGAAATCAAAAGTAAATGATAAGATAATCGAAGAAAATCTAGCCTTCAAAACAATACAAAATATTTTGGAAGTCCCTTTGAATCAATGAGCTCTCATGCTGAAAGTAAAGCTTGATATACAATATTTCACAAGTCTCTTTAACCAAGATTTATGAAAATTTGAAGCTATAGACCCAAACTTGCTAGCAAAACATAATAATACATGTATTATCATTGTGAATAAAACACCAAGCATATGAATGTAGTGGAATACAAATAACATAACATTTCAAGTAAAATATCAAGAACAAAGCATTTTACTAAACTACAATGACATCATGGTTCCCAATCATGTACAACATTAAAGAAAGTTGGTTTATCTCTATATTACCAACAGGCAAAGAAAAGCTCCAACACATAGATGTATGTAATAGTGATTGCTAAAAAACAATCAAGCTTTATGAGGCACCTGAGTATAGATATTGATAGAGCTCTTTGGTTGAAGGATGCTCTATGAATGTTGAGTAGCAAAGCACTTACATAAAGACTCAGCAAGCGATGAACTAAATAAGAAACTAGTCAGCAAAGGATGCACTAAATAAAAACTAGCTTTATATATATGAAGCATCATTGGCTTTTACGTTTGCAAAAGAAGCATGAAATAACAAGTGCTAAAGTGCTAAACTCTTGTTTTCACTAATTACCTAATAGAAATTAAAAATTGCTTTCATATGATAGTTAACCTTTTGTCCAAGTGGTTTTCTTAATCAACTTTCTAGTCTGTTGAACATATATAATTATCACTACAAAAGCATGTAGATTAGGCTACCTTTGTCTTAACGACAAGATTGAGACTCTACTTGAAATCAATTAGTTAAGATATTGATCCCTAAATATTGACTATGCTTACAACAACGATCCTACACTCTTGGTTTTTATGGGATATGACCGATGGGTGTTGGGTCTCCTCTTCATCTAAATTTTTATGAAGTCCTATAGCTAAAGAAGTCTGCTATATGTGATTGAGCATCTTATTTCTTCATGTGGGAATGTAAAAGCATGATATGCAGTGTGTTAAATTCAAGGGAACATAAATACTGAGTGCAAGATGGTGTGATCAACTGTTGGAGACTGAAAGCGGGAGGGCGACACCGTATCAAGAAGCTTCTTATCATTAAGTATATTTTTTCATTGCTTTTGCTTTTGCTTCAAATATTGTTGATTCTATGAAAGTAAGAACCTTTTCCATCCTCATGTCCTAGATCAATTCTTCTCTATTATGAGTGTTCATCTTCCTGTCCAAATACTCTTCTACCAGTTTATTGATAGTAGGTAGCAAAAAGAAATAACCATAACTTTCTTACCTAAAATCGAAATATAGTGATCTAGCCAGTCAAAATAACTAGCGCATATGCCTCGAACAAGCCAATGTTGTCCGTTTTCATCAATCATGATCGTAATGCTGATTTACAATGCATCTTTATAACTTTTGCATATCAACTCACCTAGCGATCAAGTAGTCGAAACGATCAGAAAGAACATTCTGTGAATGATTATGTTGCCAGTACAATTTACCATGTAGTGTTTTGGGGCATTGTAGATCTTTAATTTAATGGACAAAAGTCTATGATTTGTATATAATGTATGTTGAAACTAATTTTGCAAAATGTCTCGTGAATCGTGTGATAATAGCATTGCATTATTCCAATTCCACTTCATAGTAAAAGTCATGACAATCGTGCAACCCATATCCCAACACATCCACATTAATTACTTCAACAATTGCACAATAAAAATTTGACATAATACCTCGCATGATATAGCATTGAATTATTTATGTTAGATATCAATGCTCCACTCTCGTGTAACTAGGCGAGAACCAGCTAACTCTACTTGTATGCCCCCCATATGAGGAGAAGGCATTTGAGTAGCTCGATTATCCAATAGGTCCTGGTTTGGACACCAGATGGGGGCCATGTGTAGCATCATGGCTGGATGACTTTAGATAGAGTTGGAACACTGCCAGCTAGGCTACATGCAAGTGCAGGAAGGCATCCCATGATTGACTGCACTAAGGGTAGATGGAGCATTTCTTGGGGCAACCCACTCTCGGGTTGCCGGGCCCTTTTGGAGCCCCAGATGATCCCGGATACAGCAACCATAGGTTAGTTTCCCTATTTTGTGTCACGGTTCTCTCGTGTGGTCGGTGGCCTATTTTGGAACTGACCTCCAGTCGGCCGTTTTGGGCGGATTGGGTCGTCACCCAATTGGGTCTAACCGACTACGACTGGTGGCTATATAAGAGCATCTATGAACTCTCAACTTTCAGTGCTCGAGCCGATGTGAGCAACACTAAGCTATGGCATGAGAGGTTTGGTCATCTGAACTGTAGTTCTTTAAAGGAGATGCATAAAAGTGGAATGATTGCAGACCTACCATAAATTACAGATCTGCCCGATGTATGTGAAGCTTGCATGATGGGCAAGCAGCATCGGTAGCCCTTTCCTAAAGAGGCTAATAGGGCAAAGGCTCCTCAAGAGCTCGTTCATACGAACCTCTGTGGAAATATGGAGACGGAAGCTTTGTGTGGTTCCTACTACTTCATGACGCTGATCGATGACTACAGTAGAAGGATATGGATATACTTCCTGAAGACTAAAGATGAGGCTTTTAGTAAGCTCAAAGAATGGCATGTAATGGTCGAGAAAGAAACGGGGAGGAAGGTGAAAAAGTTGATATTAGATAGAGGTGGAGAGTTCACATCAAGTGAATTCAAAAGTTACTACAAAAGTCACGGGATCAAGAGACAGAAACCCCCGCTACATACATCACAGCAAAATGGAGTAGTAGAGTGCAAGATGCACATCATCTGCGAAATGGGCAGGAGTATGATGAAAGGGAAAGATTTTCCAAAGTCTTTCTGGGCTGAAGCATGTAACATAGCAGTTTACATTCTGAATCGTAGCTACACAAAGGCTGTGAATGGGATGACTCCACTATAGGCCTTTTCTAGTAAGAAACCTTTAGCTACACATTTTAGAGTTTTTGGATCTGACTGTTTTGTGCATGTCCTTGATGCTAACAGGGCCAAATGGGAACTGAAGAGCCAAAAGTATATTTTCTTGGGCTATAGTGAAGAGGTGAAGGGTTACCATCTCTATAATCCTATTACCAAGAAGGTAATAGTAAGTCGCCATGTTGTCTTCTCAGAACAGCCGCATCAATTGCAGGAGGATGCTTCCTTCCCAGACAACCAAGACTAGGATATCCATCCAGTACAACCACCAATAGAAGACCGAACTCCCCCAATGGTGCTTGGGAGGATTCAAGATAAAGAAGAGGAAGAAGAGCCTGCAGAACCACAATGAAAATGGCCATTCCCAAAGTGGGTAGAGCGGCTTCTGGATGGTAGAGAATCTCTAGCCATTGAGGAGGAACCATCCGAACACCACCGGTCCAAGAGATTAGAGGAGCAAACAAGGGCACAGGAACACTTGGTCAACTATGCTTTGATGATAGAGGTGATTCGTGCTGAAGAACCCAAGTGTCTTGAAGAGGCATAGGGTGGTGATAGGTGGATGGAGGCTATGCAATCGGAGTATGGCTCTATAATAAAGAACAACACTTGTACCTTGTGGATCGACCACCAAAACACAAGGTAATCAGCACCAAGTGGGTGTACAAGACCAAGTACAAGTTCGACAGCACGTTGGATAAGTACAAGGCTCATGGCTCATGGCAAAAGGATTTGCACAAGTACATGGTTTTGATTATCAGAGCACGTCATCATCCAAAACAACATCTAACTCATCATCAGTCACACCATCACTCCCCTCCTGCACAACTGATATGCAAGTGTTTGTTATCTTCTCCAAGGAAGCTAATTCCAACAGATCATCCAATGCATTATCAAGAATATAGTTCAGCTCATCATCCAAATTCTCACAAGCTGCAATATGCAACTCATCACCCAAATCATCAATATGTACTTCATCCATAGTATCTTCATTAGTAACATTTTGATCATCACATTCTACCTGGACTGGCTGAAGTATAGGCACATGTAAGTCATTACTCATTTCTGAATCAAAGAGATCATCCAAGTCATATCCATACTCACACACATCAGGTTCCTCAGCATTAACGTCACTTTCACAATCTATATATAGCATCATCAATAATCTTCTAAAACAACATATCTGGATTTCTCTGCCAAGAGTCAGAAGTACAATCAACATGCTCATAATCAGTTTCAGCCTATTTAACAGTATGATCAACAGCCTCTTCCACATTAAAATCATGACAAACAGACATACAGGAACCCTTATTGTAAGAAAATAGTACGCAGCGGAAGATAACAACAAAACGCAAGTACACGATGGAAAGCTGGAGAGAATACAAAAATTTTGATATACCAAACTGCTGATACAACTGATGGTTGGCTGTCCACCCGTGCGCTCTACAGACAGAGCTTCGATGGTGATCTAGACAGATGCTGGACGGAGGACTATGAGCGTGAAGAACTGGTGATCTGATGATAGGGGGTGGCCACTTATATAGTGTGAGTGGTTGACAGTCGGCCTTGTAATAGGCAGTCGGCCTAATAGACAGTCGGCCTGAAAGACCAACCGACCCTGTCGCTGGGGGCTTTGCCCCCAGACCCCCACCGGGGGCCTGCGCCCCCCGGACCCCCTGCTATCGGGGGGGCTATCGCCCCCCCGAACCCCCCCTTTTTGCAGATGGGTATCTACTCTTGGCTCCTAAGCCGTTGTGTGGACAAAAATGTAAATATGTTTTTTACTTGTTGCATGTTGCAGTGTAGGTGCATAGCTATGTATATAGCTAGTTGGTGGTGGTATTGAGCTCTAGGCTCTCCTAAAAGGACTCTACACGGATGTACAGATGGTAGAGGCTTCTACAGGAACTTCTGGGAAATGATGAGATGTGAGTATGGGAGCTCCGAGCTTTTCAGAGGCTTTGGTATCCAATGCATGTGTGTGAAAATAATAGTAATAATATGGAGGGAAAGGTCTAAATGTACACATTTGTGTTGGGAGGCTATGATTTTATGTAACAGTTTATGTGGATTTGGGGAGGACTTTAATATTTTGGTTAAGGTGGATGGATAAGCATGCACGTGGCTACGCAATAGGAAAGGAAGCCTCTAGTTGTGAGATGGTGGGACGTGAAGACAAAAAACTATCAAGGTGGCAGGGGGTGGCGATGACTATGGAGGTGAAGTCCTGGAGGATTATGACGTGGTAGGTGCTTGGCGATCAGCAGAGCTAATATCTTTACATGAGAGAACAATTGGAAGAGAGCTTGAAGAGTAGAGCATAGGTCGCTGCAGCTGATGTAGCAAGCCCAGAACTTAAGGGAAAGGATGACGCAGAAGTAAAGGGAGACCAAATGCTGAGAAGCGAGGAGTCAAGGAACTGGAGTTGGTGAGGAGTCTGCGAGGGATTCTGAGTTGAAGATGGCTGCAAGAGTGAGCTGGATATTAAAGAATCATGGGCTCATAGCGCAGAAGATGACAGAGGTTACGTGAGTAAGGAAGCAAGGAAGAGAGCAGCTATGGCAACGCAATCACGTTGCATGGTTCTGAAGGGAGGCTAGTAGCGTGAAAAGGTGGCCAATGTACGAGTCGAGGGACCATGGAAATGGGGAGGCCCAGAGAGAGAGAAATAGCAGAGGCTTGAAGGAGACAAGCGACACGAGTCCAAGAGTTCCAAGAGAATTGCGAGCAAGAGAGCAATCGCAGAGCTTCTAAACATTACGTGAAAGAGAGGAGACGAGCTGAAGCAGGCTGATAATCACGTTCAGGTCTATTGGAGGAGGTGGGGCGCCCTTAATACGTGAGCTGGGAGCTTCATGGAAGACCTTGTTGAGCTTTATGAGCAAAGGCACAGCTGCGGAGTTGGGAGCTTTGGAACATGGCTTTGCTGTAGGTGCAAATCAGTGTGGTGTCGTAATCATAGAAGGAATTCTATGGGAACAGGAGTTAGCTGGGAGTTTGTAAGAATGGATTGCTTTTGGTAGGAGAAAAAGCCACGCTGACACCATGATACATGAAGAGTGCAGGCTATTGCTCTTACTGGGAGTTCAGGACTGAGGAAACTATCTGTGAATCAACTATCCCTGTATGAAGGTACAAACAGGTGACAGATATAACAGGAAGCATTGTTGGTGGGGAAACGCTGCTATAATAGAGACTTGAGCTGAACACCTCGGGTGACAAAGAGTATGTTCCGTGAACAGTAGGAGAAGCTGTGGCCTATGTAAAGAGCTTCTGGGCTGGGGGTGATGACAGAAGGTGCTAAATGAGAGCACAGGCTGGACAATCATGGATAGAAGCTGGAGTACCTTGGGCTGAGAGAGCATAAGCTACAGCAAGAATGTGGTTTGGGCTTGTAGCAAATAAAGAGGCTGAGGATGTTGCTTGAGGTGTCTTTCGTGTGGGCTTGTATGTAGCTGATTATGAGAAATTGCTTAGTAAAAGCTTGAGGAATAGCTATGATATGATTTTCTGTTGGATGGACTATTGGCGACATGAAGCTACAAGCTTGGTGTATTCAATGAGCAAGAGAAGGATATAAATAGTAGAAGTGGTTCTGTAAGAGCAGAGATGGCGGGCTTCATCATTTCTAGTACTTGATGGTGATCTTGGGAAGACATGATAAGATTTTTGACCGTGGCCATTTTGTGGGTTGATGTCTTGAAGAGACAAGAAGATGGTTTTCATGTGGGTTATGGGTAGGATGCATTTGAAGCTGAATGTTTTCTGAGATATTGAAGGAAGAAGTCCACTTGCCTTGAGCTGTATAATCCAGTGGTTTTGTTTGAGGTTGTCAGGCTTCTGGAAAAAGTGTAACCTGAGTGTGAGTTGTGTCTGGAAGCGTGTAGAGAGAAGGATGTTGAATGAATGCCTTTGGCCTTGTGATAGTGTTGTTCGGTTGTTTTAAACGTGGATGAGGGTGGCTGTGAAGGCGGGTTAGGCTCTACTGCTTTTGTCTATCCACGTTTTGGTGCCTCCACAGAGGCAGTTCACTTCAGTTTACAAGATTGGAGGAGCAGGTGTCTAAGACGCGTTGCAAGCAATGGGGAGAAATCCACACATGAGAGTGATACAGTGTGAGTGGTGTGGAGAATGTGGTCACATGAAGGACCGATGTATTGAAGTCCAGCTACGTGTGATCCGACTCCGAGCTAGAGTGCAGAGAGCTTTGAAAGTGCTTGCCCGTAGGAAAAAGAATGCTCTTCGGATGCAGAGTGAGCTTCTTCAGTAGTGTATTTGTTTTGTTGCCTTCCAGCTTTGTTGCGGTTGAGAAAGCCAAGGTGTGTGATAGTTGAAAGATTGTGAGGATGGCACAGGATTTTCCAGAGTACTGGGGGATGCCATATGAAAATGCAGTAAGATTCTTGGAAAAGATGGAATTTACAGCACTTATGAAAGATAGAGCAACCCCTGAGATTTTGTTTCAGATATTGAATTATTGTTTGCAGGGAGATGCAAAAGCATGGTTGCAGACTCAAGTTGCTACCTTCAGGACTGCTCATCCTCAGCAACAAAATCCGGAGTATACAGTGGTGAGAGCAGCTTTCCTTGCACGTTTTGTACAAGCCAGGAGTCCTAATGAAGTTTGGAAAGAGCTATGCTCGGTGAGACAGGAGGAGGAACAAGATGTGAACCAGTACATAATCCAGTTTGGGAGATTATGGAGTTTGTGGTGCGAAGCTCTTGTTCCGGAAATACCACCTCAAATGATCAAGCGTGATCGTTTCATAGCTGGCCTAAAGCCTACACTCAGATTGAAAGTAGAGCTGAAGAATTTGGATAGTTTTGAAGATGCTGTCAGAGTGGCCAGGGAGAAAGAATGGAAAGCCCAGAGACTGAGGCAGCTTGGCATGCAAGAAGAGCCTAGGAGTCTGATTGGAGGTCCAGAAATAATAAAGGCTTATGCGGAGAGAGAGCCAGTATCTGTTCCTGCACAGGATGATTCCCTGAAGAAGGACTTGCATGATGCTGTAGAGCTTATGAAGTCACTCAGTCTGAATTGGATGGAGACTGCGGGAAGAGGAAGAGGCCGAGGTGTGCAAAACAACAAGAGAGATGTACAGGCTGGGAGTGAAGGAAATACAGCTGGAATAGGTAGAGGACGGGGATACATGAGCAATGTGAAGTGCTGGAATTGTGGAGAGTGGGGACATATGAGCCCTCACTGTGATAAGCCAGCAAGAGTAGGTGGAGAAGTTTATCCTGTGATGCAGAAAACAAATGATAGGTCAGGAGACTACAATGTGGAAGTGAAGGATTTGAATCAGCCCTCTACCAGTGGAGTCAAATGGGATGATAAAGAAAAAGGGAAGGCACTCAGCCTGATTAGAGTGGAGACTATTCCGGAGATCATGCCAGTGGCAAAAAGAGCAAGGGGTGCAATAGGAGAGGATGGACCTTCTGCAAAAAAAGGGAAGCATGTGGAATTTAATCTCAACCCTCAGTCTCCTAAAAAGAAGAGTCGGAGGCCTAGGAAACATTACAAGACTTCAGATTTGCATATGGGTCAAGGACAAGAGGAATACACATTGATGAATGATTTGAAGGGGAGGACAGCTAATATAACTTTTGCACAGTTACTTGGCTTATGTCCGAAGCTCAAAAGAGAATGGAAGAAGTTGGCTAATCCCAAGAAAAGTAATGAGCAAGAGCCTACGAGAGGAGAGATGGAGATGATGTCTGTAGAAGATCTTCTAGATTTATGCCCTGCAGTGGATGCATGGTGTGGAGGTATGAGTGTTGGGGAGGCATATGTTGATGGCGGTGCACAGATAAGTGTAATGACTCAGGCATGTATGGAGAGGTTGGGGCTAAAATTGAATACACATTCAGATTTTAGACTCCGATTGGCAAACCATGCGAAGGTGAAATGTCTGGGTATATGCACGGGAGTAATAGTGGATGCTTTTGGGGTATCCTGTTGTATTAATTGCCACATTATGCCTGCTGGTTTGGGAGCATACCCATTGATTTTGGGCAGACCCTGGCTCAGACAGGTAGGAGCAATACAGAACTGGAAGATGGGTACAATTACAGTGCACAATAAGAAGGGAAAGGCCAAAAAATTTGATATGAGCAGCAGACAGGAAATAGAAGAAAAGCCAGAAGAAACAAGCATAGAAGAGGAGTCAGAGAGTGAGACCGAAGATGAAAGTACTACATCTGAGGAGGAGGGACAAGTGTCATTCCTATTGAAGGAGTCTGATGCATATGAGTTGCAGGCAGCAGAGATACAAGAAGCTAAAGAGGAGAGTAAGCTTGAAGATATGGATAATTTGATGCAACCCCCACCTCCTCAGACAGAAAGAGAAGAGATATTGCAATCCATGCTGAATTTTAGTCTGGAAAAAGTGGAAAAGGAAGAGTATATGAGAGTCATTCATCAGTACCCAAAGCTGTTCATAACCTCACATGAAGAGATCAGGGGTTTCAGATGCAAGCCAATGCACATTGAGATAAAAGAAGGCAGCAAGCCTGTTTTTCAGAAGTTGAGGAGGACACACAGAGAGCTTTTGCCAGTATTGAGAGAGGAGTTGAATAAGCTGCTCAAGGCTGGATTGATATATCCAGTGGAGCATTCGGATTGGGGCAGTCCAGTGGTAATCATTCCTAAGCATACAGGAGGGTGGAGAGTATGTATTGACTATAAGCCTCTCAATGCGGTAACTAAAAGCAATCATTATCCTCTTCCTTTTATTGATGATATATTGGATAGAGTGGCAGGGTATGAGAAATACAGTGTGTGTGATGGATACTCTGGATACTTCCAGATTTCAATTGCTGAGGAGGATCAAGTCAAAACTACATTCATCACACCCTGGGGTTGCTTCTGTTACAAGGTAGTGCCATTTGGATTGAAGAATGCACCAGCATGGTATCAAGAAAATACTGATGAAGTGTTGGCTCCTTTTATTGATAAATTTGTGAGAGCATTTATGGATGATATATGTGTGTATAGTTCCAAGAGAGAGCATGCATGGAGACTAGATCAAGTGTTCCACAGAATGGATGAGGCGGGAGGACAATTCAATCCACGGAAATGTCATTTGGGATGCTCCAAAGTAAAATTGTTGGGACATATAGTATCCCAAAATGGCATTGAACCTGATCCGGAGAAGGTGAAAGACCTTATCTTACTTCCAACCCCCTCTACATCAAAACAGTTGCAGACTTTTGTGCAGAAAGTGAAGTATATGACAAGATTCATACATTTAATCTCTCAGCTGCTGTATCCTTTGCAACAAGCTATGAAAGAAGAACCTCTGCAATGGAATGAGGACTGTGAAGCAGTGTTCAGTAAAGTGAAGGAAGTGTTGGGAGAGATTGCTTGTGTGAAAGCTCCAGATTTCTCTCAAACCTTTTATGTGAATCCTTCATTTGGACCTGATGCTGTGGGAGCCATCTTATTGCAAAAAGGGGAGGAGTCCCGTTATATGAGGCCTGTGTATTATGCTAGTAGAGTTAAAACAGAAGCAGAGAGGAGATATATGGAAGCAGAGCTGATTCTGTCAAGCTTGGTGTATGCTTGCAGGAAGTTCAGGGCATATGTGATCTCAAAGCCATTTGTGGTTCTGACATGCTACTCTTTATTGCCTCAGCTTGTTAATAATTCAACACTTTCTCGAAGTATGATGAAATGGATAGTTGAACTACAAGAATATACTTTCTCATTTCTGGTGGAGAGCACTTCCAGAGCCACACTGGCAGATCTGTTAACATACAAAGAGGGTCCCATTCTGGTAAAGGAAGTAGAGAAGAAGATAGATAAAGAGGAACATGCTATCATTCCAGGGGCATCAATTTTGCATTTTGATGGCTCATACAGGAAGAGTTTACATCAAGCTAATGGAGGCTATGTGATTACTGATTCGGAGAGCAAGCTGATTCAAAAGGAGGGAGTCAATCTGGAAGCTGGAAGTAATAATGAGGCAGAGTATGCAGCATTATATGAGGGATTGCTGGCTGCACTTAAGCTGAAAATTCAGAAGATAATGATCAAGGGAGATTCTCTACTTGTTGTAAAGCAGGTTTTAGGAAGTTGGCAAGCGAGAAACCCAAGATTAAGAGGGTGTCTAGCCAAAGTAAAAAGGCTGCTTCAACAATTTACAGCATGGAATATCCAGCATATGCGAAGGGAGGATAATCAAATGGCACATGAATTGGCTCAGGAAATGAGTAGTCAAGATCCAGTGATAGCAAAGCTTGAAGATCCACTGTACAGAGGGAGAGAATTCCTGGCTCAAATAGTGGATTTCTTACTTACTGGACATCTACCTCAGGAGCTTAAGAAGAATCAGAAATATCACTTCATGCAAAAGAGCCGACAGTATATGATGATTGATGATGAGCTTTACATGAGAGGAGCTGATCAAATCTTGAGAAGAGTGCCTTGGAGAGAAGAAATATATTATATACTGTCATCCAGTCATGAAGGAGCTTGTGGGGGACACTATGCTTTTAAGATTACACTACAGAAAATACTTCTAGAAGGTTATGTGTGGCCTTCAATACAGAAGGATGTGCAGCACTGGTGCAAATCCTGCCATGAATGTCAGAGAATGGGAAAAAGAATTCTTAAAATGGAGCCGAGAAATATTATGCTGGTTTATGATATTTTTGAAAGATGGGGGATAGATGCAGTTGGTCCTCTACCCAGAACTGCCAGAGGGAAATGTTATATGTTGACCGCAGTGGAGTATTTATCAAAATGGGCAGAGGTAAAAGCAGTGAAGAGAGTAGATAGTAAAGGGGTTGCTGATTTTATATATGAATACATATGCTGCAGATTTGGAATTCCCCTGGAGTTACTTTCAGATAATGGTCCTGGATGCAGAGGAGAAGTGATAGATTACTTATGTAGCAAGCTGAATATAAATCATAAATACATCACCCCATACTACCCTCAGTGCAATGGGTTGAATGAAAATTTTAACGAGGATTTCAAATTGATGATGACTAAAATGACTGGGAGCCACACCAAAAACTGGGATTTGGAGATGAATAGAGTTTTGTGGGCATACAGGGTAGCGGTGAAGCATAGCACTCAGTTCTCTCCATTTCATTTGGTATATGGGAAAGAAGCAATTCTGCCATTGGATGTAGAGATACCAGCTTTGAAATTTTTAGTGGAAGGAGGATATGAGCCTGTAGACAGTCACAAGGAGAGATTACTAGCACTACAGGTGATGCAGTTAGACAGGGATTTGGCCTTCGAGCATTATGCCAGAGTGCAAATGCGGAGGCAAGAATTAGAAAATGTAAAAATAAAAAAGGAAGAGATCGAAGATGGAGACTTGGTTCTCAGATACAATAGCAAACTAGACAGTACATTCTGTACTGCATTTCAAACCAAGTGGGAAGGTCCATACAAAGTGGAGAAAAAATTTGAAAATGGAACTTATCAATTGATGGATTTAGATGGAAAAAGGCATAAAAAGAGAGTCAATGGTATCCGGTTGAAGAAATACTTTGCACGGCTGATGGTAGCACTGAAAGAGGAAGATCATGAAGATAATGAGCAGTGGCAGAATCGATGGAAGTCAATGCAAAATGAAGAAGAAGGAAGTTTGAATCTGTCATCTCTTTTTGGCTCACTGCTGGACATGAATGTCACAACAGAAGAAAGGGGTTGCTAGAAATGTGTGGACAAAAATGTAAATATATTTTTTACTTGTTGCATGTTGCAGTGTAGGTGCATAGCTATGTATATAGCTAGTTGGTGGTGGTATTGAGCTCTAGGCTCTCCTAAAAGGACTCTACACGGATGTACAGATGGTAGAGGCTTCTACAGGAACTTCTGGGAAATGATGAGATGTGAGTATGGGAGCTCCGAGCTTTTCAGAGGCTTTGGTATCCAATGCATGTGTTTGCCTTCTGCGCTCCCTTCTGCACCTCCTTCCTCGTCTTCCTCGTTGTCTTGTGCAGGGGCGCCCTGTAAATAAGGGACAACATATATCAATGTATGAAAAATCAAATCTTTACTTATAATTTTGGCATTATTTCATTACTTTCAAATACCTAGGGGGCCTGTCCAGTCGCTCGGGTATACTGCTCCTCAGTAATCAACCCGTCATCATAGAAGTGCCTCCATGTATCTCCTCTGTGATGGTGGCGGTGGTAGGCTGTCTCCACTGGAGTAGGGTATCTGCCCACGATCTCAAGCTGCATGACCGCGATACACTTTGTGGAGGGATTAGTACAAAGAAACAACCAACCTCCTAATAAACTACATAAGCAATATAATTTGAGATCGATACTTACAAATTGGGCCTCCCATGATTCAACACCCCCTGCTCCAAAATGCGCGCTCCCATACTCCTCCGTCTGGATCCTCCGTGCCTCCACGTGCTACAAACTGGGCTCCTCCCTCGCTGACTTCATTGCCTTCTTCCACTCACGCTTCTGAGTGGTGTGGGGCGGGCCCCTTGGAGGTTGACCTGCCTCAAGTCTGCCAAGCTCCGCTAGTGCCTGCCTCTTAAGGGAAGATCTTTTATTGCTAAGTATCGTAACAATCTTTGACTTCCCCCATTTATCTGTGAACTGGCGATTGGGGGGGTTAGGATACCTAGAGCGAACAGTAGCGAGGGTCTCATCAGCCAACCTCTTTGGGTGGTCTTTATAGTGGATAAAGCAATCTCTGTAATTGTTAGCAATTACAGAGCGCATGAAGGCCATTACATCCTTCCGCCGTGCATCCATCAAGATGCCTCCTGTCTGGGTGATGTCATAATAAATCGTACCATCACCCAGAGGCACGTCTAAATCATCGGAATCATCATCCTCGGCCTCACCGCCACATGGCCCAAAGCACTGTGCCATGCATCCGCCACCGCTCTCCCTGCTACTACGCTTGCCACCCTGCCGTGTCGAGCTCGTACGCTGGCCCCTTGTAGCTGGGGACTGCGCGGGACTACGCTGACCACTCGTAGCTGGAGAACCGAGTCTCGACGGCTGGGGAGTATGTCAACGGCTCGCTGAGGCAGAAGGACCTCCTAAAGGCATGGGGGAAGGGGCATAAGACGGGATGGCAGAAGGGACATAAGACGGCATGGGGGAAGGGGCATAAGACGGTACGGGGGAAGGGGCATAAGACGGGGCATAAGACGGCTGTGCGGACTCCGCTGGGGTGATCTCAGGCGGTGTGGGGTGGCTCGGAGTCTGTAGTGCCGAATCCTGGGGAATGTTAAGGGTACCCGTCATGTACCCGTATAACTCCGTAGGACTAGGAGGGTGCCCTAAAATATTATATAAATCCTTCCATATCGATTCACGCGGATCAGGTGAGCTAGAAGCACTTCCTCCCCACATGTTAAACTGGAAAAAAATAAACAAATCTATTACTTTGGGAGCTGAGAAGAAAGGGAAAAAAAAAAAAAAAGAGGCTCTGTCAGAGCGCGTCTATAGACCCGTCTAATCTTCGCGTCTATAAACGCGTCTAACAGAGCATTTAATAGTTCAAGTAAAAGCGCATCTACCACCGCGTCTAACAGACGTCAAAACAGCCATCTAACAGTGCGTTAAAAAGCGCGTCTAACAGCCCGTCCAAACATCCATCTAACAGCGCGTCTAAAAGCGCGTCTAACAATTCATTTAAAACTCCGTTTAACAGATCGTTTTGAGCGTCTATATACACGTCTGTGCATGTCTGTAGCAAGCCAGATGCGCAAATAGACGCGCCTGTAGATGCGCATTTAGACGCGCCCTCAGACGCCTGTATACATGTATACACGCGCTCTGACAGTCGAGAATACTCAAAAGTGGAAAAGGACGTTTCGCCCGACAAAAGAACGTGTTGCTCATACCTAGATGCTGCGTTTCGTGGATGCGAAAAAGTACAAAACTGGAAAGAGCAAGCAAGAACAACTTCAAAAGGACTCACTTGGAAAAAGTTATGGAAGGATCTTTCTTTTCCAAACTTGTTTCTTCTCCTTGTTCGTACTCCTCCTCTTCTTTAGGCTTGGAAGCAAGCTGTGTAGGTACGGTCCCTTTGTCTTGAGTGAAAGCTTGGAACTGTGTATGGGAGGCTCTCTCTTAAGCTTTGAATCTATAGAACTGCTAATAAAGAAGGAAGAAAGCCGCTCGCAAAGTTTAAGTAGTCAAAAGAAAAGCAAAGCGAGCGGCGCGCCGAAAAGCAGGTTTAAAAGTCGCGGGTATAGTCACGTCTATTAGCGCATCTATAGTCGCGTCTGAATACACAGAGTAAATGCGTCTATAGTCGCGTTTATTAGCACGTCTACAGGCGCGTTTAAATACACAGAGTAGGCGGGCATTTAGACGCGCAAGTAGACGCGACATTAGACGTGATGATAGACGCGGCGATAGACGCGACACAGAGTTTTTAAGTTAAGCATTTGAAGAAGAGCAAATTTGGTGGGTTGTTTGTTTATAGGATGTCTCCATCTTCAACAAGCAGCTCCAGTGAGGATGAATCCCTCCGTATCCACCATCGCAAAATGTGGTTGGAGCAAAAAATCAAATGTCTGTGTGATCGATGTCGAGGAAACATGTATCGTGCACGCAGGATTACGCTCAATCATATCTCAAAGTATGGAGAATGGGATGTGACCGTAAACAGGGTAAGGATTTGTAAGTTAAGGTTGATTGAGATACCTATGGGTGTTCATATGTTTGAGTTATAATGATCCCGTTTTAATTTGATACAGGATGCAGTGCCACACCCGCACATGTTACCCTATGCCCGTCGTGAGGAGGCGAAGCGTCGGCGATATGAGGTGGGATCTTCAGGAGGGACCGTTACGGATGCATGGAGTGATGGTGATAGTAGCCCTCCACCATTACCTCATGAAGCCATGGAGGAGAAGGTGTTTGATGATATGGTGCAGGATTTATATGTCCATCAAGGGAGGGATAATAGCATGGAGCAGGATGATCTTTTTACTGCAGCATCGACTCCACTGTTTGAGGGGTGTACATTCTCTGTTCTACGTGCCTCCCTTGAGTTACTAAACTTGCAAACCATCTATGGATGGAGCAATGCAAGTTTGAATGCATTACTCAAGTAAGCTTTAATTTAAAGTCAATTTTGCAAACATGATGAATTATGCGCGTGGGTCAATTACTCGAATGCTTTTCCTCATTTATGGTCTTCACGTGCAGGCTATTGTGTAAAATGCTATCAAGGGAGAATAAATTACCGACCTCAAGAGATATGGCAAGGCAACATGTGACCTCTCTTGGAGGATTAGATTACAAGCGCATCCATGCATGTGTCAACGATTGCGTTTTGTTTCGTGGACTACATAAGGATGCAAGAGAGTGTCCTACTTGTGGAGAGGCAAGATATAGAGCAGATCTCAAAAACTTGGACGTGCCTCGTAAGGTATTGCCACATTTTCCCATAATCCCTCGCATCCAACATATGTTCAAGTGCAAATCTATTGCAGAGCTCATGTCATGGCATTCCTCCCATCGATCAATCGATGGCAAGTGGAGAACTCCCGCGGACTCTCCTGCGTGGAAGCATATTTAAGACACATGGCCAAGCTTCAAGGAAGAACCTAGGAGCTTGAGACTTGGATTGGGTATGGACGGTGTGAACCCATTTGGTCTCAAAAGCACGTCTTACAGTGTATGGCCAGTGGTATTGGTGAATTACAATCTTCCACCCTCTATGGCTATTAAGAAAGGAAATGTCATGCTGTCCCTTCTAATTCCAGGGAAACATAAAGTCAAAAACCCTGATGTTTATTTGGAGCCTTTGATTGATGAGCTAGAGATACTTTGGAGAGGTATCGAGGTGCATGATGTGAGCAGGCCTCCCTCGTCACGAGACTTCAACTACAAAGCAGTCTTGATGTGGATGATGCATGACTTCCCAGGCTATGGCGAGTGTTCAGGTAAGCATTGCATTTTTTAATTATGAATAGGCAAGGACGTGGCACCCTAAACCCACCTTCCACTCTTAATTGCATCTATTGTTTGAGGTCTCACTACATCGGGTTACCATGCATGTCCTGTTTGTGGTCCTTTGCTAGTTGCCTCATGGGCAGACGCATTGAATAAGGTCATCTATGAGAATCACCATCGATTTCTCCCACCTAATCATCCTAGATATGTTGCCCCTTGGAATGAAGTCCTCCCACAATCACTCACCGCGGGAGATTGGATGAGAATTTGGGACGGTTCCACGACTCCTCCACCACTTGGCAGGAGCCGGTAAGGATTTGTAACTATTGGCTGGAAGTAAAGATTGGCTGTAACTATTGGTTGAAAGTGAGGATTGCATGCTAACACTTTATTTTGTTTAGATACTCCATCTTTTATCGTTTACCATATTGGTCCCACCTCAAGATCAATCACCTGCTCGATCCCATGCATATCTTCAAGAATGTGGCATCTACCATTTGGGAGCATTTGAATGGGACACGAGATTCGGTAGGCATAAGGGAGGATCTACGTACCACAGGGAGGATGCGTGAAGCTTGGCCTCAAGAGAGACCAAATGGGCATGTTTTTTTACCTCGTGCACCGTGGATGTTATCAAAGCTAGAGATGGCGACGGTGAAGCACGCTATTACTACAATTCGTACTCCCCCCACTGGATGCATGAGGTGTTTGAAGGGAGCCTTTACAAAGAGCAAGAAAAGAGGTGTAGAGCAATTATATGGCTTGAAATCTCATGATTGGCACAAGATGCTCCAAGTAAGTATTTTATATGCATAATATCTTTTTCCTTTCAAATTTGTGAGTGAACAGCTATAAGCAACTAATCAACCACCTCCTCGCGGGTTCAGTTCATACTACCTACTAGCATTTCACGTAGTGCATCAAAGGACGTGAAAGATTGTATTTACAAGATGGGCGAGCTTGTGAGGTATGTGAGCTCAAAGGAAATAGATCCCACCACGCTTGAGAATGCTCGAGTTATGTTAGTGGAGGCGGTTTGTTTAGTGGAGGAGACATTTCCACGTTCTATTCTCACAAGCCAACTACATCTCATAGTGCATTTGGTGGATGAGATTGCTATATGCGGTACTATACATGCACGATGGTTGTTCTTCCTCGAGCGCTTCATGAAGACCTTGAAGGGCTTCGTGAGACAAAATGCAAGACCCGAAGGTAGCATGGCCGAGGGTTGGTTGGTACAAGAGTCACTTGTATATATTTATGAGTTTCTTGTTGATGTGGATAGCTCTCTCCCACGACTATGGAGAGATGATGAAGACCTAAGGATGACCTCTATTGTGCCTCAAGGAAGAGGACGCAACAAAGTAATAGACACGGAGTTGCGTAATAGTATCAACCTCTTTTGTGTGCTTAATAGTGATGTGATGAAAAGATGGGTGACAAGATACGAGGATGCAAACGCAAGAAGACAAGAAGAAAGGGCCCTCTTTCGTACACACCACGGATCTCGTGTGCCATACCCTCAGCGTCTAAGAGCACTTCCAAAGGATATTCATGTGGATTGGCTACTTGATGAAATGGAGAAAGCAGAGAAAGACGAGGGGATGCATATCACAATGGAAGAATGGGAGTATGCTAGGGGATGCATGAGCAAGGTCGGTATATAGAATGTTATGCATAAGTTAGGAGGTTTTTATAATTTAGATTGCTTATTTAATTGATTTTTTCTTGGTGTAGTGCACTATGTTCAATGCTATATGGTGTGAGGGCAAGCATTTTCGAACACAACAGATTGATGATAAGAGAAACACACAAGATTGCGGCGTCATTGCTAGCTTTGAGGGAACCAATGGAGTCATGCATGATTATTGTGGCATAATCCAAGATATCATTATGCTTGACTTTCGACGCTTCTTTGTGTATGTTTTGGATGTTAAGTGGTTTAAGGACGTGGTGGAAAGAGGCCCTAATGCAACAATCAAACGCCATGCAAGTGGCTTTGTAACTATTGACTCCAGAAAGTTTTGGCAAAGTAGGAAGGACACACTAATACTACCGCAACAATGTGAATAGGTACTGTGCACACACATAAAAATACTCGCTTTTAAATATTTGATGCAAGAAAAGTAACATGATTGTATTTGTGTTTGAATTAGGTTGTCTATCAACCAATGGTGGATAATAATAGGTGGTGGCATGTCATACCTATTATGCCACGTTCCAAAGTGATGTATAGTACATTTACTAATATGGAGCGTATGGAGGATGATCATGCCCATGGACGTGATGATGACCGTGATACAAGAGAGGAGGATGATCATGAGATAGGAGATATAGATATTGAGGCCGGCATTACCCGTGAGGACGAGCCTACCATTGGAGATCTTGATTTCGATGAGCACATGAGTGGCACAAGTAGTAGTGGGTTGAATGTATTTGTAGATCTAAACACTTGTTTGGATTTTGAAGTAGATAGTTTGGCAAGGGTTGATCTCATTGAGGATGAGATTGAACTGTAGCCCCATAATTGATATTGGCAAAACTATTTTACATATTGTCTCATTCTCCTCATTTCCCTTAATTCTTGTATATGTGGGCTTGCAAAAAATTATGTGCTTTGGTAATCATGGGCAATGTTTGGAAAGCAATGATGTACACCAAAATCTCACTTTCTGTATTCTCTGGAGTGCGTCTAACCCCGCGTCTAAATGCGCGTCTGAGTCTCAGTGTAAACGTGCAAATAAACGCGCAAATACACGCGCAAATAGATGCGCTAATAGACGGGATGTTAGACGGGCCCGTATTTTCTCAGGTCTAATGCGCAAATAAACGCGGTGATTGACGCGCAAATAGACAAGCATTTAGCTGCGCTGATAGACGCGCCCGTAATTTCTCTACTAAAGCAACACCTATAGACGCGCCCGCTATTTTGCGCGTCTACCAAGCGCGTCTATAGTTGCTTTGTGTTGTTGTGTGGGCTGGCTTGCCATTCAGAATTCACTCATACTTACATACTAATTGGATAATTAACATTTACATACTATCAGGTAAAGAGTAAGTTAGTTGGGCCAGTCGGAGGTTCGCTTAAGCTAGCCTAGAACAACTCGTTTGTTGATTAATAATATTATACCACGTGTCGGTTGGAGGTTCTCTTAGGCCGACCTGGAACATCTTGTATGTGGTTAAAATTTATACCATATATTAGTAAAACTCTACAAACTAGGATTTAAGAGTGATGAGAAAATATTTACCTTCGAGCCGATTATGGGCTCGCTTATGTCGGCCATTTGCATCTTACTTGAAGTCTAGCTAGTTGTGGCGCTTGCAATTGCCAACTTGTTAGCAAATTGCAAAATTATAGCATGTACGTGTGGAGAGATAGTAGTATACATAGGTTTACTATCCTTATGTTTTATACACTATTAGATGAAACAAACTAGATATAATTAGGTTGCATATGTTGCAATTTGTAGCCCTTATTAGAACTCAAACTCCATAGTACATATATACATAGAAAAAAATCATATTGAGGATTGAGGATATTAGGTTCACAAAGTCTCCTAGCTTAGAAAGTAGTACTAAAATTTTTTATAAGTACTTGTGTAATTAATGCTAGCTACTGCACTAGTGTGTGTAAAATACCGACATCCGTCAATAGAGTATGATGTTGTGAATGATCATGGTGCAGATAGATGCATACTCGAGAGGGAGAGGAACGTGGGAAAAGGCGATTTGCCATCCCATGCCTATTTGAACAGGTAGATTACCACATTCACAATCGTCCAATTACGTCAGGAGGCCGGCCCAAGATAGTTGGATGATTCTCTCTCTCAAGGTCTAGCAAACTTGCAAGGAGTATTCTAAGTTAGTGTCCCAAATAGCCATATTGATTTTGAATGTAGAACTATAAATGATTCCAAATATTGTTATGTGTCCTAGAACCTAAATAATATGGTAGTATCCAGAACATAAAAATTTATTTGAATACATGTATTACTTATATGAAATTTTGTATGTTTCTCTTACAATCTTCATTGCAAGAATGGCTCTAGAAAAATGAGGAAGAAACCCAACAAAGGCTCATGATTACATAAGAATGTTGCCTAATAAGAAGTGGAAATGCAACTTTTATGAGGAGTACTCAGGCTGTGGCACAAGAATGCAAAAGCACTTCTTACGTGATAGCAACAAACAAATTGGAAAATGCAAGGGGCTAGGATTTGAGAGAGTTATAGCCACTCTAAGCGAACAAATGCCTAAAAGTACAAAAATAGATGATATAGCTGCACATCACCAATCCCAACCTCGTGAATCCATGCCTGATGATATACTCACACATCAAGCTAGTCAATCTATAGATGTGCTACCTCAAAGTAGTGGTGTGGCCTCGTAGACAAATGACAAGCTACTCTATGAAAAATATGGAGAGTGGACAAGGCAGCGACATGCCTCATTCACAATTGCATGTGCATCCACAACAAAGATCTTTGGAAGAGTCAATTAAGGCAGTGACATGTCTCATTTGCAATTGCAGACATGTCCACAACAAAGATCTTTGAAAGAGTCATTTAGACAACAACAAATACAAAAAGCACAAAAGATGCTTTTGAGGCTATTTGTTGCACCGGTTATTTACTAAGCATGGTTCAAAATCCACATTGAAAAAGAGCCATGGCATCTGTAACAAGGGCAGGGTCCAGGCTTTATGTTGCCAAGTTACAATGCTATCCACAACAACTACTTGGATGCATACTATGAGAGGATGAAACAAGACATGGAGTAAGTAGTATACGACGGTATTGAGAGAACAAGATGCACCATTGTTAGTGATGGATGGAAAAATGTCACTTGCAAGAGGCCTCTGATCAATATCATGGTCATGAAATTTAAAGGAAAGGCTTTTCATCAATCCATTGACACAAGTGGTAATGCCAAGGCAAGGGAATACATTGCTAAATAATTGGAGGTTGTAATTTTGGATGTTGTGGAGCATAATGTTTAGATAATCACCGACAATGGGAAGACCTATAGGAAGCTTTAAAAATTATAAATTGATAATATCCAACCATCTGGGCATTGTCGTGCTCTTGCCATTTCCTTGAACTTGTGCTTGAGGATTGGTACAAATCAGCAGAGACCGTGTGGTTCAAAGCCACTATAAATCTAGGACGAAGATTGGTGTTATACTTCCTCAACTATGAGAGATTGTTGGGCATATTCATAAACCACCATGGATGATTTTTTTGTGTAAGTTTCATTAAGAAGTGAAACTTTTATATTGGTCTTGAAACTTTCTATGACCTAATAAAAATAAATGCTTGTAACATTCATTGAGATTTGAAACTTTTATGTCAAAAACTTTAACGTTTTGCCAAGATTTACATGTTTTACTTCAAATATCAAAAGAAAATATACAAAAGTGTACTATATTATTTCAATATCATGAAACTAGAAAAACTATCTCGATAAACTTTCGTCTGGATTTTATATTAATATATAAGTATAGCTTCGATAAAAACATCCAAGGAAACCACCAACCTACTGAACATCCACTAGAGTTTTTAAAACCTAGCGAAACACATTTTGGAACAAACTATATAATGACGTTGGACCGTTTGCTCAAACTACAAGGAGTTCTAACGGAGACAACATTCAGTGTAGAAGCTAACGAGTGGATAGTTGACTCAACCTCACAAAATGCCCATAACAAATTCATAGAGATGAAGCAAATCGCTCATAGTGTTGGCTTTTGGAAGAGAATAGCTGATGTGGCCGATGCAATGAGGCCGGTATGGTTTGCCATTTAAAAGCTAGACATGAAAGATCCAAGTTTGGGTAGTTCTTACATGGCTTGGTGGACTAGTGAGTGAGACCTATTAAAGAAAAACAAAAGATCCATAAGTGACAGTGTTGGCTACAGCACCGATCGTCATCCCACTTTGCAAAAGATGTTTTGAAAGTGATGGAATCATGCTCACAATGACCTTCACTATGCTAGTCATATTTTAGATCCTCAATGGTGGGAATATATATCATCCAACAACATTGGGACCTATACTGCAACGTTGGAATAATCTCTTGGGACGATTTTTTGAGGATACATCTGAATATGCTGCTGTTGTCAAGGGAATTATTCACTTTTCAAAATAGGGAAAGGTTGTTTGCTTATACAAGAATACGAGAACTTGCAAAGGAGATCCCTGCATGGAGATTGTGGGAAGAGTGTGGAGCATAAACACCTCATTTGCAAACGTTGGCTTTGAAAGTGCTATCCTAGCCTTGTAGCAATTCGTTGAGTGTACAAAATTGGAGTTATTACAAATTTGTACATTCAGTCACAAGAAATCACTTGAAGACAGAAAGAGCAGGCAAGTTCGTATATGTTTATGCAAATGGTATAGTTTTGAATGATGTTAATTAATGATGGAGATCTAGCCAAGTGGGTACACTATGATCTCCCAGGCCTTTTGCATGATCCTCCTATCATTAGACAGGTGCCAGTCATAGCCAAAGCAAGCTCTATCAATGATGAGGATGAGGATGAGGAGACTTTGTGATGTATAGAAATGCATAGGCTTGAAATACTATTGACACTATTAATCATGGTTACATATATTACCATTCATTAAAAATTGTGTCATTTAAATTTTGTTGATTGATGTCATGCCAATTGGAAGTTATGTACAAATGTTTTATTTCCATGTTCAAACTTGGAAATTATTATTCAATTTCTTGCAATCTCTATGTACTTGTGTAAGTGATGCTAGCTATTGCACTAGTGTGTGTGAAATTCTGACATCCATCAATAGAGCATGATGTTGTGGATGATCATGGTGCAAATAGATGCTTACTCAGGAGAGAGAAGAATGTGGGAAAAGTTGATTCGCCATCCCACACCTATTTTAATAGGTAGATTACCACGTTCACAATCATTTAACTCTATCGAGAGGGGGCAAGATAGTTGGATGATTTCTCTGTCTTGAGGTCTAGCAAGCTTGCATGGAGTATTCACATGTTGGAAGTTAGGACAAAAATGGTACAACAAGTTCAAAATCTGTTTATGATTATGAAAACAATTGAATTAACTACAATCCGGCTTAATTTGATAGCACCTGCTGATGGCTCCAACGAGGACTGTGCTGAGAGGAAGAGAAAGAGGCGAGAGACAGACATAAGAGTTGTGTTGAGAGGAAGAGAAAGAGGACAGAGACCGACACAAGAGTTGCTCCCAAGAAAGTGATTCTATTCACAGATCATAGGCATATATATAGTTGAGGACTAGGCTGAGTTAGGGCAAGCTATATATAGCTCTAACACCCCTACTCAAACTAGGCTCTCTAGCTACAAATGAAAAAAACCCCTTGGGGAGTACAAGGGGAAAACCCACGACACTATATATATCCATGTGAGAATATATATATACAAAGGATGGCCATATGCCAATTTGAATGATACAGTGTAATGCTGGATGATATAGTGCAATTTGCATGTGGATAGTATAAGGACATAAGACAAGAACTTGTCCATAGTATAGTGCAAAGTGTAGGCACTATGTTTGGTCATGATATAGTGCAAAGTATGAGTGAAAAATATTCTTGGAAATCTCAACTTGTTTGACATAGTGATGAAGCATAATCAAGGCTTGAGATCTTCAAGTTCGATGTTTGATCTCTTCGTTTGAATAGTAGAGCTTGTTGTCTCCAAGTTCAATCTAGTCAAACCTCCTCAAACCTTTATAATCAAGCCTTCATGTTTAGCACAATGCACCCACATAAAATGACCGATTTCATGCAGTGTATATGAACATAGCAAATATTCAAGTGTACGTTTCTATTGTACCAAGGATGAATGTATGAGGAAATTGCTTCGATCACTCCAAAGATGAGCATGGAGGGGCGATTTGAGATGTCAACAAAGCCAGGGCTGAAATGTCTCTTGGGTAGTGTAAGAAAGCCGTAGCAACACAATAGGAGGGCCCATAAAGTTCCTGCAAATCAAGAACCAATAATCCAAAAACACAACGAGCATTTGGGCATCTTGAAGTATCAGATTTGAGATATGTCCATAAAGCCAAGGCTAAAATCTCGCTTGCATAGTGTAAGAAAGCCATAGCAACACAATAAAAAGTCCCATAATGATCCTACAAATCAAGAATTGATAATCTAGAAATAGAATGAGCATCCGAACATCCGAAAGTACCAAACAATTGAGCATCCCAGAAGTACCGAACAATTGGGCAGCCGAAAGTACCGAACAACCAAAAATATAGGGAGAATAAGCCACGCAGGTATGATAAGAGGCAAGCTTGTGTCGATTAGACATAGCTTACATAATCATAGCGGGAATGAAATAACAACCTCTTCACATTCAAAACTACCAAACAACCGGGAATATGAGCATCCGAGATTACAAAGAACATCCAGAAGTAACCAAGCAAATGGGCATCCAGGAAGAGTGATCATGTCCAAACAAGTACTCAATAGTAATGCATATGTGCCATGTCCAAACGAGTACTTAATAAATAATCCATATGTGCCATGTCCAAACGAGTACTCAAGAAGTAATCCATATGTGTTCATCGGAAAGACATTGAATCTTGCCACATGCAGATGAGTACACAATATGACCATGTTCAAATGAGTACTCAATTAGTAATTCATATGTGTCCATCGTGAAAGCCAAATAAATCTGTGTCATATCCAAATGAGTACTTAGTAATAATCCATGTACCACATCCAAACAAGTAAATATGTGTCACATCCAAATGAGGAGTCCGTAATAAGCCATGTACCATGTCCATATGAGTACTCAAGTAGTTAGCCATATGCCACATCCAAATGAGTACTCAAGCAATCAGCCATATGTGTTCATAAATATTGTCACCTAAAAGACGTTGAACCTTGCCACGTTCAAACCAATATGCAATAAGTATTCTATACATGCCACGGCCAAATGAGTACTCAATAAGTCAGCCATAGGTATTTATCTTGAAAGACATATAAGTATACCTCACCACATAAAGGGTGAAATAAAAGTATGCCTTGCTAGAACCAATAAGTAAATACATACCATAAGTCATCAATAAGTTAATCAACAAAGAAGGAACAAATTGTTGGTCTAGCAAGACCTTGCATGCACTCATAAATGTAGATGAGTATGAAAAACAAAGTAGATATACTCATCCTATAGGTATCGAATGTGCATTTAGTCCATTGGATTGTATCTAGATATCTGTGCAAACTTGCATGTACTTAAAGAAACAACTGAGTGTGATGAAAGAGAACATATGAGCTCACCTCTTGGAAATAAACAAGTGCCTTGAAAACGACAAGAAAACATGTGAGAAGCACCTTTGCATACGTGAAGTAACGTATCCAAGGAGTAATGATATCAAAGCTAAATACATTGAAAGAAAGATTGAAATAAAACATGTTAGAATGTTACAACGTAAAACATTCAGCAAGTCCTTTTCTTTCATAGGATGGACCAACTTATGAAAGTAAAACTGGTGTTGAATACATGATGAGCAAATCAAGTAAGATGTTAGCTTATAATAGAGAAAGAAACATTAGATCGTTATTGACTTTTGCATATCAAGCACACCTATATGATATTTAGCCTACTCCAGATCAAATACAATGGATGGCCTATAAGTATGCTTGATTAACAAAGATGAAAGAGAACCTAATTTCAAAATCATAACATAATTAAAAGTAACTCTCACCTTCAAAATAACATAAAACATTTAGGAAATCAAAAGTAAATGATAAGATAATCGAAGAAAATCTAGCCTTCAAAACAATACAAAATATTTTGGAAGTCCCTTTGAATCAATGAGCTCTCATGCTGAAAGTAAAGCTTGATATACAATATTTCACAAGTCTCTTTAACCAAGATTTATGAAAATTTGAAGCTATAGACCCAAACTTGCTAGCAAAACATAATAATACATGTATTATCATTGTGAATAAAACACCAAGCATATGAATGTAGTGGAATACAAATAACATAACATTTCAAGTAAAATATCAAGAACAAAGCATTTTACTAAACTACAATGACATCATGGTTCCCAATCATGTACAACATTAAAGAAAGTTGGTTTATCTCTATATTACCAACAGGCAAAGAAAAGCTCCAACACATAGATGTATGTAATAGTGATTGCTAAAAAACAATCAAGCTTTATGAGGCACCTGAGTATAGATATTGATAGAGCTCTTTGGTTGAAGGATGCTCTATGAATGTTGAGTAGCAAAGCACTTACATAAAGACTCAGCAAGCGATGAACTAAATAAGAAACTAGTCAGCAAAGGATGCACTAAATAAAAACTAGCTTTATATATATGAAGCATCATTGGCTTTTACGTTTGCAAAAGAAGCATGAAATAACAAGTGCTAAAGTGCTAAACTCTTGTTTTCACTAATTACCTAATAGAAATTAAAAATTGCTTTCATATGATAGTTAACCTTTTGTCCAAGTGGTTTTCTTAATCAACTTTCTAGTCTGTTGAACATATATAATTATCACTACAAAAGCATGTAGATTAGGCTACCTTTGTCTTAACGACAAGATTGAGACTCTACTTGAAATCAATTAGTTAAGATATTGATCCCTAAATATTGACTATGCTTACAACAACGATCCTACACTCTTGGTTTTTATGGGATATGACCGATGGGTGTTGGGTCTCCTCTTCATCTAAATTTTTATGAAGTCCTATAGCTAAAGAAGTCTGCTATATGTGATTGAGCATCTTATTTCTTCATGTGGGAATGTAAAAGCATGATATGCAGTGTGTTAAATTCAAGGGAACATAAATACTGAGTGCAAGATGGTGTGATCAACTGTTGGAGACTGAAAGCGGGAGGGCGACACCGTATCAAGAAGCTTCTTATCATTAAGTATATTTTTTCATTGCTTTTGCTTTTGCTTCAAATATTGTTGATTCTATGAAAGTAAGAACCTTTTCCATCCTCATGTCCTAGATCAATTCTTCTCTATTATGAGTGTTCATCTTCCTGTCCAAATACTCTTCTACCAGTTTATTGATAGTAGGTAGCAAAAAGAAATAACCATAACTTTCTTACCTAAAATCGAAATATAGTGATCTAGCCAGTCAAAATAACTAGCGCATATGCCTCGAACAAGCCAATGTTGTCCGTTTTCATCAATCATGATCGTAATGCTGATTTACAATGCATCTTTATAACTTTTGCATATCAACTCACCTAGCGATCAAGTAGTCGAAACGATCAGAAAGAACGTTCTGTGAATGATTATGTTGCCAGTACAATTTACCATGTAGTGTTTTGGGGCATTGTAGATCTTTAATTTAATGGACAAAAGTCTATGATTTGTATATAATGTATGTTGAAACTAATTTTGCAAAATGTCTCGTGAATCGTGTGATAATAGCATTGCATTATTCCAATTCCACTTCATAGTAAAAGTCATGACAATCGTGCAACCCATATCCCAACACATCCACATTAATTACTTCAACAATTGCACAATAAAAATTTGACATAATACCTCGCATGATATAGCATTGAATTATTTATGTTAGATATCAATGCTCCACTCTCGTGTAACTAGGCGAGAACCAGCTAACTCTACTTGTATGCCCCCCATATGAGGAGAAGGCATTTGAGTAGCTCGATTATCCAATAGGTCCTGGTTTGGACACCAGATGGGGGCCATGTGTAGCATCATGGCTGGATGACTTTAGATAGAGTTGGAACACTGCCAGCTAGGCTACATGCAAGTGCAGGAAGGCATCCCATGATTGACTGCACTAAGGGTAGATGGAGCATTTCTTGGGGCAACCCACTCTCGGGTTGCCGGGCCCTTTTGGAGCCCCAGATGATCCCGGATACAGCAACCATAGGTTAGTTTCCCTATTTTGTGTCACGGTTCTCTCGTGTGGTCGGTGGCCTATTTTGGAACTGACCTCCAGTCGGCCGTTTTGGGCGGATTGGGTCGTCACCCAATTGGGTCTAACCGACTACGACTGGTGGCTATATAAGAGCATCTATGAACTCTCAACTTTCAGTGCTCGAGCCGATGTGAGCAACACTAAGCTATGGCATGAGAGGTTTGGTCATCTGAACTGTAGTTCTTTAAAGGAGATGCATAAAAGTGGAATGATTGCAGACATACCATAAATTACAGATCTGCCCGATGTATGTGAAGCTTGCATGATGGGCAAGCAGCATCGGTAGCCCTTTCCTAAAGAGGCTAATAGGGCAAAGGCTCCTCAAGAGCTCGTTCATACGAACCTCTGTGGAAATATGGAGACGGAAGCTTTGTGTGGTTCCTACTACTTCATGACGCTGATCGATGACTACAGTAGAAGGATATGGATATACTTCCTGAAGACTAAAGATGAGGCTTTTAGTAAGCTCAAAGAATGGCATGTAATGGTCGAGAAAGAAACGGGGAGGAAGGTGAAAAAGTTGATATTAGATAGAGGTGGAGAGTTCACATCAAGTGAATTCAAAAGTTACTACAAAAGTCACGGGATCAAGAGACAGAAACCCCCGCTACATACATCACAGCAAAATGGAGTAGTAGAGTGCAAGATGCACATCATCTGCGAAATGGGCAGGAGTATGATGAAAGGGAAAGATTTTCCAAAGTCTTTCTGGGCTGAAGCATGTAACATAGCAGTTTACATTCTGAATCGTAGCTACACAAAGGCTGTGAATGGGATGACTCCACTATAGGCCTTTTCTAGTAAGAAACCTTTAGCTACACATTTTAGAGTTTTTGGATCTGACTGTTTTGTGCATGTCCTTGATGCTAACAGGGCCAAATGGGAACTGAAGAGCCAAAAGTATATTTTCTTGGGCTATAGTGAAGAGGTGAAGGGTTACCATCTCTATAATCCTGTTACCAAGAAGGTAATAGTAAGTCGCCATGTTGTCTTCTCAGAACAGCCGCATCAATTGCAGGAGGATGCTTCCTTCCCAGACAACCAAGACTAGGATATCCATCCAGTACAACCACCAATAGAAGACCGAACTCCCCCAATGGTGCTTGGGAGGATTCAAGATAAAGAAGAGGAAGAAGAGCCTGCAGAACCACAATGAAAATGGCCATTCCCAAAGTGGGTAGAGCGGCTTCTGGATGGTAGAGAATCTCTAGCCATTGAGGAGGAACCATCCGAACACCACCGGTCCAAGAGATTAGAGGAGCAAACAAGGGCACAGGAACACTTGGTCAACTATGCTTTGATGATAGAGGTGATTCGTGCTGAAGAACCCAAGTGTCTTGAAGAGGCATAGGGTGGTGATAGGTGGATGGAGGCTATGCAATCGGAGTATGGCTCTATAATAAAGAACAACACTTGTACCTTGTGGATCGACCACCAAAACACAAGGTAATCAGCACCAAGTGGGTGTACAAGACCAAGTACAAGTTCGACAGCACGTTGGATAAGTACAAGGCTCATGGCTCATGGCAAAAGGATTTGCACAAGTACATGGTTTTGATTATCAGAGCACGTCATCATCCAAAACAACATCTAACTCATCATCAGTCACACCATCACTCCCCTCCTGCACAACTGATATGCAAGTGTTTGTTATCTTCTCCAAGGAAGCTAATTCCAACAGATCATCCAATGCATTATCAAGAATATAGTTCAGCTCATCATCCAAATTCTCACAAGCTGCAATATGCAACTCATCACCCAAATCATCAATATGTACTTCATCCATAGTATCTTCATTAGTAACATTTTGATCATCACATTCTACCTGGACTGGCTGAAGTATAGGCACATGTAAGTCATTACTCATTTCTGAATCAAAGAGATCATCCAAGTCATATCCATACTCACACACATCAGGTTCCTCAGCATTAACGTCACTTTCACAATCTATATATAGCATCATCAATAATCTTCTAAAACAACATATCTGGATTTCTCTGCCAAGAGTCAGAAGTACAATCAACATGCTCATAATCAGTTTCAGCCTATTTAACAGTATGATCAACAGCCTCTTCCACATTAAAATCATGACAAACAGACATACAGGAACCCTTATTGTAAGAAAATAGTACGCAGCGGAAGATAACAACAAAACGCAAGTACACGATGGAAAGCTGGAGAGAATACAAAAATTTTGATATACCAAACTGCTGATACAACTGATGGTTGGCTGTCCACCCGTGCGCTCTACAGACAGAGCTTCGATGGTGATCTAGACAGATGCTGGACGGAGGACTATGAGCGTGAAGAACTGGTGATCTGATGATAGGGGGTGGCCACTTATATAGTGTGAGTGGTTGACAGTCGGCCTTGTAATAGGCAGTCGGCCTAATAGACAGTCGGCCTGAAAGACCAACCGACCCTGTCGCTGGGGGCTTTGCCCCCAGACCCCCACCGGGGGCCTGCGCCCCCCGGACCCCCTGCTATCGGGGGGGCTATCGCCCCCCCGAACCCCCCCTTTTTGCAGATGGGTATCTACTCTTGGCTCCTAAGCCGTTGTGTGGACAAAAATGTAAATATGTTTTTTACTTGTTGCATGTTGCAGTGTAGGTGCATAGCTATGTATATAGCTAGTTGGTGGTGGTATTGAGCTCTAGGCTCTCCTAAAAGGACTCTACACGGATGTACAGATGGTAGAGGCTTCTACAGGAACTTCTGGGAAATGATGAGATGTGAGTATGGGAGCTCCGAGCTTTTCAGAGGCTTTGGTATCCAATGCATGTGTGTGAAAATAATAGTAATAATATGGAGGGAAAGGTCTAAATGTACACATTTGTGTTGGGAGGCTATGATTTTATGTAACAGTTTATGTGGATTTTGGGAGGACTTTAATATTTTGGTTAAGGTGGATGGATAAGCATGCACGTGGCTACGCAATAGGAAAGGAAGCCTCTAGTTGTGAGATGGTGGGACGTGAAGACAAAAAACTATCAAGGTGGCAGGGGGTGGCGATGACTATGGAGGTGAAGTCCTGGAGGATTATGACGTGGTAGGTGCTTGGCGATCAGCAGAGCTAATATCTTTACATGAGAGAACAATTGGAAGAGAGCTTGAAGAGTAGAGCATAGGTCGCTGCAGCTGATGTAGCAAGCCCAGAACTTAAGGGAAAGGATGACGCAGAAGTAAAGGGAGACCAAACGCTGAGAAGCGAGGAGTCAAGGAACTGGAGTTGGTGAGGAGTCTGCGAGGGATTCTGAGTTGAAGATGGCTGCAAGAGTGAGCTGGATATTAAAGAATCATGGGCTCATAGCGCAGAAGATGACAGAGGTTACGTGAGTAAGGAAGCAAGGAAGAGAGCAGCTATGGCAACGCAATCACGTTGCATGGTTCTGAAGGGAGGCTAGTAGCGTGAAAAGGTGGCCAATGTACGAGTCGAGGGACCATGGAAATGGGGAGGCCCAGAGAGAGAGAAATAGCAGAGGCTTGAAGGAGACAAGCGACACGAGTCCAAGAGTTCCAAGAGAATTGCGAGCAAGAGAGCAATCGCAGAGCTTCTAAACATTACGTGAAAGAGAGGAGACGAGCTGAAGCAGGCTGATAATCACGTTCAGGTCTATTGGAGGAGGTGGGGCGCCCTTAATACGTGAGCTGGGAGCTTCATGGAAGACCTTGTTGAGC
Source organism: Dipteris shenzhenensis (assembly GCF_047967505.1). Taxonomy (NCBI): domain Eukaryota; kingdom Viridiplantae; phylum Streptophyta; class Polypodiopsida; order Gleicheniales; family Dipteridaceae; genus Dipteris; species Dipteris shenzhenensis. Next base: position 15,168,549 of record NC_141602.1, on the reverse strand, counting down.
TTTATGAGCAAAGGCACAGCTGCGGAGTTGGGAGCTTTGGAACATGGCTTTGCTGTAGGTGCAAATCAGTGTGGTGTCGTAATCATAGAAGGAATTCTATGGGAACAGGAGTTAGCCGGGAGTTTGTAAGAATGGATTGCTTTTGGTAGGAGAAAAAGCCACGCTGACACCATGATACATGAAGAGTGCAGGCTATTGCTCTTACTGGGAGTTCAGGACTGAGGAAACTATCTGTGAATCAACTATCCCTGTATGAAGGTACAAACAGGTGACAGATATAACAGGAAGCATTGTTGGTGGGGAAACGCTGCTATAATAGAGACCTCGGGGGGGTCACTATGTATAAACCCTCTATATCACGTGCGTTCAAGGCCTATATTTAAAGTCCCTTATCTGTAAAAAATTTCATTAATAAAATGTACCCCTTTTCTATACAAATCTGTAAATTTTTTCCAAAACTATTTTAAATAGTCCCTTACGTATATTTATTTCTGTAAATTTTAGAAATAAAAAAAATCCTTCTGTTGAACTCACGTGATAGGGTTACATATGATGAGTGACCCCCCCGAGATAGAGACTTGAGCTGAACACCTCGGGTGACAAAGAGTATGTTCCGTGAACAGTAGGAGAAGCTGTGGCCTATGTTAAGAGCTTCTGGGCTGGGGGTGATGACAGAAGGTGCTAAATGAGAGCACAGGCTGGACAATCATGGATAGAAGCTGGAAACGCTGCTATAATAGAGACTTGAGCTGAACACCTCGGGTGACAAAGAGTATGTTCCGTGAACAGTAGGAGAAGCTGTGGCCTATGTTAAGAGCTTCTGGGCTGGGGGTGATGACAGAAGGTGCTAAATGAGAGCACAGGCTGGACAATCATGGATAGAAGCTGGAGTACCTTGGGCTGAGAGAGCATGAGCTACAGCAAGAATGTGGTTTGGGCTTGTAGCAAATAAAGAGGCTGAGGATGTTGCTTGAGGTGTCTTTCGTGTGGGCTTGTATGTAGCTGATTATGAGAAATTGCTTAGTAAAAGCTTGAGGAATAGCTATGATATGATTTTCTGTTGGATGGACTATTGGCGACATGAAGCTACAAGCTTGGTGTATTCAATGAGCAAGAGAAGGATATAAATAGTAGAAGTGGTTCTGTAAGAGCAGAGATGGCGGGCTTCATCATTTCTAGTACTTGATGGTGATCTTGGGAAGACATGATAAGATTTTTGACCGTGGCCATTTTGTGGGTTGATGTCTTGAAGAGACAAGAAGATGGTTTTCATGTGGGTTATGGGTAGGATGCATTTGAAGCTGAATGTTTTCTGAGATATTGAAGGAAGAAGTCCACTTGCCTTGAGCTGTATAATCCAGTGGTTTTGTTTGAGGTTGTCAGGCTTCTGGAAAAAGTGTAACCTGAGTGTGAGTTGTGTCTGGAAGCGTGTAGAGAGAAGGATGTTGAATGAATGCCTTTGGCCTTGTGATAGTGTTGTTCGGTTGTTTTAAACGTGGATGAGGGTGGCTGTGAAGGCGGGTTAGGCTCTACTGCTTTTGTCTATCCACGTTTTGGTGCCTCCACGGAGGCAGTTCACTTCAGTTTACAAGATTGGAGGAGCAGGTGTCTAAGACGCGTTGCAAGCAATGGGGAGAAATCCACACATGAGAGTGATACAGTGTGAGTGGTGTGGAGAATGTGGTCACATGAAGGACCGATGTATTGAAGTCCAGCTACGTGTGATCCGACTCCGAGCTAGAGTGCAGAGAGCTTTGAAAGTGCTTGCCCGTAGGAAAAAGAATGCTCTTCGGATGCAGAGTGAGCTTCTTCAGTAGTGTATTTGTTTTGTTGCCTTCCAGCTTTGTTGCGGTTGAGAAAGCCAAGGTGTGTGATAGTTGAAAGATTGTGAGGATGCCACAGGATTTTCCAGAGTACTGGGGGATGCCATATGAAAATGCAGTAAGATTCTTGGAAAAGATGGAATTTACAGCACTTATGAAAGATAGAGCAACCCCTGAGATTTTGTTTCAGATATTGAATTATTGTTTGCAGGGAGATGCAAAAGCATGGTTGCAGACTCAAGTTGCTACCTTCAGGACTGCTCATCCTCAGCAACAAAATCCGGAGTATACAGTGGTGAGAGCAGCTTTCCTTGCACGTTTTGTACAAGCCAGGAGTCCTAATGAAGTTTGGAAAGAGCTATGCTCGGTGAGACAGGAGGAGGAACAAGATGTGAACCAGTACATAATCCAGTTTGGGAGATTATGGAGTTTGTGGTGCGAAGCTCTTGTTCCGGAAATACCACCTCAAATGATCAAGCGTGATCGTTTCATAGCTGGCCTAAAGCCTACACTCAGATTGAAAGTAGAGCTGAAGAATTTGGATAGTTTTGAAGATGCTGTCAGAGTGGCCAGGGAGAAAGAATGGAAAGCCCAGAGACTGAGGCAGCTTGGCATGCAAGAAGAGCCTAGGAGTCTGATTGGAGGTCTAGAAATAATAAAGGCTTATGCGGAGAGAGAGCCAGTATCTGTTCCTGCACAGGATGATTCCCTGAAGAAGGACTTGCATGATGCTGTAGAGCTTATGAAGTCACTCAGTCTGAATTGGATGGAGACTGCGGGAAGAGGAAGAGGCCGAGGTGTGCAAAACAACAAGAGAGATGTACAGGCTGGGAGTGAAGGAAATACAGCTGGAATAGGTAGAGGACGGGGATACATGAGCAATGTGAAGTGCTGGAATTGTGGAGAGTGGGGACATATGAGCCCTCACTGTGATAAGCCAGCAAGAGTAGGTGGAGAAGTTTATCCTGTGATGCAGAAAACAAATGATAGGTCAGGAGACTACAATGTGGAAGTGAAGGATTTGAATCAGCCCTCTACCAGTGGAGTCAAATGGGATGATAAAGAAAAAGGGAAGGCACTCAGCCTGATTAGAGTGGAGACTATTCCAGAGATCATGCCAGTGGCAAAAAGAGCAAGGGGTGCAATAGGAGAGGATGGACCTTCTGCAAAAAAAGGGAAGCATGTGGAATTTAATCTCAACCCTCAGTCTCCTAAAAAGAAGAGTCGGAGGCCTAGGAAACATTACAAGACTTCAGATTTGCATATGGGTCAAGGACAAGAGGAATACACATTGATGAATGATTTGAAGGGGAGGACAGCTAATATAACTTTTGCACAGTTACTTGGCTTATGTCCGAAGCTCAAAAGAGAATGGAAGAAGTTGGCTAATCCCAGGAAAAGTAATGAGCAAGAGCCTACGAGAGGAGAGATGGAGATGATGTCTGTAGAAGATCTTCTAGATTTATGCCCTGCAGTGGATGCATGGTGTGGAGGTATGAGTGTTGGGGAGGCATATGTTGATGGCGGTGCACAGATAAGTGTAATGACTCAGGCATGTATGGAGAGGTTGGGGCTAAAATTGAATACACATTCAGATTTTAGACTCCGATTGGCAAACCATGCGAAGGTGAAATGTCTGGGTATATGCACGGGAGTAATAGTGGATGCTTTTGGGGTATCCTGTTGTATTAATTGCCACATTATGCCTGCTGGTTTGGGAGCATACCCATTGATTTTGGGCAGACCCTGGCTCAGACAGGTAGGAGCAATACAGAACTGGAAGATGGGTACAATTACAGTGCACAATAAGAAGGGAAAGGCCAAAAAATTTGATATGAGCAGCAGACAGGAAATAGAAGAAAAGCCAGAAGAAACAAGCATAGAAGAGGAGTCAGAGAGTGAGACCGAAGATGAAAGTACTACATCTGAGGAGGAGGGACAAGTGTCATTCCTATTGAAGGAGTCTGATGCATATGAGTTGCAGGCGGCAGAGATACAAGAAGCTAAAGAGGAGAGTAAGCTTGAAGATATGGATAATTTGATGCAACCCCCACCTCCTCAGACAGAAAGAGAAGAGATATTGCAATCCATGCTGAATTTTAGTCTGGAAAAAGTGGAAAAGGAAGAGTATATGAGAGTCATTCATCAGTACCCAAAGCTGTTCATAACCTCACATGAAGAGATCAGGGGTTTCAGATGCAAGCCAATGCACATTGAGATAAAAGAAGGCAGCAAGCCTGTTTTTCAGAAGTTGAGGAGGACACACAGAGAGCTTTTGCCAGTATTGAGAGAGGAGTTGAATAAGCTGCTCAAGGCTGGATTGATATATCCAGTGGAGCATTCAGATTGGGGCAGTCCAGTGGTAATCATTCCTAAGCATACAGGAGGGTGGAGAGTATGTATTGACTATAAGCCTCTCAATGCGGTAACTAAAAGCAATCATTATCCTCTTCCTTTTATTGATGATATATTGGATAGAGTGGCAGGGTATGAGAAATACAGTGTGTGTGATGGATACTCAAGATACTTCCAGATTTCAATTGCTGAGGAGGATCAAGTCAAAACTACATTCATCACACCCTGGGGTTGCTTCTGTTACAAGGTAGTGCCATTTGGATTGAAGAATGCACCAGCATGGTATCAAGAAAATACTGATGAAGTGTTGGCTCCTTTTATTGATAAATTTGTGAGAGCATTTATGGATGATATATGTGTGTACAGTTCCAAGAGAGAGCATGCATGGAGACTAGATCAAGTGTTCCACAGAATGGATGAGGCGGGAGGACAATTCAATCCACGGAAATGTCATTTGGGATGCTCCAAAGTAAAATTGTTGGGACATATAGTATCCCAAAATGGCATTGAACCTGATCCAGAGAAGGTGAAAGACCTTATCTTACTTCCAACCCCCTCTACATCAAAACAGTTGCAGACTTTTGTGCAGAAAGTGAAGTATATGACAAGATTCATACATTTAATCTCTCAGCTGCTGTATCCTTTGCAACAAGCTATGAAAGAAGAACCTCTGCAATGGAATGAGGACTGTGAAGCAGTGTTCAGTAAAGTGAAGGAAGTGTTGGGAGAGATTGCTTGTGTGAAAGCTCCAGATTTCTCTCAAACCTTTTATGTGAATCCTTCATTTGGACCTGATGCTGTGGGAGCCATCTTATTGCAAAAAGGGGAGGAGTCCCGTTATATGAGGCCTGTGTATTATGCTAGTAGAGTTAAAACAGAAGCAGAGAGGAGATATATGGAAGCAGAGCTGATTCTGTCAAGCTTGGTGTATGCTTGCAGGAAGTTCAGGGCATATCTGATCTCAAATGGTTCTGACATGCTACTCTTTATTGCCTCAGCTTGTTAATAATTCAACACTTTCTCGAAGTATGATGAAATGGATAGTTGAACTACAAGAATATACTTTCTCATTTCTGGTGGAGAGCACTTCCAGAGCCACACTGGCAGATCTGTTAACATACAAAGAGGGTCCCATTCTGGTAAAGGAAGTAGAGAAGAAGATAGATAAAGAGGAACATGCTATCATTCCAGGGGCATCAATTTTGCATTTTGATGGCTCATACAGGAAGAGTTTACATCAAGCTAATGGAGGCTATGTGATTACTGATTCGGAGAGCAAGCTGATTCAAAAGGAGGGAGTCAATCTGGAAGCTGGAAGTAATAATGAGGCAGAGTATGCAGCATTATATGAGGGATTGCTGGCTGCACTTAAGCTGAAAATTCAGAAGATAATGATCAAGGGAGATTCTCTACTTGTTGTAAAGCAGGTTTTAGGAAGTTGGCAAGCGAGAAACCCAAGATTAAGAGGGTGTCTAGCCAAAGTAAAAAGGCTGCTTCAACAATTTACAGCATGGAATATCCAGCATATGCGAAGGGAGGATAATCAAATGGCACATGAATTGGCTCAGGAAATGAGTAGTCAAGATCCAGTGATAGCAAAGCTTGAAGATCCACTGTACAGAGGGAGAGAATTCCTGGCTCAAATAGTGGATTTCTTACTTACTGGACATCTACCTCAGGAGCTTAAGAAGAATCAGAAATATCACTTCATGCAAAAGAGCCGACAGTATATGATGATTGATGATGAGCTTTACATGAGAGGAGCTGATCAAATCTTGAGAAGAGTGCCTTGGAGAGAAGAAATATATTATATACTGTCATCCAGTCATGAAGGAGCTTGTGGGGGACACTATGCTTTTAAGATTACACTACAGAAAATACTTCTAGAAGGTTATGTGTGGCCTTCAATACAGAAGGATGTGCAGCACTGGTGCAAATCCTGCCATGAATGTCAGAGAATGGGAAAAAGAATTCTTAAAATGGAGCCGAGAAATATTATGCTGGTTTATGATATTTTTGAAAGATGGGGGATAGATGCAGTTGGTCCTCTACCCAGAACTGCCAGAGGGAAATGTTATATGTTGACCGCAGTGGAGTATTTATCAAAATGGGCAGAGGTAAAAGCAGTGAAGAGAGTAGATAGTAAAGGGGTTGCTGATTTTATATATGAATACATATGCTGCAGATTTGGAATTCCCCTGGAGTTACTTTCAGATAATGGTCCTGGATGCAGAGGAGAAGTGATAGATTACTTATGTAGCAAGCTGAATATAAATCATAAATACATCACCCCATACTACCCTCAGTGCAATGGGTTGAATGAAAATTTTAACGAGGATTTCAAATTGATGATGACTAAAATGACTGGGAGCCACACCAAAAATTGGGATTTGGAGATGAATAGAGTTTTGTGGGCATACAGGGTAGCGGTGAAGCATAGCACTCAGTTCTCTCCATTTCATTTGGTATATGGGAAAGAAGCAATTCTGCCATTGGATGTAGAGATACCAGCTTTGAAATTTTTAGTGGAAGGAGGATATGAGCCTGTAGACAGTCACAAGGAGAGATTACTAGCACTACAGGTGATGCAGTTAGACAGGGATTTGGCCTTCGAGCATTATGCCAGAGTGCAAATGCGGAGGCAAGAATTAGAAAATGTAAAAATAAAAAAGGAAGAGATCGAAGATGGAGACTTGGTTCTCAGATACAATAGCAAACTAGACAGTACATTCTGTACTGCATTTCAAACCAAGTGGGAAGGTCCATACAAAGTGGAGAAAAAATTTGAAAATGGAACTTATCAATTGATGGATTTAGATGGAAAAAGGCATAAAAAGAGAGTCAATGGTATCCGGTTGAAGAAATACTTTGCACGGCTGATGGTAGCACTGAAAGAGGAAGATCATGAAGATAATGAGCAGTGGCAGAATCGATGGAAGTCAATGCAAAATGAAGAAGAAGGAAGTTTGAATCTGTCATCTCTTTTTGGCTCACTGCTGGACATGAATGTCACAACAGAAGAAAGGGGTTGCTAGAAATGTGTGGACAAAAATGTAAATATGTTTTTTACTTGTTGCATGTTGCAGTGTAGGTGCATAGCTATGTATATAGCTAGTTGGTGGTGGTATTGAGCTCTAGGCTCTCCTAAAAGGACTCTACACGGATGTACAGATGGTAGAGGCTTCTACAGGAACTTCTGGGAAATGATGAGATGTGAGTATGGGAGCTCCGAGCTTTTCAGAGGCTTTGGTATCCAATGCATGTGTGTGAAAATAATAGTAATAATATGGAGGGAAAGGTCTAAATGTACACATTTGTGTTGGGAGGCTATGATTTTATGTAACAGTTTATGTGGATTTGGGGAGGACTTTAATATTTTGGTTAAGGTGGATGGATAAGCATGCACGTGGCTACGCAATAGGAAAGGAAGCCTCTAGTTGTGAGATGGTGGGACGTGAAGACAAAAAACTATCAAGGTGGCAGGGGGTGGCGATGACTATGGAGGTGAAGTCCTGGAGGATTATGACGTGGTAGGTGCTTGGCGATCAGCAGAGCTAATATCTTTACATGAGAGAACAATTGGAAGAGAGCTTGAAGAGTAGAGCACAGGTCGCTGCAGCTGATGTAGCAAGCCCAGAACTTAAGGGAAAGGATGACGCAGAAGTAAAGGGAGACCAAACGCTGAGAAGCGAGGAGTCGAGGAACTGGAGTTGGTGAGGAGTCTGCGAGGGATTCTGAGTTGAAGATGGCTGCAAGAGTGAGCTGGATATTAAAGAATCATGGGCTCATAGCGCAGAAGATGACAGAGGTTACGTGAGTAAGGAAGCAAGGAAGAGAGCAGCTATGGCAACGCAATCACGTTGCATGGTTCTGAAGGGAGGCTAGTAGCATGAAAAGGTGGCCAATGTACGAGTCGAGGGACCATGGAAATGGGGAGGCCCAGAGAGAGAGAAATAGCAGAGGCTTGAAGGAGACAGGCGACACGAGTCCAAGAGTTCCAAGAGAATTGCGAGCAAGAGAGCAATCGCAGAGCTTCTAAACATTACGTGAAAGAGAGGAGACGAGCTGAAGCAGGCTGATAATCATGTTCAGGTCTATTGGAGGAGGTGGGGCGCCCTTAATACGTGAGCTGGGAGCTTCATGGAAGACCTTGTTGAGCTTTATGAGCAAAGGCACAGCTGCGGAGTTGGGAGCTTTGAAACATGGCTTTGCTGTAGGTGCAAATCAGTGTGGTGTCGTAATCATAGAAGGAATTCTATGGGAACAGGAGTTAGCCGGGAGTTTGTAAGAATGGATTGCTTTTGGTAGGAGAAAAAGCCACGCTGACACCATGATACATGAAGAGTGCAGGCTATTGCTCTTACTGGGAGTTCAGGACTGAGGAAACTATCTGTGAATCAACTATCCCTGTATGAAGGTACAAACAGGTGACAGATATAACAGGAAGCATTGTTGGTGGGGAAACGCTGCTATAATAGAGACTTGAGCTGAACACCTCGGGTGACAAAGAGTATGTTCCGTGAATAGTAGGAGAAGCTGTGGCCTATGTAAAGAGCTTCTGGGCTGGGGGTGATGACAGAAGGTGCTAAATGAGAGCACAGGCTGGACAATCATGGATAGAAGCTGGAGTACCTTGGGCTGAGAGAGCATGAGCTACAGCAAGAATGTGGTTTGGGCTTGTAGCAAATAAAGAGGCTGAGGATGTTGCTTGAGGTGTCTTTCGTGTGGGCTTGTATGTAGCTGATTATGAGAAATTGCTTAGTAAAAGCTTGAGGAATAGCTATGATATGATTTTCTGTTGGATGGACTATTGGCGACATGAAGCTACAAGCTTGGTGTATTCAATGAGCAAGAGAAGGATATAAATAGTAGAAGTGGTTCTGTAAGAGCAGAGATGGCGGGCTTCATCATTTCTAGTACTTGATGGTGATCTTGGGAAGACATGATAAGATTTTTGACCGTGGCCATTTTGTGGGTTGATGTCTTGAAGAGACAAGAAGATGGTTTTCATGTGGGTTATGGGTAGGATGCATTTGAAGCTGAATGTTTTCTGAGATATTGAAGGAAGAAGTCCACTTGCCTTGAGCTGTATAATCCAGTGGTTTTGTTTGAGGTTGTCAGGCTTCTGGAAAAAGTGTAACCTGAGTGTGAGTTGTGTCTGGAAGCGTGTAGAGAGAAGGATGTTGAATGAATGCCTTTGGCCTTGTGATAGTGTTGTTCGGTTGTTTTAAACGTGGATGAGGGTGGCTGTGAAGGCGGGTTAGGCTCTACTGCTTTTGTCTATCCACCGTCTCATAACCATCTGGTCTACTCTAAGACCCCTTCCAGTGTCTAAACTGGGGATCCCTCCCAATATCTGATACCCGTCATGGCTTCTCCTCATATGGGGGCCTTACAACATTGGGTACACAGAATATTGGTGGGTTACATGAGAGGTGGACATTTGAGCTAACTCTAACACTTATCCTCATCCCTGATAATATGCAAGGAAAAATTAGTAAACTATTCACATGGTAGATAGCACATTGGAGTCTTCATCACTTCCCTAATCATAGGCTGAACCATAACTGGTTGCACATCATCAACACTTCCATCCTCCTCCTCCTCATCTTTTGAAAACTCTTCAGGGCTGATTCCAAAAACCTTACCCTTCTCCATTTCCAACAAGTTAATCTATCCCATATCCTGCTCTACAAATGTGACCTTATAGACTTCATGAACATTGGGCTGAATTGCATCCTCACTCTGCATACTAGGGTCAATCACCCTATCATTTATTCCTGTAGACAACTTATACATACCACCATTAGCTTTGGCTGGTTTCTCACATTGCGGATTGATATGACCGCACTCACCACAATTCCAGCATTGCACATTACTCGGATACCCTCTCCCTCTTCCAATATCTGCTGAATTTCCTTCAGAACCAGATGATGCATCAGTCTTCCTTCCCATAACACCTCTGCCTCTTCCTCTTCCTGCAGATTCTATCCAATTTAAGCTTAAAGACTTCATGAGCTCCACTGATTCATGAACATCTTTCTTCAATGAATCCTCTTGTTTAGGAATTGCTATAGCTTCTTTCTCAGGATGTACATTCACCATCTCTGGAACATTCACATACTTCTTTGGTTCTTCCTATATTCCCAACTGCCTCAGACACTTCACCTTCCACTCCTTCTCACGAGCAACTCTGATAGCCTCCTCAAAGCTATCCAGATTCTTTAGCTCCACCTTCAAATGGAGGGTAGGCTCCAGACTAGCCACAAACCGGTCACTATCATCTGGAGCGGTACTTTAGGAATCAAAGCCTCACACCATAGACTCCACAGTCTACCAAACTCTATCAGATATTGATCCACATCCTGACTATCCTTTCACTAAATTTTGCACAACTCCTTCCATACTTCATTCGGACTTCTCACATGGATAAACTGTGCCAAGAAAGCAACTCTAACCACACCATACTCAGGGTCATGCTATTGAGCATTTTTGAAGGTGGTCACAAACATCTGTAACCATGCTTTTGCATCACCCTGTAAACAAAAGGTCAAGATCTAAGAAAGGATCTCTGAAGTTGCTCTATCCTTCATCAGGGCTGTAAACTCCATCTTTTTTAGAAACTTAGACACACTTTCATGTGGTAACCCCCAGAACTCTAGAAAGTCCTGAGCCATCTCTTTACCTCTCTGATTCTCTAACTTCTAATCCCACTCTCACACTTGTGAACTAAAGTGACACATGCCTCCATGGAGGCACAAAAACGTGGATGACAAATACAGTAGAGCCTAATCCACCTTCATAGCCACCCTCATCCACATTTAAAGCAATTGAACAATGCAATCATAGGGTAAAATTAGACATTCATTCAACATCCTTCTCTCTACAAACCTTCTGATACAACTCTTCATGCAATACCCAACCAGGAATAGATGACCTTTTCCATAATCACACCGATGGGCTCCTAGTATCCACTTCTTCCTCTTCTAAGAGTTACCCCTTCAATTCAATAAGCTCCCCATCTTGATCCCTTCACATGATAAACTAAGCATTGGATTTGTCACTTGCATCTAGAGCTCATAGCGCCTCTATTGCCCATCTCCTATGCATTACACAGTATTCTCCCAGCTTCTCTATTGCATCATTAGCCTCACCATAGCGTCCCCCTTCCTCTAATAAGATTTGCATGCATGGTCAAGACCACGGTTCCTCTTTCCCATAGAATATTTCACGTCGCTAGCAGTCCTTCAGAGGATTAAAACCAGCCCATACATCCTTGGTATCAGCTCATGTGCAAACAATGTTTATCCTGCCTATGGAGTAACCTTGCTCAGCCAACTACCAAATAGATCACCAACTCTCGGAACCTCTAATGCAAAGGTCTTCTCAACATCACCAGCATATGCTTGGCCAAAACCTCTCTGTTGACAGCCTTGAAGAAAACGTGCACCCTGACTAACAATTAGCCCATGAATTCAGTCTTCGTGGAGCTCATGGACTCTATCACCCAAGGTCTCTTTCAACCACACTATCAACACGCAGCCAATACCCAAAAAGCAAGACCTCGATCAACATCTCCTACTCCATCGCGCTCATTAGCACCGAGCTCCTCCATCCTTATAGTTCTGCCTCCCCTACCAAGCTCTTTCTTTGATGTACTTCCAGCTCCTGGAGCATGCATGTCCCCTTCAATGAAAAGGCTTCCAGCCTTCTATATTAGCGACCTCTAAACCCCTAAGGCTCCCCAAAGTAATGAACTCCTCCCCTTTCGGCAACAATCATGTCCCCCTCTGTAAGACATCCAGGCCTACAATAACGATGCGTGCTCCCTTTCAGAGCTCTCCTACCCCCTTTGGAACTCTCCTGCAAGACGAAGCTCCACACCGAGCAGACCGTGCTCTCACTACACACCACCCCATCAGCCTATCTCCTTCACACAATCCTCATAGCCTCACAACTTCTCTTCCCTCATGGAGCACACACCTTCTCCCAAGGCTTTCATCCTCTTGCCACACCCTCCTGTGTGATTGCCTAGCCCCCCAAGGCTCTCCTCCTCCATGTGCCCACAATCTCCTTCTGGAATTCTCCTGGAAGTTGTCACCTTCATCTATGTCCAACTTGTCGACTAGCACAACAACACAAAGCAACTATAGGCGCGCTTTATAGATACATAAAATAGCGGGCACGTCTATAGGCATTGCTTGAATAGAGAAATTATGGGCGCGTCTAATAGCATGTCTAACAAGTCGATTATTTGCACGTATATTGACACGTCTATTAGCACATCTACAATGAGAAAATATAGACCCGTCTAATACTGCATCTATTAGAGCGTCTATTTGCACGTGTATTAGCATGTCTACACTGAGAATTAGACACATATTTAGACGCGTATTTAGACACAAAACAGAGAATACAGAAAGTGAGATTTTGATATACATCACTACTTTCCAAACATTTCCCATGATTACCAATGCACATGATTTTTACAAAAACATCAATGCTTTTTTGCAAGCCCACATATACAAGAATTAAGTAAGGTGAGTAGAATGAGACAATATGTAAAATAATTTTGCCAATATCAATGATGGGTTACGGTTCTCAATCTCATCCTCAATGAGATCAACCCTTGCCAAACTATCTACTTCAAAATCGAAACAAGTGTTTAGATCTCCTATCTCATGATCATCCTCCTCTCTCGTATCACGGTCATCATCACCTCCATGCCCATGATCATCCTCCATACACTCCATATTAGGAAATGTACTATACATCACTTTGGAACATGGCATAATAGGTATGACATGCAACCATCTATTAATATCCACCATTGGTTGATAGACAACCTAATTCAAACACAAATACAATCATATTATTTTTCTTGCATCGAAGGTATCAAATATTTAAAAGCGAGTATTTTTATATGTATGCACAGTTCTTGTTCACATTGTTGCGGTAGTACTAGTGTGTCCTTCCTACTTTGCCAAAACTTTGTGGAGTCAATAGTTACAAAGCCACTTGCATGGCATTTGATTGTCACATTAGGGCCTTTTTCCACCATGTCCTTAAACCACTTTACATCCAAAACATACACAAAGAAGCGTCGAAAGTCAAGCTTAATAATATCTTGGATTATGCCACAATAATCATCCATGGCTCCATTGGCTCCCTCAAAGCTAGCAATGATGGTGCAATCTTGTGTGTTTCTCTTATCATCAATCCGTTGTGTTCAAAAATGCTTGCCCTCACACCATATAGCATTGAACATACTGCACTACACCAAGAAAAAATCAATTAAATAAGCAATCTAAATTATTGAAAGCTCCTAACTTATGCATAATATTCTATATACCGAACTTGCTCATACATCCCCTAGCATACTCCCATTCTTCCATTGTGATATGCATCCCCTCATCTTTCTCTACTTTCTCCATTTCATCAAGTAGCCAATTCACATGAATATCCTTTGGAAGTTCTCTTAGATACTGAGGATATGGCACATGAGATCCATGGTGTATGAAAGAGGGTCCTTTCTTCTTGTCTTCTTGCCTTTGCATCCTCATATCTTGTCACCCACCTTTTCATCACGTCACTATTAAGCATGCAATAGAGTTTGATATTATTAAGCAACTCTGTGTCTATTACTTTGTTGCATCCTTTCCCTTGAGGCACAATAGAGGTCATCCTTAGGTCTTCATCATCTCTCCATAGTCGTGGGAGAGAGCTATCCACATCAACAAGAAACTCAGAAATATATACAAGTGACTCTTGTACCAACCAACCCTTGGCCATGCTACCTTCGCGTCTTGCATTTTTTCTCACAAAGCCCTTCAAGGTCTTCATGAAATGCTCGAGGAAGAACAACCATCGTGCATGTATAGTACCGCATATAGCAAGCTCATCCACCAAATGCAGAATAAGATGTAGTTGGCTTATGAGAATAGAACATGGAAATGTCTCCTCCACTAAACAAACCACCTCCACTGACATAACTCGAGCATTCTCAAGCATTGTGGGATCTATTTCCTTTGAGCTCACATACCTAGAAATGAAAAAAAACACCATATTAGCAATATGAACACCTTGCATGGAGCATTGATGCACATCATATTTTGTATCATGTAAAGTACCTCACAAGTTCACCCATCTTGTAAATACAATCCTTCACGTCCTTCGATGCACTATGAGAAATGCTAGTAGGTAGTATGAACTGAACCCACGAGGAGGTGGTTGATTAGTTGCTTATAATTATTCACTCACAAATTTGAGTGGAAAAAGATATTATGCACATAGAATACTTACTTGGAGCATCTTGTGCCAATCATGAGATTTCAAGCCATAAAATTGCTCTACACTGTTTTTCTTGCTCTTTGTAAAGGCCCCCTTCAAACACCTCATGCATCCAGTGGGAGTACGAATTGTAGTAATAGCGTGCTTCACTGCCGCCATCTCTAGCTTTGATAACCTCCACGGTGCACGAGGTAAAAAAACACGCCCATTTGGTCTCTCTTGTGGCCAAGCTTCACAGATCCTCCCTGTGGTACGTAGATCCTCCCTTATGCCTACAGAATCTTGTGTCCCATTCAAATGCTCCCAAATGGTAGATGCCACATTCTTGAAGATATGCATGGGATCAAGCAGGTGATTGAGCTTGAGGTGGGACCAATATGGTAAATGATAAAAGATGGAGTATCTAAACAGAAGCTAGTGTTAGCGGGCAATCTTTATTTCCAGCCAATATAGCACACAATAGTTACAAACCCTTACTGGCTCATGCCAAGCTCATGTCAAGTGGTGGAGGAGTCGTGCAACTGTCCCAAATTCTCATCCAATCTCCCACAGTGAGTGATTGTGGGAGGACTTCATTACAAGGGGCAACATATCTAGGATGATCAGGTAGGAGAAATCGATGGTGATCCTCATAGATGACCTTATTCAATGTGTCTGCCCATGAGGCAACTAGCCAAGGACCACAAATAGGACATCATGGTAACCTGATGAAGTGAGACCTGAATAATAGATGCAATTAAGAGTTGAAGGTGTGTTCAAGGTGCCACATCGGTTGCCTATTCATAAGTAAAAGTGCAATGCTTACCTGAACACTCGCCATAGCCTGGAAAGTCATCCATCATCCACATCAATACTACTTTGTAGTTGAAGTCTCGTGATGAGGGAGGCCTGCTCACATCATGCACCTCGATACCTCTCCAAAGTATCTCTAGCTCGTCAATCAAAGGCTCCAAATAAACATCAGGATTTTGGACTTTATGTCTCCCTAGAATTAGAAAGGACAACATAACATGTCCTTTCTTAATAGCCGTAGAGGGTGGAAGATTATAACTCACCAATATCACTGGCCATACACTGTAACAGGTGCTTTTGAGACCAAATGGGTTCACACCGTCCATACCTAATCCAAGTCTCAAGCTCCTAGGTTCTTCCTTGAAGCTTGGCCATGTGTCTTCAATATGCTTCGACGCAGGAGTGTCTGTAGGAGTTCTCCACTTGCCATCGGTTGATCGATGGGAGGAATGCCATGACATGAGCTCTACAATGGATTTGCATACTGGATGCGAGGGATTATGGGAAAATGTTGCAGAACCTTACGAGGCACGTCCAAAGTTTTGAGAGCTGCTCTATATCTTGCCTCTCCACAAGTAGGACACTCTCTTGCATCCTTATGTAGTCCACGAGGAAAAACACAATCGTTGACGCATGCATGGATGCGCTTGTAATCTAATCCTCCAAGAGAGGTCACATGTTGCCTTGCCATATCTCTTGAGGTCGGTAATTTATTCTCCCTTGGAAGCATTTTACACAATAGCCTACACGTGAAGACCATAAATGAGGAAAAGCATTCGAGTAATTGACCCACTAGCATAATTCACCATGTTTGTAAAATAGACTTTAAAGCTTACTTGAGTAATGCATTCAAACTTGCATTGCTCCAGCCATAGATGGTTTACAAGTTTAGTAACTCAAGGGAGGCACGTAGAATAGAGAATGTGCACCCCTCAAACAGTGGACTCTATGTTGTGGCAAAAAGATCGTCCTACTCCATGCTATCATCCCTCCCTTCGGATTGATGCACATATAAATCCTGCACCATATCATCAAACACCTCCTCCTCCATGGCTTCATGAGGTAATGGCAGAGGGCTACTATCACCATCACTCCATGCATCCCTAATGGTCCCCCCTCAAGATTTCATCTCATATCGCTGACGCTTCTCTTCCTCACGACGAGCATCGGGCAACATATGCAGGTGTGGCACTGCATCCTGTATCAAATTAAAATGGGATCATAACTCAAACATATGAAAACCCATGGGTATCTCAATCAACCTTAACTCTTTAACACTTATCATGTTTACGGTCGCATCCTATTCTCCACACTTTGAGATGTGATTGAGTGTAATCCTGCATGCACGATATATGATTCCTTGACATCGATCATACATACATTTGATTTTTGGCTCCAACCACATTTCATGATGGTGTATATGAAGGGATTCATCCTCAGTGGAGCTACTTGTTGAAGATGAAGACATCCTACAAACAAACAACCCAAAAAATTTTGCTTTTCTTCAAATATTTAATCTTAGAACTCTGTGGCGTGTCTAAACCCGCGTCTATCTATTCTGTGGCCCATGTTTATAGATGCGTATAAAACCACATCTACTCTGTGTATTTAGAAACGCAATTACACACATATTTACACCCGTGTATAGATGCACCATTAGACGTGCTTATAGCTGCGGTTTTCAAATCTACTTTTAGCACATTTGCTTTGCTTTTCTTCACATAAGTTTCACGCGGCTTGCTTGCTTTGCTATTAACAGACCCACAGTCTGACACTTATCTCCAGGAACTACTTTCAGGCTTACACAATCATCTCTAAGCATGCAGGAGAAGAGGCTGAATAAGGAAGAGAAGCAACTTTGAAGAAGGACAAGAAGCTTCCATACCTCTATCCAAGGTAAGTCTCTTTATGGTTGATCTTCTTTGAAAGTTGCTCTCTTTGGATTCGTCCTTTGTCGTATCCAAGAAACAAAAGAATTTGGGTTCAATGTTACGCTTTTTTGTCGGACGCATGTTTTTTTCCACTTTTTAACATAGTCCGTCTGTCGAAGCGCATCTATGGATGCGTCTCAGAGCGCATCTAAAATCGCATCTAGAGGCGCATCTATAGATGCATCTACTCTGTTTTTAGAAACAGATAGCCGCGTCTATAGATGCGCTGTTACATGCAAAAATAGATGTGCTTCTCAAACGCGTCTATAGATGCGCTCCGATAGTTTTAGACCCTTCCCTTCCCTTCTCTTCCCTTCTCTTCCCTTCCCTTCCCTTCCCTTCCCTTCTCTTCTCTTCCTTTCCATTTCCTTTCCTTTCTCTTTCCTCTTGCCTTTCCCTTTCCCTTTCCACTTCCACTTCCAAAAAAAGGATTTGCCTATCTTTTCTTCTCTCTTTTCCTATCTTTGCTTCTCTTTTATCCTCTCTTCCCCTCTCTTTTTGTGGTAATTTTTCTCTCTCTTTTTTGTTTCTTTTTCTCTTCTCAGCTCATCAGTAATCTTCTTTTTTTCTTTTTTCCAGTTCATCATGTGGCCAGGAAGCTGTTCAGGCTCACCTGATCTTCGGGAGACCATCTTTCGGGAGTTATATAACCTTTTAGGGCACCCTCCTAGTCCTGGGGAGTTATACGGCTACATGACGGGTACTCTGAACACCCCCCAAGAGTCAGTACTATAGACTCCAAACCACCCCAACCCCACACTAGCTGAGATTACCCTAGCAGAGTCACCACAACCCAGCCGGCTACACAACCGATCCCCTTCCCCCATGCCGTCAGGAGGTCCTTCTGTCTTGCAGAGCCGTCGACATACTCTTGTGCAGTCGAGACTCAGTTCTCCAGGTATGAGTGGTCCACGTAGTCCCGTGTAGTCTCCAGCTACGAGTGGCTAGCGTACTAGTTCGATACGACACAGTTTCAGGCATAGTAACAGGGAGAGTGGTGGGGGATCCATGGCACAGTGCTTTGGGAGGGGTGGTGGTGGGGACGAGGATGATTCAAATGATTTAGACATGCCTCCGGGTGATGGTACGATCTTCTATGACATCACTCAGACAGGAGGCATCTTGATGGATGCATGGGGGAAGGACATCATGGCATTCATGCGCTTTGTAATTGCTAACAATTACAGAGAATGCTTTACCCACTACAAAGACCGGCCAAAGAGGTTGGCTGATGAGACCCTTGCTACTGTTAGCTCTAGGTATCCTAACCCCCCCAATCTTTAGTTCACCGATAAATGGGCCAAGTCAAAGATTGTTACGATACTTGGCAATAAAAGATCTTCGCTTAAGAGGCAAGCACTAGCGGAGCTTTTGCCAGGCTCGAGGGAGGTCAACCACCAAGGGGCCCACCCCTTACCACTCACAAGCATGAATGGAAGAAAGCAATGAAGGCAGTGAAGGTGGACCCTAGTCTACAACACGTGGAAGCACGAAGGATCCAAATGGAGCAATATGGAAGCGTGCATTTTAGAGCAGGGGGTGTTGAATCATGGGAGGCCCAATTTGTAAGTATCAATCTCAAATTATATTGTTTATGTAGTTTATTAGGAGGTTGTTTCTTTGTACTAACCCCTCCACAAATTGTGTCATCTTGCAGCTTGATATCGTGGGCAGGTACCCTACTCCTGTCGAGATAGCCTACCACCACCACCATTGTAGAGGAGATACATGGAGGCACTTTTATAATGATGGGATGATTACTGAGGAGCAGTACATCTGGGATATTGGAGGGTCCCCCGAGGTATTTGAAAGTAATTATATAATGTCAATATTATAAGTAAAGATTTGATTTTTCATACATTGATATATGTTGTCCCTTGTTTACAGGCCCCTGCACAAGAAGACGAGGAAGAAGACGAGAAAGGAGGTGGAGATGGGAGCGTAGAAGGGAGCATAGAAGGGAGCGAGGATGTGGAGAACTTAGATTAGTCATAGAAGTAGTGCTAGCTACTCTTTTTTGTACTTAAATCCACCAGCTTGGCTTCGTGCCTCTTGTATATACAGTCCTCTTATTTTTGATACTTGAAGCCATAGGACGTGGCTTGGCTTCGTGCTATATGTACATACAAACACTTTTTGAGCTTTCAATTTTCTTGTACAACATTCTATCAATTAATGCCTTGTGAACTAAACGTTTTGGAGTTGTAATGTTTTATTTGGAATTGTAATTGTTGGCTATAGATGTGCTTGTAAGAGTGCTAATTAAATTGCGGTTGGCTGTAAGAATTGAATTACACAATGTGGAAATGGGATTCCTGTAACTACATAGCATACACAACATACACAGCATTCTGTAAATTTAAAAACTATTATGTAGCGCGTCTATCAGAGCATCTATAAATGCATCTATATATGCATCTATCTGTTCGAGGAGCATTTATTTGCACGTCTATAAGATCGTTTATAAATACGTCTATACATGCGTTTAATGGTACGTCTATTGATTTTTAAAATTTTCCAGCAAAGCGTCTATTTACATGTCTATATGCGCATCTATACGCATGTTTGTCTGCTATATAGATGCACCGTTAGACATGGGTCTCTAGACGTGTAAATAGATGTACAAATAGATGTGCCCGTAAGTTTTTTTTAAGTTCACTAAATGCGTCTGTGTGCGCATCTGTAGGTGCTTTGTCTTGTTGTGTAGAAGCATCCTTTCCTCATTTACGTAGCATGCATGCATGTTTTTCTTAAAATTAACCACGTCACCTCATGTTTCTTTTTTACCACTTCCAAGGATTCCCACAAATTCATACACCAAGGCACTTAAAGCACATATTCCAACCTTACTCTCAAAGCACAACCTTTCACATAACCTTCTAGCAAAGCCTAAAGCTTGATTGCCACATATAACCACACATGCATGACACCCACACTGAGTCAATGAGTGCTCCCATGACTTTACCACATTAATACAGAACATCACTCATGTACACATGTACAAGTTGAGTTTGGGGTTTTCAAAAATCTTCACACAATGCCTATTGAAAATAATGGTGTACTATTAGGCACATCTCTGCGTATGCATTATCGATATCAAGCTACTATCTGCTGGTTTGAGATAGCAGTGCATGCAATCATTCATTGTCGCTTTTCAGCCGCTCAAGTTCTTGCAGCTCCCTTCGATGCTCCATAGTTGCATCTCATAAAGTCATGGTAGAAGACACGATGTCTCGCTCAGTAGGTGCTCCCTCTCCAACTTTCTCTTAGATATTTATAAAGAGGTCATCCGTCTCGTCACGAAGGCTACATGTCCAATAAGTATAGATACAAACTTATCAGTTGATGTTGGGCTAGAATACTCCCAAAAAACCCAAAAGCAAATAGTTGACATGATATTTAAATATTATCTTCACCTGACATTGGACTAGCGATGCATGTTGGAGGTTTGGCTACCATGAGTATGGTGCTTGTCATATGTGGTTGCTTGCATACTCGATCATTTTAGGCAAAGTCCACTTCATGGCCAAGCACACACTTTGCGTATAGCATCTTTGCAAAGTATAGGGGAATATTGAAGTGACATTTCTTTGTGAAAATCATCTCCCAGATGGTAGCTCCATTCTCTTTGATGGCTTGCTTATGACACTGTGAAATGGGCCATTGTCTGTGATTAGGGGAGACTGAGCTTGGATCCCATATGGCCACTACATTGTCATTCAAGAGGACGGCCTTTACAGTTGCCCACTTCATGCCTTCAGGGTTGTGGAAAGGACTTGAAATGGAAATCGCCTTTGTTTTCTCTGTCTTGGGCTGTTTCCAAGACTTCCACTCTAGTTTGGAAATCTTGCAGGACAAGAGACTGCTTTTCATAATTGTCGAAAGCCACACCAAGCTCAAGCAAACATCTATCTTGATCTTCTTGTAGGGTCTTGTAGCTTGCCCTTTGGACTTCCAACAGTGTTTCTAAAAAAAACCCTCACCATGTTGGCTGCTGCAAATTGCTCCACCGCGGTGGGTGGAACTAGCTCCACCATGGTGGCTAGAACTTGCTCCAATGTGGTTGCTCTCTGCATTTGTCTTGGCCTGGGGAGCTACCTCGTTGTCTTCTCTAGCCCGGCTGCTCTTTGCCCCATCCTTCTTGGCCTTGAAGCTCTCTCCCAGTTCCTACATCACCTTTCTAGTTTCTGCATTCTCCCTTTTCAGCTCCTTCATCATCTGGTCTTTTTCAATGTTCAATGCATTCTACATGTTGTAGAGCCATTTGTAAAGACCCTCCTTTTCGGTTCTCTGATCTTTAAGGTCCTTTTACATATTTTCTAGCTCCTTGTCCACCATGTCCTCGTCATTTCTCACTTCAAAGAATGGCCGTTGCCATTGTGGTTCTGCAGGCTCTTCTTCATCTTCTTTGTCTTGAATCCTCCCAAGCATAGTTGGGGGAGTTCGGTTTGCTGTTGGTGGCAGTTTTGGATGGATATCCTAGACCTAGTTGTCTGGGAAGGAAGCATCCTCCTGCAATTGATGCAGCTATTCTAAGAAGACCACATCATGACTTACACTTACCTTCTTAGTAACAGGGTTATAGAGACAGTGACCCTTTTCCTCTTCAGTGTAGCCCAAGAAAATACACTTTTGGCTCTTCGGTTCCCATTTTGTCCTAGTAATCAAGGACATGCAAAAACAATCACATCCAAAAACTCTGAGAAATGTAGCTGAAGGTTTCTTACTAGAAAAGGCTTGCAGTGGAGTCATCCCGTTCACAGCCTTCCTATAGCTACGATTCAGGGTGTAAACTACAGTGTTACATGCTTCAGCCCAGAAAGTCTTTGGCAAATCTTTCCCTTTCATCGTACTCCAGCCCATTTCGCAGATGACGTGCATCTTGCATTCTGCTACTCCATTTTGCTATGATGTATGTGGCGGGGTTTTTTGCCTCTTGATTCCGTGACTTTTGCAGCAACTTTCGAATTCAGTTAATGTGAACTCTCCACCTCTGTCTGATCTCAACTTCTTCACCTTCCTCCCCGTTTCTTTCTTGACCATTACATGCCATTCCTTGAACTTACTACAAGCCTCGTCTTTAGTCTTCAGGAAGTATATCCATATCCTTCTACTGTAGTCGTCGATCATCATCATGAAGTAGTAGGAACCACCCAAAGCTTCCGTCTCCATCTTTTCACAGAGGTCCGTGTGAACGAGCTCTAGAGGAGCCTTTGCCCTGCATGCCTCTTTAGGAAAGGGATGCCGATGCTGCTTGCCCATCATGCAAGCTTCACATACATTGGGCAAATCTGAAATTTCTTGTAGGTCTGCAATCATTAATATGCATCTCCTTCAAAGAACTAAGGTTTAGATGACCAAACCTCTCATGCCACAGCTTAGTGTTCTTCACATCCATTCGAGCACTGAAAGCTGAGAGTTCGTAAATGTTGTTGTGCCATGTACCTTTATCAATGACCTTTCCTTGAAGATCCAGGATCTGTGCACCATTCTTATCGAATTGAACTTTGAGGTCTCGATCCGTGATCTTAGAAATGGACAACAAGTTTCTCTTGATATCTGGCACATAAAGAGCATCGGACAACTATTTTACAACTCCATTTGACTTGAGAGCAATCATACTTTTTCCTTTTGCTGGACATTTTGCATCATTGCCGACTGCTACCAGGATGTCATTCCCTACCGGCTGTAGAGAGGTATACCAGTCCTTCCGACTGGTCATGTGGCGCGATGTACCACTGTCAATGATCCACGGTTCATCTGCAGGTACATGAATTGCCTTCGTGCAAATCTCCTCAATTGCAACGAATAGCTCTACTGGTACTGCCTACGCATTGCTGCTGAAATCTTTCTTTACTCCATCTGCAATCTTCTTTTGGCACTCATTCTGCTTGTGCCTCGCCTTGTTGCAATAGAAGCACTTGATCTTCTTCTTTCTCTTTTTATCATTAGAAGAAGATGGATTACTAGAGTCCTTACCCTTACCTTTCTTTGATCCGGTCCAAAAAGCCGAATCTTCTCCAGTCCTCATCTTTTGATGCATCTTCTCCTCCAGAAGCATCACGCTGAAATCCTCAAAGTTAAGGGGCGGATTTATGTTTTGCATATTCAGTGCCATAACAAGACCATCATACCTTGGTGGGAGAATCCGTATGCACCTTCGTGCGAGATTCTCGCTCGTGATGGTGATGCCAATCACAGTCATCTGATCACACAGATTCTTCACCCTAGTGATGAACTTCTCTGTTGCTTCAGACTCATACAACTTCTCGTTCATGAGTTGAGTCTCCAAATTCTAAATCCGTGTCTGATTCATGGTCTCACACTGATTTTTCAAGACCGTCCATGCCTCCTCCACTGTGGTGACATGTTGAATTAATGCCATGACGGAATCACTAACACTGCAGAAAATAGAACACAACACATTTGCATTTCTTCTTGTCCATGCGAGAATCTCGTCCATAGTTCGTACTATCTGTTGTCCTACATGGGCTGGATCCAGGCTCGCAACCGCCCTCACGTCCACCCCAGTAGCAGTGTCCCAAAGCTCGTATGCACTTAGGATGGTCTTCATCTTGAACTTCCAGAGTGGATAGTTAGAGCCGTCCAACTTTTCGCTGCTTTTGCCAAATAGTGGGATTCGCAGTCTTGCGAGCTGGGCCATCTCTCACAATCTGCTCGCAAATAGAAACACACTACCAAATCTTCTTGCTAGAGTCCAGGCTCTGATACTATGTAAGAAAATAATAATACATCTCTACTCAACAGATAATAGGATCTCGTACGCGAGAGAAAACAAGATAGTATGGAGAATAAAAAATTTGATTACTCTAGAACTGATACAATAGATGGCGCTGCCTCCCAACCGTGCGCTCCTGTGAAAGAAGCTTCGATGGCATGTTGGAAACAGTAAAGGACAGAGGTTGGATGTTAAGGAATTAGGGTTGCTATAGCCAGTGATGAAATGGGCTTCATGGGCTTGCTCTTTTATATCCACCAGTTGTAGTCAATTAGGATCAATTGGGTGACCGACCCAGTCTGCCCAAAACGGTCGATCTTGAAATAGGCCACTGACCATATGATAGAACTGGTGAGCAAAACAGAGCAACTGACCTTCAGAATTTGTTCGGCCCAGAGCCATCTGGGATCATCTGAGGCTCCAAACAAGCCCCACAACCTAAGAGTGTGCTGCCCCAGGAAATACTCCGTCTACCCTCAGTGTGGTCAGCCAAGGGATGCCTTCCTGCACTTGCGTGTAGCCTAGTTGGCGGTGTGCCAACTCTATCTAAAGTTGTCTAGCCATCAGGCCACCCATGGCCCCGATCTGGTGTCCAAACCAGGACCTACTGGATAACCGAGCTACTCAAATGCCTTCTCCTCATATGGGGGGCTTACAAGTAGAGTTAGCTGGTTCCCGCGTAGTTACATGAGAGTGGAGCATTGATATCTAACAAAATGTACATTGTAATTCTTTTGCTCAATTTTCACTCGATAAATTTTACTTTTGCCATCATTTATAGTTACTACAACAAGCACTAAAATACTAAGAAGGATTATAATTTCCTTGGTTTGTGACCAAAATAGTGCGAAAGTAACTCCAATGGCCCCGCCGATGTGGTTGCATGGATATACATCTAGAAAAATACAATTAAAATTTAAAAAAATGCAACTGACGATATGGCCTTTGCCTATCTACGTGCATTATACAATATGCAGGATGCCACTAGATAGAAATGGCATGTTGATATGGCCCTTGCCCCTAGAGGGGACCCCTCAAGGGTCATATCGTCAATTGCATTTTTTTTGGTTGCACAATGGAATACATTTTCCTTGGTACACAAATATATAACCCCAAGAACCATCATAGTGGCTTTCATAAATCTCCTCCTCTAATACATAAAAATAGGTAATGGAGCTATAACTCCAAGAACCAGTGCGGTGGTCTCTTCAAGACAACCTTGAATTTTGGGCGTTGATAGGTGGTCAGGCCAGAGACTGTGCTGAGGCAATGCTCAGAATGATAGATTGCATCTCATTATTATGCCAAAAACCAATTTGGTGGTCTCTCTAAGCTAACCTATGATTTGCATGGGCTGCAGGCAAAGAAGTGGCAAATGGTTGCATGATGACTAGTGGCCAAACCAGAGACTACACTATGGCGGTGTTTAGAATGATAGATTACGTCTAATTATTACGGCAAGAACCAGTGTGGTGGTCTCTCCCAGCCAACCTTCAATTTTAATGATCTGCATGGGTGCGTGCGAAGTGACAGGTGGCAAATCTACAGCAAAGGCTACACAATGATAAGTTATTAGGTGACGTAGGCCATAGACTACGCTGCACGAAGAAGTGTAGAGATCCCATGTGTCGAGCTTTGTGGTGTTTTGAACAAATAGATTGTGTCTCATTATTACACCAGTTCTCCTTCATGACATTGGGAAAATTTTTAGCAAGAGTGCGGGTCCATGCAACATTCAAATATTCACCCACAAAGGCATCACGTCATGGCCCCAAAATGACCCCAAAAATAGTTCCACGATTGGCTATACCCAAGCTAACATTGACTTGAAAACTATGCTTTTAAAGAGCAGAATGAACAGTCTATGCATTGGCATTCTACATAGGTTACCATATTTGTACACATAATGTACTATAGGAAGATCAGTGAACTGATCAAAACTATTTATTTTTTCATTTCAAATGATAGAATTCATGATACATTGTTTGTGCAACATTTTTTCATGTTATACTTTCATTGGTTGAAGGAACAAGCTGTGGTAATTAAACAAAATTAGGTGTGGTCGAATGGTGCTACTTCACAGTTCAAGGCTTGCATGCCATTTTACTTTGTGGCAAGATATGCTAGTTTGATTGGGTTAGAAATTAGCCATTTTTTCTAAGCATTAGGCCACAACAAGGGAGAACATGATGGAGCAAGAGATGTGGTGAAGAGAACATTGACACATGAATAATTGAAGCCAGACGGAGCTATCTTAAAGTGTGCTACTGATGTAGCCACTTACTATATGGCCAACCTTTTAGAGGGGGTTGAAACTTGCTATCCTTCAAAATAGAGAAATTGTTCCCATGTACACCTCAAGGGCCATATCCACAATATCCATTGGCATGTCGATGTGACTTTTGAGGGGTCCCCTTTATGGGCAAGGGCCATATCAACATGCCAAATTTAGTCCAAATTGAGTACATATAACCAAGCAAGACGTCTCTTATAGTTTATAGACATAGAAAGTATGCCACCTAGCATAGAAAATATGCTAACATATACAACACTCACATTAAGGATTTTCATTACTGTACAGTGCTAGCATAGAACATATGCTAACAAGCATAGAATAATATATACTTTGGTAGCTGACTAGCACAGAGAATATGCTAACTAGCATGGAGCATATGCTAACTGGAAGATAATATATGTTAATAGGCATAGAATAACATATTCTCTAGAAGTTAGCTAGATTAGAGCATATGCTAACTGGCAGAGAACATATGCTAATAGGAGTATAATATCTGTGGAGGTTAACTTAAACAGAACATGTGCTAACATGCATATAACATATGTTGCCTAACACAGAACATATGCTAATAAGTAGAAAATAGATTCTACAAAGTAGAGAATAAATGCTAACTAGCATAGAACATATACTACCTAACTCAGAACAAATGCTAAGAAGCATAGAACATATGTTGCCTAACATAGTACATATACTAATAGTCAGAGAATATATGCTACATAGCAGACTAGAATAGATTATTTCCATTAATATATGTAGTTCATAGATTCTGAGTGTTACCTTTTGTAATTTTCCAAAGATTTTCTCAATTTCGAGTTGTGTGATGCAACAAACACAATAATCGCAGGCTCCAAGTATTTTCAAAGGATTTTAATCCTTGGATTTAAAACGGTAATTTAAATCAATAAAATCAACTTTTAAAAATAAAAACATCTTTAAAAAATGCTCGTTCAAGGATTTTTTTTGGCAATGATTAGTGGATTGGTCAATGATTTACAAAAACATGGTTTTCATATTGCCATGTGATATATATGATTTATAAATGGTATACCATGCAAAAAAATCATAGATTAATAGGTTTAATAGTGGTTAGCCAATTGCCACATTTTGTGAATAAAAGTAGGTGCTTTCAATGATTTAAATCATTTAGATCATTTTTTATTGATTTAAAACGTTTTTTTCACATAAAAAACGTATTAAAAAATTCCTTGATCCCAACACATGTAGATCATAGCATATATTGAATAAAGAGTGAGAATAACATATACTCTAGACTTTAACTGGAGTAAAAATTTGTACATTTATAAACTTGTATAATTACACCAATTGAGAATAACATATAATGAGCATATAATTACACCATCTAAGAATAGTATATTTTATCAACTGTTGTACATTTACAAAGTTTGCATCTTCTTTACAGCATGAAGCAAACTCAAGCTCTCATCATCCAACTTTGTATCTATTTTTTTTTCTAGTGTAAACTCAAGCTGATGGCATTTTGCCTAGTAGCCATTTCCACAACCAATTTGCAATCATGTTAGTCAATTATCTAGTGAGTTGTGAGTCTGCTAGGTCTTCAAGCTTTGGAATTATGATAAAACATTAGGGTAGATTTTTTAAACACTTGTACGATGAGTCATCAATTATGAAAGTATTATCCTTGTTAAACACTAGAAACGTGGCCCAAAAATCCTCCAAACAATTATACAAAATGGGCTTGTTTGTTCAAGGTATGGCCCAACCCACAAACTATCAAGCATTCTTTATGACAGCCAAATTTCCAATAGAGCCTATGTCTTTAATTTGTTTCCTACTTGCATGTGCATTTGACCACGTACTATAGGCATGCTCTTCATCTGCCTTGGTGAAAACACATTCTGGTCATACGTTTTCTTCATGAGTTACCCATTGGTGGATCTGCAAAAAATGTCAATCCAATGACCAATACCCAAAGTAAGAAAGAGATCCCAAACTATTTGTTAGTAGTGTGTGAGAACCAACACATAATGCATGCTAAATAGCATATCATGGGTGGTAAGTAGCATAGAGCGTATGCTATGTAGCACAAAAGATATGCTACCAATGCCTACCATGGAGCATACCCTATCTAGTTCAAAACATATATGCTCACATAAAAGAAAGGAAACCTAGCAAAAAACTTCCACTATCTATCATACAACATATGCTAATGCAGAGGAAATACTACCTAGCATCCACGATGTGCTAACTAGCATACAAGATATGTTGAGGATATGCTAACCAACATGCAACATATGCTAACCAACATACAACAAATGCTAACTAGCATACAACATGATACCTAGCATAAAACATATGCTACCTAGCATACAACATATGATGTTGAACATATGCGAACTAGCTTAGGCTAACTAGCATATGCTAACATACAACATATGCTAGCTAGCATACAACATATGCTAACATACAACACGTGCTAACTATCATATGTATGGTGACTATGCATGGAACATATGCTAACTAGCATGTGCTAATGTGGACAAATGGACAGGTGCTAACCAACTTGAAATAAATGCTACAAAGCATAGAAAGATCTATTTCATTAATTTTGGATTGGTGAACAGGTCCAAATTTGTTTGGACTGGTGCACTGTCCAAAATTGTCTTTTGAGGTAGTTTTGGAAAAAATGGAAAAAAAAGTGACTCTTGAAACAAAATATTTAAGCAAAAAGTAAGCAAAAGAAATTTCAAATTGAGAAAGTGGATGTGCAGACATGTTATTAAAGCTAGAGCACATTAAAAATAGAGTTCATCACATTTGTAGAAGTAGTTTATGATATAACTAAGGGATCCAAGTACATGTAAATCCAAGTACAAGTAAATCTCAGAGCCATATGTCGTCAAAAAACACCTTTCAGTAGTAGACATAAGCTACAATCCTACCATCACATTTGGCATCTATATGTCATGGGTTACACCATCCTCTACATCCTTTTGTTCTTCTTCATTGTAGTTCATTGGGTGGTGTATTACAAGCTTGGTGTAGCCATTGATTAAGTTGAGGCTACTCATGAAGCATAGGATAATACATCATGTAGATAGGAATTTCTAGTCCATTGGGCTTGGCTGCCTTCACTGTCAAGCATTGAGTCACCTTGGAGAAATGCTTAGCTAGCCACTCGTTGGCTCTATGGAGTCCTAGAGCACTGTGAGAGTCATCCAAGCTCGGGGGGTTTACTCAATAATTTATGTAACTATCACGCGAGTTCAACATTAGGGAATATTTAATTTCATTTGTTCTCACATTTTCACAGACAATAACAAATTTTACATATGGCATATTTTTTTGACGAAATGCTTTTTCATCAACAGGAAATTTTGGCACTAAAAGTTTCATTGGATGAAAGTGATATTTCACTCATTTTGGGCCACTTCTTTTCCGTCTTTTTTTGGATATCCAAAAAACCCAATGCATCCATAGACACGCAAACATACGTGTTTCCTTAATTTTTAAAAAAAGTTATGAGCACATTTATTAGCAAGTCTACAACCCTACATATATAGTCGCGTCTATGTAACAGATAGATGCACCTATAGATGCACTATTAGATGCTCTGTAGAAATTTAAAAAAAATAGAAAGTGGCACTAATAGACGCGCCTATAGACGCTCTACAAAATTTATTTAAAAAAAAGCAAAATTTTGTGTGGTTGAACATAATGTTGTGTATGCTTTGTGGTTGCAAGAATCCCATTTCTATAGTGTGTAATTCCATTCTTACAGCTAACCACATTTTAATTAGAATGATTCTATGCACGTCTATAGTCGACGATTACAATTCCGAATAAAACATTACAACTCCAAAATGTTTAGTTCACAAGGCATTCATTGATAGAACATTGCATAAGGAAATTGAATGCCAAAAAAATAAAAGGAGTGCATATAGTAATTCAAAGCCCAAAAAGTGCTCGTATATACATATAGCATGAAGCCAAGCCACCTTTGACTTCAAGTACAAAAAATAAGAGGAGTGTATATACAAAAGAGGCACGAAGCCAAGCCAATGGCTTCAAGTACAAAAAAAAGTAGCTAGCACTAATTCTTGCACTACTTCTACAACTAATCAAAGTCATCCGTGCCCTTTCTCCTTCTTCATCACATTCTTTCTCCTCAATGTCCTTACCTTATTTCTCCTAAATATCCCCAAGGGCCTATAAACGAGGGATAACATGTATCAATGTATGAAAAATCAAATCTTTATTTACAATATTGATATTATTTAAGTACTTTTAAATACGTGGGGGGGTGCTCGAGTAGCTCGGATATACTGCTCCTCAATAATCAACCCCTCATCATAGAAGCTCAGGGGGGTCACTATGTGTAAACCCTCTATATCACGTGCGTTCAAGGCCTATATTTAAAATCCCTTATCTGTAAAATTTTTCATTAATAAAATGTACCCCCTTTCTATACAAATCTGTAAATTTTTTCCAAAACTATTTTAAATAGTCCCTTATGTATATTTATTTCTGTAAATTTTAGAAATAAAAAATATCCTTATGTTGAACTCACGTGATAGGGTTACATATGATGAGTGACCCCCCCGAGCATAGAAGTGCCTCCATTTATGTTGTATGCGATGTCCACGATGGTAGGGTGTCTCGATAGGAGTAGGGTATCTACCCATGATATCAAGTTGTAAGCTAGATGACACAATTTGTGGAGGGGTTAGCACAAATAAACAACCTCCTAATAAACCACATAAACACAATATAATTTGAGATCTATACTTACAAATTGGGCCTTCCATGCATATATGATGCAATACCCCCTGCTTCAAAATGCACGTTTTTATATCGCTCCATTTGGATCCTTCGTGCCTCTACGTGCTGTAATTGGGGTCCACCTTCGCTACCTTCATTGCTTTCTTTCACTTATGCTTATGAGTGGTGTGGGGCTAGCCCCTTGGTGGTTGACCTCCCTCTCTCCTAGCAATCTCGGCTAGTTTCTTCCTCTTAATCCAAGATCTTTTATTGGCAAGTATAATGGCAATCTTTGACTTTGGCCATTTCTCTGTGAACTCAACATTGGGGGGATTGGGATACCTAGAGCATACAACATTGACGGCATCATCAGCCAACCCTTTTTGTTGCACTTTGAATGGAATAAATCAATCTCTGTAGTTGTTAGAAACTACAGAGCGCATGAAGGCCATGATGTCCTTCTCCTGTGCATCCATCAAGATGCCTCCTATCACACTGATGTCATAGAAGATCATACCATCACCCTCTAGCATGTCTGCATCATATGAATCCTACCCACCCCCACCATTATCCCCAAAGCACTACGCCATGCATCCCCTAGAGCTCTCCCTACTACTACATCTGTTGCCCTATCGTGACGAGCTAGTACGCTTGGCACTCCTCTCTGGAGAAGGGACTTCTGACCGCACGGGAGTACGCTGGTAGCTTTAAGAGGTAGAAGGGCCTCCTAATAATAGGGGAGAAGGGACTCTAGACCACTACAGGGGAGAAGGGAGTGCTAATGATTTGGGAGAAGGGACTCCAAAACATAGTGAAGAAGGGACTCTTGATGATCGAGGAGAAGGCTGGCAGCTCTATTGCCTGTTGGGCTATCTCAACTCCATAGTAATATCAGCTGGTGTTGGTATGGGGTGGTTTGGAGTCTATACTGCCAACTCTTAGGGGGTGTTTTGAGTACTTGTCATGTATGTGTATATTCCTGAGGAGTGGGAGGGTGCCCCAAAATGTTATATAATTGCTATAATACGGCATCTCAAAGATCAGGTGAGGCTTCTGAAGAGCTTCTTGGCCACATGATGAACTGTAAAAAATAAGACCAGAAGATTTCCATCATGCATGCAATCGGGTGATTTCCATCATGCATGCAATCCGGTGATTTTCATCATGCATGCCCTCTTTCTTTATCCCACCCTCATGCTACAGTCCAATTCCCTCATGCAATCATTTATGTCCATCATTCATGCAATCCCTTATTTCCTCACGAATGCAAGAGAAAGGTGAAAGGAAAGAGAAGGGAGGATGGGAGAATGGAAGGAGGAGGGAGAATAGAACGAGAAGGGGGAATCAATTAAGGAGAAGGGAGATGGGAAGGGAAAAGGAAAGGGGAAGGTGAAGGAGAAGGAGAAGACGATCAAGAAAAAAGTTTGTTGAAGCACATTCATAGACACGGCAAAACAGTGCATCTATAGGCACTGCTACACTTTTTTGTATAACATTTGACACACTGCTAGACGCGCTCCGACAATCATTTTTATTCAAAGGGCAAAGCAAATCGTTGCTATAGCTCTGCCCCTAATGGGGTAGTGCTAAAAATGGACCTTGAACTCAAGCGATATATACAGGGTTTATACATAGTGACCACCAAGGCATAGTAGGGCCTAGGGGAACCCAAAGAATACACTCAAAGAATGCAAGGCATTTTCGTCATGTTGTAAAGTATGAGTTAGTTCATGCAATGCAACGAGGGAGGCGCCCAGGCCGCCACGTGACCATCATTGGAGAGACATCACGGGGGGCTGTCGAGTATTGCATGTTTGTACTGGATTGGCGTTTGTGGCCGTTGGGACACTCCGGCGAAAGGACGGTCCCATCGTGTATCCGTTTGGCGTGTTGGGTTACAAATTTTGTCCGTAGCGAGGGCGGAGGGCGGCCACCATAGTCTCAGTCTCTAGTGTGGTAGAGCTCGAGAGACTAAGTCCATGCACGGCGAGGCCACCGCAGGATCTGGTATCATAAATGATAGATCATTTCCTAGGCATCGCATTGGGAAACGCTAAAATTATTGTCCATGCGAGATAAAGTATAAGGTGAAGACGAAGATTGAATCTTGTAGCTTGTAAGAAAGTCCTCGCCGGAATCTAGCGAAAAGAAAGAGTCAAGTCAAAAGGAGGCTTTCTGGCGACATTCTGTAGATGTCCCCAATGTGAGACCAGTCAGTAGACGACGAGAGGTACAAACTGATTCTCTGTCACTTCCACTTGCATTGCAGCTAGCTTGAGCCTTTAAGCATCACCTCTACGGCCAGCTCTTTCTCACCATACGTCCATCGCATCTCTAATAAGCCTTATCGTCTCCCTCGACCTCCTCCCTTTGATTAAAATTCTATGGCATTCCGTAAGCGCAATCTTTTAGCCCAACATGGATTGATAATTGCGCTCTTGGCTCTCCTCCCAGTGGCGATTCACGGTTCTCGTCTTCTTATGGAGGGTACGTATTGCTCTTTTTAATTTGTCCCTAAGTACTCACCAGCCTCTTATCCTTACTCCCAACTTCCGATCTAACAAGACGCTGTTTCGGTTAAGAATTTAGCACAGCGATTGTGTATATTCCTCAGCACTTGCAAAATTTGTTGCATTTGGATCTATCTTACCCGGTTGGGAACCGCAACGTCGCGTATAACGTTCTACTTTGGTGGGAAAATTATGCGAAGCCTGATTGCTCCAATGCTTAGCCATTCGAAGTACTTTTGCTTAGCGTGTGGAAGTGTAATGCATTGGTTATATCTCATTTGATCGCGAAAAGCGCGACCCTTTGATTCTGCACAGCTTTTTGCGCCTGTAAACATTTCATTTCATTCACATCTATCTAACTAATTGGGTGACGCATTCTTTGTTGTTAGGGTGGGCCCCGTCAGAGGCTCCATCACCATCTTCGTTGTTAGGTAAGGCGCCCGCAGAAGCTCCATCACCATCTTTGTTGTCAGGGAGGCCGCCCACAGAAGCTCCATCACCATCCAGTACACTGTCAAGCAATAACGGGAAAGTTTTCAGATCATATATCGGCTCGCAGTGGGATGGGGTACAGTTCACGGATCTGCCCATCAATGGAGAAGTGGAATTTCACTTCATTCTTTCTTTCGCGATCGATTATGCCAGTGCTTCGGGGGACAGTTCGTATACGCCCACCGACGGCGTATTCAATACCTTTTGGGATGACACTCTATCAGGCAGTGCAGCCCAAGCGATCAAGGCTAGCAACCCAAATGTGAAGATCATAGTTAGCCTCGGTGGAGCTGTCATAGGAGATAATCAGGCGGTAGAGTTTAATCCAAGTTCTGAGTCAAGTTGGGTGAGCAATGCTGTCTCTTCTCTTACGTACCTGGCCAACGAATATGGTCTAGATGGAATTGATATAGACTACGAGCAGTTCGCGTCCAGCACGACGCCTAGTGTCTTCGCGTCCTGCATCGGCCAACTGATCACCCAGCTGAAGCAAAACAAGGTGATCTCCGTAGCATCCATTGCTCCATTTGATGAGGTCGAACCTTACTACACTGCACTCTGGGAGCAATATTCCAGCGTGATCGACTACGTCAATTTCCAATTCTACACCTACAGTCCTGAAACGACTGTGTCAGAGTTCGTGACTCAATACTACACGGCAGCAGCAGTGTACTGGGGAGGGAAGGTTCTTCCAAGTTTCAGCACAGATCCAGGAACTGCAAGCGACGCTGGGAGCGGAGGCATAACGCCCTCCACAGGTTTCTTCACGGCGTGTCAGCAGCTACAAACAACTGGGGAGTTGCCGGGCATCTTTGTTTGGTCAGCTGACACCTCTTACACGTCCGATGTCATGTTCCAGTTTGAAGAACAAGCACAAACTCTCTTGGCTTCTGCATAAGCAGCCCTAACACAGTAGCAATAAGAGATTAGACTTACACTCTATCAGGGTTTATATAGCATCCAAAATTCTTTGTAGCATTCATTTAGTATCCAAAATTCTTTGTACGGAGAATGAAAGCGAGAAGGAGTACCCTAAAATTCTATCATCATCATCCTTGCCAATTGAATCAAATGTCAAACCCCTATTATAATCTTAATGAGATCTATAGCTTCTAACGTCGTCATTTCCTTCTCTCGATAAAAATGACAAAGATTTTTCCACTATCCACCCGCTACCGTACGCTTAATTTTCTTGCAAGATACTTTTCTATACTTTTCAAGTTTCTGCAATTGCTTTTCTTGTCTCGAGGCGCAAGCAAGTCATGGGAAGGGCGTCACATCCAAAGATTTCATAATCAATACATTGCCCACCTAAAACGATAGGTATAAAGATGCAATAAACGATGGGTGGTGAAGAAGAAGAAATAGAGATGGGAAGAGGCACTAGAGAGCGTTCGTTTGGTAGAAAAGCAAAAGAATGGCTATTCTAATTAGTGCACAACCATGGGTGGCCAATGTTGTTTGCCCATGGATGGGCAGATGAAGGCTCAGATTTGCGGTAGTATTAAAACGTGAGTTTTAAAACGTTTTGAACATTTTTAAATTAACCTTGAGGCATTTTTAAACGATCCAGTAGCGAATTTTAATTGGGACCAGCTCTAGCCGGTTACCAAGCGGTAAATCCATACATCACTCGGTATATTAACACAACATTGCAAGGTAAGATATTAGACCACTTAGTGTTATGTACACCGAGCAGTGTTCCACTATACCGATCGGTATACTCTAATACATCGAGTGGTGTTTAGCTAGACTACTCCATGTTGTTAATGATATATAAACCAGCGTCGGGTTACTATTCACATAATCCAGATTCTTAGAATTCTGTGGAGTCTTGGGAAAGAAAGAAGTATAATAAAGAGGATAAACAAAGCTACAAATAAAATTTTAAGTTTTGTTAGTCCTTGTAAATTCAAAACAGTATCTGATGCTGGTGGTGGGCTCGCTTCCCATTTAGAATCCACTCGCACTTAGATACTAATTGGATAATTAACATTTACATACTATTAGATAAAGAGTAAGTTAGTTGCATGTGACATTGTACATGGCTTTGGAAAAATAGATGATTTTAATTTTTTGCATGAAGTATTTAAATTGTAACTTGTCTAGACTCTAGAATCTTTGGAAAGACATGTCACTTAGGACTAGGTAAAGAGTTTGTTAGTTGCATGCAGGCTTGGGATTTTGGTTTAGTTACATAACTTAAGATTTCAATCTAGTTGCATGAAATATCATAGGTTAAAACAAGCTTTGCAAAAATGGAATAGCAGCCATTACAAGATGCATGAAATGATTTATTTTTGGAAAAGCTTATGTTTGTGTGTATGTTTTTCATAATTTTTAACGTATGTATTTATTTATAAGCATGTAGCTATA
Source organism: Dipteris shenzhenensis (assembly GCF_047967505.1). Lineage (NCBI taxonomy): Eukaryota > Viridiplantae > Streptophyta > Polypodiopsida > Gleicheniales > Dipteridaceae > Dipteris > Dipteris shenzhenensis. Next base: position 15,132,205 of record NC_141602.1, on the reverse strand, counting down.
GTTTTTAACTATATTTCAAAAAGAAGTCAATGAGCCAGTTGGAGGTTCGCTTAAGCCGGCCTGGAACAACTCGTTCGTTGATTAATAATATTATACCACTTGCCGGTTGGAGGTTCTCTTAGGCCGACCTGGAACGTCTTGTATGTGGTTAAAATTTATACCATATATTAGTAAAACTCTACAAACTAGGATTTAAGATTGACGAGAAAATATTTGACTTTGAGTCGATTGTGGGCTCGCTTATGTCAGCCATTTGCGTCTTGCTTGAAGTCTAGCCAGTTGTGGAGCTTACAATTGCCAGCTCGTTAGCAACTCGCAAAATTATGGCATGTAGGTGTGGAGAGATAGTGGTATATATAGGTTTACTATCCTTATGTTTTTTACATTATTAGGTGAAACAAACTAGATATAATTAGGTTGCATACATTGCAATTTGTAGCCCTTATTAGAACTCAAACTCCATAGTACATATATACATAGAAAAAAATAATATTGATAATTGAGGATATTAGGTTCACAAAGTCTCCTAGCTTAGAAAGTAGTACTAAAATTTTTTATAAGTACTTGTGTAAGTAATGCTAGCTAGTGCACTCGTGTGTGTAAAATACCGACATCCGTCAATCATCCGTCAATAGAGTATGATGTTGCGAATGATCATGGTGCAAATAGATGCATACTCCAGAGGGAGAAGAATGTGGGAAAAGGCAATTTGCCATCCCACGCCTATTTGAACAGGTAGATTACCACATTCACAATTGTCCAATTACTTCAGGAGGCCGGCCCAAGACAATTGGATGATTTCTCTCTCTCGAGGTCTAGCAAACTTGCATGGAGTATTCTAAGTTAGTGTCCCAAATAGCCACATTGATTTTGAATGTAGAACTGTAAACGATTCCAAATATTGTTATGTGTCCTAGAACCTAAATGATATGGTAGTATCCAGAACATGAAAATTTATGTGAATGCATGTATTAATTAGATAAATTTTTGTATGTTTCTCTTACAATCTTCATTGCAAGAATGGCTCTAGAAAAATGAGGAAGAAACCCAACAAAGGCTCATGATTACGTTACAATGTTGGAGTAAGTAGTATACGATGGTATTGAGAGAATAGGATGCACCATTGTTAGTGATGGATGGAAAAATGTCACTTGCAAGAGGCCTCTGATCAATATCATGGTCGTGAAATTCAAAGGAAAGGCTTTTCGTCAATCCATTGACACAAGTGGTAATGCCAACACAAGGAAATACATTGCTGAATAATTAGAGGTTGTAATTTTGGATGTCGAGGAGCATAATGTTCAGATAATCACCGACAATGTGAAGACCTGTAGGAAGGTTTAGAAATTATAGATTGATAATATCCAACCATCTGGGCATTGTGGTCTTCTTGCCATTTCCTTGAACTTGTGCTTGAGGATTGGTATAAATCAGCAGAGACCATGTGGTTCAAAGCCACTATAAATCTAGGATGAAGATTAGTGTTATACTTCCTCAACTATGAGAGATTGTTGGGCATATTCAAAAACCACCATGGATGAACTTTTTGCGTTAGTTTCATTAAGAAGTGAAACTTTTACAAGGACCTACCGGATAACCGAGCTACTCATATGGGGGGCTTACAAGTAGAGTTAGGTGGTTCCCGCATAGCTACATGAGAGTGGAGCATTGATATCTAACACGCCTTCTCAATGTCCACCTGCAAGTGAACTTACTTTTTTGGGCCAATGCCAAGTTGATGAAGATGCCTCTCCAGCAAGTCTTTTCCAAGAGCCTTCATGAAGATGTCCATAGCATTCTTTGTAGTCGGACAATACACCAAGTCGACGTCCTCTCCATCCATGATGAGCTTGCATACAAAGTGATATTGAACCTTAATGTATTTTGTGTGAGCGTGGAACACAGGGTTCTTTACAATGGCCATGCAACTCTGATTGTCACATGATAACTATGTGGGCATGTTCGGCACTGCAGCCATGTCCCCTAAAATCGTCCTCAACCATACTGCCTCGCAAGAAGCAAAGCATGCTGATTTGTACTCAGCCTCGGTAGAAGAAAGAGCAACTATGGGTTGCTTCTTGTTGACCCATGACACAGCTCTAGATCCAAGTGAGAAACAATAACCTTTCACTGACCTCCTGCTATCCACGTCTCCTGCCCAATCCGAGTCACAGAATTCGATCAAGATGTTGCCCTTTGTATCGATGATGCCATAATCAAGTGTGCCTTTGATGTATTTCAGTACATGCATCCCTGCCCTCGAATGGTTCTCCTAGGGCTTATTGGAAAACCTGCTTAGTACACCAATCACAAAACTGATATCCGGCCGTGTGTGTTGCATAAGTAAATCAAACTACCCATAAGCCTTCTATACTTCGATTTGTCCACCAGTGGTGATGAATCCTCGTTTGAGAGCTTCACATCAACCTCCATAGGGGTGCCAACTATCTTGCACTCATCCATGCCAAATGCCTTCAGTACCTCTACAGCATACTTCAGCTGTGAGATGAAGATCTATTTTGGCTCTTGCCAAACTTCAATCTCCAAACAGAAATGCATCAGTTTGAGGTTTGTCATTTCAAATTCTCTTCCTAGCAAATGCTTTGTCTAGGAGATCTTCTCTTCATGGTTCCCTGTTATGCCAAGGTCGTCCACATAAAGGACCACGATCATACACCTGCCTTCTCTAAAGATATACAAATTTGCATTAGATGGGATCCTCTTGAACCCATTTTGCAAAAAGTAGGCATCAATCCACTAGTACCATGCTCGTGGGGCTTGTTTCAGCCCGTAAAGTGCCTTCTTGAGTTTACAAACTTTACCTTCTGAACCGGGGATCTGAAAACTGGTGGTTGTTCCACGTATACATCCTCCTTAATATATCCATTCAAAAAGGTAGATTTTACATCCATCTGAAACACGGGCCAACTTCCTTGGGCCACTAAAGCCAAAACACTATGAATTGTGGTTAGTCAAGCTGTTAGAGCAAAAGTATCCTGATAATCAAAACCATATACTTGTGTGAATCCTTTTGCCATGAGCTGAGCCTTGTACTTATCCAACGTGCCGTCGGACTTGTACTTGGTCTTGTACACCCACTTGGTGTTGATTGCCTTGTGTTTTGGTGGTCGATCCACAAGGTCCCAAGTGTTGTTCTTCATTATGGAGCCATACTCTGACTGCATAGCCTCCATCCACCTATCATCACCCTGTGCCTCCTCAAGACATTGGGTTCATTAGCACAGATCACCTCTGTCATCAAAGCATAGTTGACCAAGTGTTCCTGTGCCCTTCTTTGCTCCTCTAATCTCTTGGAGTGGCGGTCTTTAGATGGTTCCTCCTCAATGGCTGGAGGCTCTCTGCCATCCAAAAGCTGCTTTACCCACTTCAAGAATGGCCGTTGCCATTATGGTTCTGTAGGCTCTTCTTCATCTTCTTTATCTTGAATCCTCCCAAGCACCATTGGGGGAGGGGAGTTCGGTCTACTGTTGGTGGTGGTATTGTATGAATATCCTGGTCCTAGTTGTCTGGGAAGGAAGCGTCCTCCTCCAATTGATGCAGCTATTCTGAGAAGACCACATCGCCACTTACTATTACCTTCTTGGTAATAGGGTTATAGAGACAGTAACCCTTCGCCTCTTCACTGTAGCCCAAGAAAATACACTTCTAGCTCTTGGGCTCCCATTTGGTCCTGTTAGCATTAGGGACACACACAAAACAGTCACATCCAAAAACTCTGAAATGTGCAGCTAAAGGTTTCTTACTAGAAAAGGCCTGCAGTGGAGTCATCCCATTCACAGCCTTTGTCTAGCTACGATTCAGAATGTAAACTGCCGTGTTACATGCTTTAGCTCAGAAAGTCTGTGGCAAATCTTTCCCTTTCATCATACTCCTGCCCATTTCATAGATGATGTGCATCTTGTGCTTTGCTACTCCATTTTGTTGTGATGTATGTGGCGAGGGTTTTTGCCTCTTGATCCTATGACTTTCGTAGTAACTTTCGAATTCAGTTGATGTGAACTCTCCACCTTTGTCTGATCTCAATTTCTTTACCTTCCTCCCCGTTTCTTTCTCAACCATTACATGCCATTCCTTAAAATTACTAAAAGGCTCATCTTTGGTCTTCAAGAAATATACCCATATCCTTCTACTATAGTCATCGATCACCGTCATGAAGTAGTAGGAACCACCCAAAGCTTCTGTCTCCATCTTTCCACAGAGATCCGTGTGAACGAGCTCTAGAAGAGCCTTTGCCCTACTGGCCTCTTTACGAAAGGGCTGCCGATGTTGCTTGCCCATCATGCAAGCTTCACATACATCGTGCAGATCTATAATTTCTGGTAGGTCTGCAATCATTCCATTTTTATGCATCTCCTTTAAAGAACTAAGGTTTTGATGACCAAACCTCTCATGCCACAGCTTAGTGTTCTTCACATCAGCTCAAGCATTGAAAGTTGAGAGTTCATAGATGTTATTGCATTGTGTACCTTTACCAATGACCTTCTCTTGAAGATCCAAGATCTGTGCACCATTCTTATTGAATTGAACTTTGAGGTCCCGATCCGTGATTGTAGAAATGGACAATAAGTTCCTCTTGATATCTGGCACATAAAAAACATCGGACAACTATTTTACAACTCCATCTAACTTGAGAGCAATCATACCTTTTCCTTTTGCTAGACATTTTGCATCATTCCTGACTACTACCAGGATGTCATTCCCTCCCTACCGGCTGTAGAGAGGTATACCAATCCTTTTGACTGGTCATGTGGCATGATGCACCACTGTCAATGATCCAAGGTTCATCCATAGGTACATGAACTGCCTCCGTGCAAATCTCCTCAATTGCTACAAATAGCTCTACTGGTACTGCCTGTGCAATGTTGCTGGACTCTTTCTTTACTCCATTCTTCTCATCTGCAATCTTCTTCTGACACTCATTCTGCTTGTGCCCTGCCTTGTTGCAATAGAACCACTTGATCTTCTTCTTTCTCTTTTTATCATCAGAAGAAGATGGGTTACCAGAGTCCTTACCCTTACCTTTCTTTGATCCAGCATAGAAAGCCGAATCTTCTCTAGTCCTCGTCTTTTGATGCATCTCCTCCTCCAGAAGCATCGTGCTGAAATCCTCAGGGGCAAATTTCTGTTATGCGTATTCAGTGCCGTAACAAGACCATCATACTTTGGTGGGAGAATCCATACGCACCTTCATGCTAGATTCTCGCTGGTGATGGTGATGCCAATCGCAATCATCTGATTGCGTAGATTCTTCACCCTGGTGATGAATTTCTATGTTGCTTCAGACTCAAACAATTTCTCGTTCGCGAGCTAAGTCTCCAAATTTTGAATCCGCGTCTGATTTGTGGTCTCGTACTAATTTTCAAGACCATCCATGCCTCCTCCACTGTGGTGACATGTTGAATTAATGCCATGATGGAATCACTTACACTGCAGACAATAGAACACAGTGCATCTACATTTCTTCTTATCCACGCGAGAATCTCATCAGTAGTTGGTACTATCTGTTGTCCTGCATCGGCTGGATCTGGTCTTGCAACTGACTTCACGTCCACCCCAGTAGTAGTATCCCAAAGCTCGTATGCACTTAGGATGGTCTTCATCTTGAACTTCCAGAGTGGATAGTTAGAGCCATCCAACTTTTCGTATTTGCCGAACGGTGGGATTTGCAGTCTTGTCGGCTGGGCCATCTCTCACAATCTGCTCGCAAATAGAAACACACTACCAAATCTTCTTGCTAGAGTCTAGGCTCTGATACCATGTAAGAAAACAATACAACGTCTGTGCTCAACAGATAACGGGATCTCGTATGCAAGAGAGAAAATCAAATAGTATGGAGAATCAAAAATTTGATTACTGTAGAACTGATACAATAAATGGCGCTGCCTCCCAGCCGTGTGCTCCTATGAGAGAAGCTTCGATGGCATGCTGAAAATAGTAGAGGATGGAGGCTGGATGATAAGGAATTAGGGTTGCTATGGCTAGTGATGAAATGGGCTTCACGGGCTCGCTCTTATATAGCCACCAGTATTAGTCGGTTCGACCTAATTTGGTGACCGACCCAGTCTACCCAAAATGGTCGACTAGGATTCGGTCCCAAAATAGGCCACCGACCACACGATACAACTGCGGTGTAAAATAGAGAAACTAACCTACGGATACCATTCCGCCTAGAGCCCTCCGGGATCATCTGGGGCTCCAAACGAGCCCTGCAACTCGAGAGAGGGCTGCCCCGAAAAATGCTCTGTCTACCCTCAGTGCGGTCAGTCATGGGATGTCTTCTCACACTTGCATGTAGCCTAGTTGGCAGCGTGCCAACTCCGTCCAGCCATCAGGCCACACATGGCCTGATATCTAACACTTTTCCCCTCTTCTCTTCTAACACTTTTCCCCTCTTCTAACACTTTTCCCCTCTTCTCTTCCTTTTTCCTCTTCTTTTCCTTCTCTTTCAATCTCTTTTCCCCTCTTTCTTCTCTTCTTTTCCCCTCTTCCTTCTCTTCTTTTCTCCTCACCCTTCTCTTCTTTTTCCCTCTCTTATTTCCTCTCTTTTTCTCTTCTTTTCTCTTCTCTTCTTTTTCCTCTCTTTTCTTCTTTTCCCTCATATGCTTTCCCTCATATGCATTTGCCTATGCTTATGCTTAGTTCCTATGCTTTTTTTTTCAAACCGATTCTAAATGGAACAACCACCCCCTTACCCATGGGTGTCCTCCCGAAACCCCAACCCGATTTCCCACATTGCAGGGATTATAGACATAGCTTCTTTGCTAGCTCATGTAAAAGAGAAGATTGTGCGAGAGAGCGACTGGGTGAAGTACAATGTGGGGGTGCATGCACTTGGCTGGGGTCCAAGCCGAAGGGTAGTGGAGTAGGAACGACTAAGGAATGCATGGCACAACCTATGGGATCTCCATAGGTTGTGGAGAACACCATGACCAATGGAGCCTCATATATGATTGTGTAAAGGGCATAATGGATTGTGTGGAGGCCTTCATGGATCGCAAGAACATAATCATTGAAGAGCATGACTGCATATTAGAAGGAGCGCAAAGGAGGAAAGTACCTCAGATAGTAATGCAGAGCAATAGACCTCCTTCAACATTTTGGCATTTTTGGAGAATGTCTCTTTTGGAGACAAATTTTGGAGACATATTTTTTATATACATACTTTTGGCCATATTTTTTATATATGAAAATCTTCTTGGATTCCACTTGTGTTTCATAAATATTTATCATCTCAAAACTGGCTTTTTATAATTGTCTTAAGTAAATAATTGTCCTTTCATATTTATCCTTTATGCGTTGATGTCATTTCATAATTTTCACAAGTGATTAATTGCCTTTTCATAATTTCTTGAGTTTAAATTTCATAATTGTCTTAAGCAATTTATTGTCTTTCTGCTTCTTACCCGCTCTTGTTTTTTGTTTTTTGTCTTCGTGTTTGTGTCTACATTTGTCCAATCCCACCAAATTAGACATGGGATCACATCACACATCCAAGAAGTATGGAAACCCTCGTAGGAGGAGACATCATGATCTCTACTCTCCAGAGGACTTTGATTCCCCTCAAGCGACACCTCAGGGGCCTACCCCTGCCCCAACTCCTCTTGCACCTAGCACTACGACTACCCCTCGAGGAACTCCTTTGCTAGTAGCCCATGGCTTTGTCGGGAGTCCCAACAAGTTTGTCACATAGATGACCATTGCAGAGGCAATGAGATTCTTCTCTCTGCTATCCTAGAGGACCTCAACTCTTCCCTCTCCTACATTGACAGATGGACCTACTCGACAACCGTCCCCTCTAGCCCCTTCTACTAAGGGGTCATCACTTGGGCATACCCATCATAAGAGAAGGAAGAGTGGGAAGGGTCGCTTATGCTGTGCTGACTCGGGAGATGTAGATGAGTCAGCACACTCACATTCCTACAGGTCTCCACTTGGTCATGAAACCCAATACTAGTCAGGTCTCTTTCCCTCTCCCACTCCCTTTGCTACTCCTCGCTTTGTAAGCACTCGCAGTAACAGCCTTTGCTCTAGCTCTGGCACTCCTATGAGTCCTCCTTACCCGCCCGAGGACCTCTCCTATGAAATCATGGGGGCTGGAGAGATAATAGAAAATAAAAAGGGCTCAGTAGTGATGGCCACCATGAGGTAGTTGATGAGCCATCACTTCAAGAGAGACATATAAGCTACTGACTGACGGCACCAGGATGATGAAAAGAAGAATGCAATCATCGATGAATTGAAAAGACAGTACCCTAACCCCCCAAATTGGGAGTTCAGTAACTCTTACATGAAAGAGTGCATGGGTGGGGTTTTGAAGCATCGTAGGTTAACCTTGCATACTTTCATCACAAAGGGGAAGACTAAACCCAGTTGGGTCGACAAAGCTGACCGGAAGTTTTTCAAGAAGAATTACAAGGACCACCCCAAAATGTTTGAGGATCAGAGGAGGGCTATGAGGAGATGGCTGGACACCGTAGGTACTTCGCACTTTGGTGCAGGTGGATGGTTGGTGTGTGAGGCAATTCTGGTAATTTTACTTCTTCTCATTTAATTTATTCTCACAACAATACAAAGCACCCATAGACGCACACATAGACGCATTTCATGAACTAAATAAAAAACTTACGGGTGCGTCTATTTGCGTGTCTGGAGACCCGCATCTAATTGCACGTCTATATATCAGACTCATGCACGTATAGATGCATAGTTAGACGCATAAATAGACGCGCTTATAAATGCGTTTATAGACGCACATATAGACGCAAGTCGAACAGACAGACGCGAATATAAACACGTTTTTAAATGCACAAATAGATGCGCTTTTGAAAAAAAAAAAAATTTATAGAATACTATGTATGTTGTGTATGCTATATAGTTACAAGAATCCCATATCCACATTCTGTAATTCAATTCTTACAGCCAACCGCATTTTAATTACAATTCCAAATAAAATATTACAACTCCAAAATGCAATAAAATTGAAAGCTCAAAAAGTGCTTGTATATACATATAGCACGAAGCTAAGCCACGTCATGTGGCTTCAAGTACAAAAAATAAGGAAGCTAAGCCACGTCATGTGGCTTCAAGTACAAAAAATAAGAGGAGTCTATATACAAGAGGCACGAAGCCAAGCCAGTGGCTTTAAGGACAAAAAAGAGTAGCTAGCACTACTTCTACGACTAATCCTCGCTGCCTTCCATGCTCCCTTTTGCGCTCCCTTCTGCGCACCCTTCTGCACCTCCTTCCTCGTCTTCCTTGTCGTCTTGTGCATGGGCTTGTAAACAAGGGACAACATATATCAATGTATGAAAAATCAAATCTTTACTTATAATTTTGGCATTATTTAATTACTTTCAAATACCTGGGGGGCTGCTCCAGTAGCTTGGGTATACTGCTCCTCAGTAATCAACCCGTCATCATAGAAGTGCCTCCATGTATCTCCTCTGCGATGGTGGCGGTGGTAGGCTGTCTCCACTGGAGTAGGGTATCTGCCCACGATCTCAAGCTGCATGATCGCAACACACTTTGTGGAGGGATTAGTACAAAGAAACAACCAACCTCCTAATAAACTACATAAGCAATATAATTTGAGATCGATACTTACAAATTGGGCCTCCCATGATTCAACACCCCCTGCTCCAAAATGCGCGCTTCCATATTCCTCCATCTGGATCCTCCGTGCCTCCACGTGCTGCAGACTGGGGTCCTCCCTCGCTGACTTCATTGCCTTCTTTCACTCACGCTTGTGAGCGGTGTGGGCGGGCCCCTTGGTGGTTGACCTGCCTCAAGCTTGGCAAGCTCCGCTAGTGCCTGCCTCTTAAGCGAAGATCTTTTATTGCTAAGTATCGTAACAATCTTTGACTTTCCCCATTTATCTGTGAGCTGGCGATTGGGGGGGTTAGGATACCTAGAGCGAACAGTAGTGAGGGTCTCATCAGCCAACCTCTTTGGGTGGTCTTTATAGTGGATAAAGCCATCTCTGTAATTGTTAGCAATTATAGAGTGCATGGAGGCCATGATGTCCTTCCCCCGCGCATCCATCAAGATGCCTCCTGTCTGAGTGATGTCATAATAAATCATACCATCACCCAGAGGCACGTCTAAATCATCTGAATCATCATCCTCCTCACCGCCACATGGCCCAAAGCACTGTGCCATGCATCCCCCACCGCTCTCCCTGCTACTACGCTTGCTACCCTGTCGTGTCGAGCTCATACGCTGGCCACTCGTAGCTGGGGACTACATGGGACTACGCTGACCACTCGTAGCTGGAGAACCGAGTCTCGACGGCTGGGGAGTACGTCGACGGCTTGTCGAGACAAAAGGACCTCCTAACGGCATGGGGGAAGGGGCATAAGACAGGATGGCAGAAGGGACATAGGATGGCATGGGGGAAGGGGCATAAGACGGTACGGGGGAAGGGGCATAAGAAGGGGCATAAAACGGCTGTGCTGACTCCGCTGGGGTGATCTCAGGCGGTGTGGGGTGGCTTGGAGTCTGTAGTGCCGACTCTTGGGGAGTGTTTAGAGTACCCGTCATATACCCGTATAACTCCGTAGGACTAGGAGGGTGCCCTAAAAGGTTATATAAGTCCTTCCAAATAGATTCCCGGGGATCAGGTGAGCTAGAAGCGCTTCCTGGCCACATGTTGAACTAGAAAAAAGAAAAAAAATCTATTACTGATGAGCTGAGAAGAAAGGGGAAGAAAAGAGAGGCTTACTGTCAGAGCGCGTCTATAGACCCGTCTGATTTGCACGTCTATAGACGCGTCTAACAGAGCATCTAACAGAGAGCGTTTAACAGAGTGTCTAACAGAGCGTTTAACAGTGCATCTAATAGAGCATCTAACAGAGCGTCTATAGACGCGTCTGTGTGTCTACAACAAGCCAGACGCACGGTTAGACGCGCCTATAGATGCGCTTTTAGATGCGCCCTGAGACGCGCCTATAGACGCGCTTCGACAGACGAGATTTCTAAAAAGTCGAAAAGGACATTGCCCCCGACACAAAAACGTGACACTCATACCTAGATCCTGCGCTTCCTAGATATGAGAAAGTAGAAAACTGGAGAGAGCAAACTTCCAAACAAGATCAACTGCAAAAAGACTTACTTGGATAAAGGTATGGAAGGTTCTTCATTCTTTTTCAAACTTGCTTCTTCTCCTTGTTCGTCCTCCTCTCCTTTAAGCTTAGAAGTAAGTGTAGGTATGGTCCCTTTCTCTTGAGTGAAAGCTTGGAAGTAAGTGTGGGAGACTCTCTCTTAAGCTTCGAATCTATGGATTTGCTAATAAAGAAGGAAGGAAGCTGTGCGCAAAGTTTAAGTAATGTAAAGAAAAGCAAAGCGAGCGGCACGCCGAAAAGCAGGTTTAAAAGCTACATCTATAGTTGTGTCTACAAACGCATCTATAGGCACGTCTAAATACACAGAGTAGACACGCGTTTAGACACGCCGTTAGACGCGATGTTAGACGCGACTATAGACGCGGCGATAGATGCAACACAGAGTTTAAATTAAACATTTGAAGAAGAGCAAATTTGGTGGGTTGTTTGTTTGTAGGATGTCTCCAACAAGTAGCTCCAGTGAGGATGAATCCCTCCGTATCCACCATCGCGAAATGTGGTTGGAGCAAAAAATCAAATGTCTGTGTGATCGATGTTGAGGAAACATGTATCGTGCACGCAGGATTACACTCAATCATATCTCAAAGTATGGAGAATGGGATGTGACCGTAAACAGGGTAAGGGTTTGTAAGTTAAGGTTGATTGAGATACCTATGGGTGTTCATATGTTTGAGTTATGATCCTGTTTTAATTTGATACAAGATGCAATGCCACACCCACATATGTTACCCTATGCCCGTCGTGAGGAGGCGAAGCGTCGGTGATATGAGGTGGGATCTTCAGGAGGGACTGTTACGGATGCATGGAGTGATGGTGATAGTAGCCCTCCGCCATTACCTCATGAAGCCGTGGAGGAGGAGGTGTTTGATGATATGGTGCGGGATTTATATGTCCATCAAGGGAGGGATAATAGCATGGAGTAGGATGATCTTTTTACTGTAGCATCGACTCCATTGTTTGAGGGGTGCACATTCTTTGTTCTACGTGCCTCCCTTGAGTTACTAAGGGAGCATTTGAATGTGGCATCTACCATTTGGGAGCATTTGAATGGGACACGAGATTCGACAGGCATAAGGGAGGATCTACGTACCACAAGGAGGATGCGTGAAGCTTGGCCTCAAGAGAGACCAAATGGGCATGTTTTTTTACCTTGTGCACCGTGGATGTTATCAAAGCTAGAGATGGCGACGGTGAAGCGCGCTATTACTACAATTCGTACTCCCACTGGATGCATGAGGTGTTTGAAGGGAGCCTTTACAAAGAGCAAGAAAAGAGGTGTAGAGCAATTATATGGCTTGAAATCTCATGATTGGCACAAGATGCTCCAAGTAAGTATTTTATATGCATAATATCTTTTTCCTTTCAAATTTGTGAGTGAATAGCTATAAGCAACTAATCAACCACGTCCTCGCGGGTTTAGTTCATACTACCTACTAGCATATCACGTAGTGCATCAAAGGACGTGAAAGATTGTATTTACAAGATGGGCGAGCTTGTGAGGTATGTGAGCTCAAAGGAAATAGATCCCACCATGCTTGAGAATGCTCGAGTTATGTCAGTGGAGGCGGTTTGTTTAGTGGAGGAGACATTTCCACGTTCTATTCTCACAAGCCAACTACATCTCATCGTACATTTGGTGGATGAGATTGCTATATGCGGTACTATACATGCACGATGGTTGTGCTTCATGAAGACCTTGAAGGGCTTCGTGAGACAAAATGCAAGACCCGAAGGTAGCATGGCCGAGGGTTGGTTGGTACAAGAGTCACTTGTATATATTTCTGAGTTTCTTGTTGATGTGGATAGCTCTCTCCCACGACTATGGAGAGATGATGAAGACCTAAGGATGACCTCTATTGTGCCTCAAGGAAAAGGACACAACAAAGTAATAGACACGGAGTTGCATAATAGTATCAACCTCTTTTGCGTGCTTAATAGTGATGTGATGAAAAGATGGGTGACAAGATACGAGGATGCAAAGGCAAGAAGACAAGAAGAAAGGGCCCTCTTTCGTACACACCACGGATCTCGTGTGCCATACCCTCAGCATCTAAGAGCACTTCCAAAGGATATTCATGTGGATTGGCTACTTGATGAAATGGAGAAAGCAGAGAAAGACGAGGGGATGCATATCACAATGGAAGAATGGGAGTATGCTAGGGGATGCATGAGCAAGGTCGGTATATAGAATGTTATGCATAAGTTAGGAGGATTTTATAATTTAGATTGCTTATTTGATTGATTTTTTCTTGGTGTAGTGCACTATGTTCAATGCTATATGGTGTGAGGGCAAGCATTTTCGAACACAACGGATTGATGATAAGAGAAACACACAAGATTGCGGCGTCATTGCTAGCTTTGAAGGAGCCAATGGAGCCATGGATGATTATTGTGGCATAATCCAAGATATTATTATGCTTGACTTTCGACGCTTCTTTGTGTATGTTTTGGATGTAAAGTGGTTTAAGGACGTGGTGGAAAGAGGCCCTAATGCAACAATCAAACGCCATGCAAGTGGCTTTGTAACTATTGACTCCACAAAGTTTTGGCAAAGTAGGAAGGACACACTAGTACTACCACAACAATGTGAACAGGTACTGTGCACACACATAAAAATACTCGCTTTTAAATATTTGATGCAAGAAAAGTAACATGATTGTATTTGTGTTTGAATTAGGTTGTCTATCAACCAATGGTGGATAATAATAGATGGTGGCATGTCATACCTATTATGCCATGTTCCAAAGTGATGTATAGTACATTTACTAATATGGAGCATATGGAGGATGATCATGGCCATGGACGTGATGATGACCGTGATACAAGAGAGGAGGATGATCATGAGATAGGAGATATAGATATTGAGGCCATTACCCGTGAGGACGAGCCTACCATTGGAGATGCTGATTTCGATGAGCACATGAGTGGCACAAGTAGTAGTGGGTTGAATGTATTTGTAGATCTAAACACTTGTTGGGATTTTGAAGTAGATAGTTTGGAAAGGGTTGATCTCATTGAGGATGAGATTGAACCGTAGCCCCATAATTGATATTGGCAAAACTATTTTACATATTGTCTCATTCTCCTCATCTCACTTAATTCTTGTATATGTGGGCTTGCAAAAATTTATGTACTTTGGTAATCATGGGCAATGTTTGGAAAGCAATGATGTACACCAAAAATCTCACTTTCTGTATTCTCTGGAGCGCGTCTATTTACGCATCTAAATGCGCATCTGATTCTCAATGTAAACGCGCAAATAAACGCGCTAATACACGTGCAAATAGACGCGCTAATAAATGAGATGTTAGACGGGTCCATTTTTTCTCTGGTCAGATGCGCAAATAGACGCAGTGATTTACACGCAAATAGACAAGCTTTTAAATGCGCATGTAGACGCGCTCGGAATTTCTCTACTAAAGCAACGCCTATAGACGTGCCCACTATTTTGCGCATCTACCAAGTGCGTCTATAGTTGCTTTGTGTTGTTGTGTCTTCTATTTGTTTTATTACATATTGCATGCACTTTATCTAACTCTTGTAAATTGGGCCCACAACAAGCTGCGATGGGTCACCTTCCCATAGACACAGAGGCAAGACGCATGTTCTACATAGGAACAAAGCTGTGGTTTATTGAGATGGAGGCCACAGGAGCGACGGTTGATTGGGATGAGGTGGCTACTTGCACGGTATAAGTCTACTCCTACTTGTAATCTCACTTTTAAATTATTTTATTCTTTAAGTTCCAATCTAATTTCCAATTAATATGGTTTCACTCTTAGAGTGCAAGCTCGAACATCGCATCAGTGGAGGTGAGCAGTGATGATGAGGGATTAGGCTTACACAGCTTCGATGAGGGCTAGGGATCAGGCGTAGCTCACGAGGGCCAGGGATCAGGGCAGTGCGATTACGATGAGGATGAGGACAATGATTCAGATGAGCAGTAGTAGTAGTTTGTATTTACGTCAGCATGTATATGCTTCTCTACGTCGGCTCATTTGAATGATTTTGTATCACCCTTTTCGAAAGGTAATTTTGTAACAAATAATGTTGTTTATCTTTGGCCTGTATATGCTTCTATCACTCAGCTCGTTTGATTGATTTTGTATCACCCTTTTCATAAGGGAAATTTTGTAACAAATAACATTCTTTTGTAATTACTAAAAAAAAACATTATTGGGGCAAAAGAGGGCTTATTGTGGCCTTGTTTAGCCCCACTAATGTTTTTTTAGCATTTGTTAATCGTCACTATATAGCAACATTTACCAGTGTCACTATATAGCGATGTTTACTAGTCATGTCACTATATAATGACACTTATATAGCAACTATTTTCTTCGAACGCTAATAGTAGCGACGTAAATACCAACCTTTGGGACTGTAAAAAAAAAACTTTTCAGTGTTAAAAATGTTGGTATTTCATTGGAAAAAGGCCTGTGCCTTGTAGTGGATCATCAAAGTACCTCAGCAACATGTCCACATTTGACTGGCCAAACCTATACATGAGGAAGACATTGTGGGCAATGGTCAAAAGGAGACCTCTCGAGAGGTCCCCATCCCAGATTTTTCCATAGATTGTCCACTTAACTATGGCAAGGTCCTAGATGTGCCTTCAAGAACACTCATCCCTCCTTTTTTAATTGAGATCAAGAAAAGAAATGCCAAACTATGTGAAAAGGAAACCTGTCAGGAGGTCCCCCACCCTAGTTTTGCTCTGATAGTCCGCACTTAACCATGTGGTTTTTTATGAAACTTCTACCCTTGAGTTCTCCATAGGCTCTAGGAAATGATAGTGAATGAGAAAGAGGTCTTTTTTTATAGTCATTGGAGACAAGGGAGCTACCTGGGGGGCATTTCCACTTTCCTTCACCTCCACCATAGAGAACACACTTGCAAGTGTCATGAGGGACATTCATGGACTCCAAGTGCTAGTGGCGACTCATGAATTAGGATCAACCCCAAGGAAAGGGCTAGTTTTCAAACCAAAGTTTCCCTCGATAAGTTGCAAGAGTAGGAGCTTTAGGAAGCTATCACCCACTGATAGGTTCCCTGGGATAGTTTTCAGGCCAAAGTTTTTGCTAGGGAGTTGCAAGAGGCAAAGGGCCTTGGGAAGCTATTGCCGGGCGATAGCTTTCTTGAGGCAAATTTTTAACGGATCTACATGCACCGCATTCACTCTTGTTGTCTTGGCACCCTCCTTATAGGTCAATCATCCATCATTTCTCCCCCCAAGTTGGCTTACTTTGAGCAGATATTTTGTGGTTATTGTTGGTAGTGTATAATCGAGTTGATCATTCTTGAGCCATTGTTCACGTTGGTTGGAGTTATTTAGCTATTGTTTGACTTGCTTGATCTCTTGTTTTCTATGCCCTTGATTTTGTTTGAGCTAGCTTGCACCACCTGTAGTTCCTCTTTTCTCACATGTTGGCCCCTAAACCCATTTGATAAGCACAACTTTGCTTGCCATGTGTATGATCCCAAGATTAAGAACAACGTGGCTTGTTGTCTCGTTCATAATTTGATGATAGGTACAACATTAAAAAATTGATCTATTATTTGTTAGCTTGCAGGAGGTTCTTACAATTGCAACATGTGAAATGAAGGAAGAAGATGCAATATATAGCTCAAAAAACATTTTGGGAAAACCTCAATGAGGTTATGGTGTGTTCTAGAGGTTGTAAGCCAATCTTCTATGATTCATGTCGGATGAAGCACAACTGAATTGGCCTGCACTATGACAAGTATTTAATGGTGGTGAAGTTATGGAAGGTAGGGAATGCTCTTGTTTATTCCATTGGGAACAAATCTTCCATCAGTATAACACCAAATATTTTTTGGCTTCATAACACTATAGGCACAAAGAACTATGTGGAAAATGGCAACTCTCCTAGATACAAGATGAGAAAAGTCTTGCATTTCTACAGATACAAGACTTTTGGAAAAAGGGCAACGTCACCAAGAAGGAGATTCAAAATAAGGAAAGCTGGGTTAGTTGGTGGGATGTGTTTTTCAACCATAGGGGAAACTATGCTAAAGTTATATGCATGGCATTTAATTTTGGTAATTTATTTCAATTCACAATTCTTTGTGGTGATCAAAGTTAGAATACTAACAATTTTCATTCAAGTTTTTGAAGATACAACTGCAATTCCTATGCTAACATTGAATATGCCAAAGACAAAATGTCATAGTTGGGCAAGTTGGTGAGGGTGGTAAGGTAAGGATATATTTATATGATGTAGCACATACTGATCTTTTTAATGCTATCCTTCAAAGTGTGCATCAAGTTAGCTATGAGTCTAGACGGCACATAAAAAAGGGCCCTAATTTGAGTGCCCTTCAAGAAAGGGGAAAAAATCCAAAAGAAGGTAGATCCTTAGAGGTACAACACATTGTTAGAGGTGTTGTAGGTGGCACACCTTTGTACAATCAAAGGGCACAAGTGGAGGCTGACAATGAAGCTATGCATAGAAGAAGGAAGGCAACAAGGGTAGTAGAGGCAACTGAAGGGAGTAGCCATAGGCTAGAATTAGAGTATGTGGACCAACCAAGGGGAGGAAGAGGTCATCCAAGAAGGATTATTCTTGATGTAGATCAAGTCAATACTCCACAAAGTATGCCTTCTTCTACTAATGCTTCTCAAGAAGTGTGAACTTGATTGGGACCATACTAAGATGGTAGGCTTATTGTTGGAAGGATGGTCAATGATGCTTTTTGGGAAATTAGGATGCAAAACTCAAGAATCCATGTAAAATGTTTGGGATGGACACGTGAAAAAAAGAAGTGCAATGAGATTATTTCAAAGAGCAGATCCCCCACATTGGCCCCTTGTTTTTTGGCTACATGAAAACATCCATATGGCAGGCCAACAACACAAAGAATGTGGTTTTGCAATACTACATGCACACACACATTTGCAATATGGATAGCAACATCACTCCTATTCCCAAAACTATGCCTCACACATGGCCAATATAGTTAGGGGCTTCATTAATGCAGATGGAGGTGGACATGCTAACGAATGATGGGTGCAAGCTATAGGTGACATCAAGTACAGTAGGACAAGGGGTAGATGGGCACAATAGGTGTGGTGAACATCTTCGGTTATGAAAAATCAATGTTGATGACCCACACGTGTTCAAATGTGTGCAACATCGTTCTTTAGAAAAAAATAACATGTATATACACAACAACACAAAGCAACTATAGATGTGCTTGATAGACGTGCAAAATAGTGGCCGCATCTATAGCCGTTGCTTGAATAGAGATATTACGGGCACATCTAATAGTGCATCCAATAGCTCGTCTATTGGCACGTGTATTAACACGTCTATTTGCACATCTACATTGAAAAAATACGGGCCCATCTAACATTGCGTTGATCAGTGCATCTATTTGTGCATGGCGTGTATTGGCACATCTATCAGCGTGTTTACACTGGGAATTAGACACGTATTTAGATGCATATTTAGATGCAAAATAGAGAATACAGAAAGTGAGATTTTGGTGTACATCATTGCTTTCCAAACATTGCCCATGGTTACCAAAGCACATAATTTTAACAAAAACATCAATGCTTTTTTGCAAGCCCACATATACAAGGATTAAGTGAGGTGAGGAGAATGAGACAATATGTAAAATAATTTTGCCAATATCAATGATGGGCTACGGTTCAATCTCATCCTCAATGAGATCAACCCTTGCCAAACTATCTCCTTCAAAATCCAAACAAGTGTAGATCTACAAATACATTCAACCCACTACTACTTGTGCTACTCATGTGCTCATCGAAATCTGCATCACCAATGGTAGGCTGGTCCTCACGGGTAATGGCCTGAATATCTGTATCTCCTATCTCATGATCATCCTCCTCTCTCGTATCACGGTCATTTTCACGTCCATGGCCATGATCATCCTCCATACGCTCCATATTAGTAAATGTACTATACATCACTTTGGAATGTGGCATAATAGGTCTGACATGCCACCATCTATTATTATCCACCATTGGTTGATAAAAAACCTAATTCAAACACAAATACAACATGTTATTTTCCTCTCATCGAAGGTATCAAATATTTAAAAGCGAGTATTTTTATATGTGTGCACAGTACCTGTTCACATTGTTGCGGTAGTACTAGTGTGTTTGCAAAATAGACTTTTTATGGGATAATATTTGGTATGATACTTGGGTATGATGTGACTTAGAGGTATACTAACTATCAATCCATTATGGGATATAGACCCAGGGATTTGGCCTTACCTTATAAACAATGCTTCAGCTTGTAGTGCAACAAAAAATTTGTTATCTACCATAAAATAATATGCTATGCTACACCAAATGCAATAGAACTCAGATAAAATCTTAATTCCATCATGCATTAGTGTCCTATCAATTTTCATCTTTTTTCTATCATAGATGCTCAACATGGTTATGATAAATAGATGTTTGTGACCCACATGTGTTCTAGTGTGTGCAATAGGATTTTCTAAGACAAAAAGGTATGTATGGAACCATTTATGTTTACAATATTTGGTACAGTGCTTGGGTACAACGTGACTTGGAGGAATACCAACTCTTCGTACGTTATGAGATATAGAACCATGGATTTTTGACCTTACCCTATAAAACATGTTTTGGCTCGCAGAGGCACAAAAATTGTTATTTATCCTAAAATAATAAGCTATGCTACTTCAAATGCAATAACACCCAGACGAAATATTTATGCCATAATGTATTAGATTCCTATCAAGTTTCATCTTGTTTCAACTATCGAGGCCCAACATGGTTATGAAAAACCAACATTGGTGACCCATGCATGTTCTAGTGTGTGCGACTAGTTTTGTTTTAAAAAAAGGTTGGCGAGATGTCCAACCCATAGTTTCAACCCATGATCTTCACTCTAAGACCTCTAGACCTTGATCTAATCTCTAATCCAAGGGGTACATTCAAATTTGAGATAAAGCACTACAAGACATTACATCAAGGGGTCGATCTAACAGATATCATCAATAAATAGGGGGATGAAATATCTACCCTTCATCAAAACAAAGATATAATGGAGGAGATGATAGGAAAATGTGCTTCAATCTAGGCTAGATAATAGATAGAAGATCCAAAGGAGGAGGAGATGGGTGTAGAAGGGGATTCAATTTGGGCCATAGATTTGATGGAAGATCCAAGGGAAGAGATGGATGTAGAAGGCACTTCAAATGATAGGCCATAGACTTGATGGAAGATCCACGGGAGGAGATGGGTGTAGAAGGGGCTACAATTTGGGCCATAGATTTGATGGAGGATCTAAGGGAGGATATGGGTGTAGAAGGTGCTTTAATCTTGGCCATAGATTTTATGGAAGATCCAAAGGAGGAGATGGGTGTAGAAGGGGATTCAATTTGGGCCATAGATTTGATGGAAGATACAAGGGAGGAGATGGGTGTAGAAGGTGCTTCAATCTAGGCCATAGATTTGATGGAAGATCTAAGGGAGGAGATAAATGTAGTAGGCACCTCAGTACTAGCCCTCCATTATATGCACCTCAATCCTAGCCCCGGGGGATTCACTCTTCATTAAAGGGGGACGTCACCTGCGTGCATGAACTTCAAGAAAACCCCCTATTTACGATCCACGTAGGATGACAAAACACCCCTATTTAAGCTTATAAGATACCACCAAAATTCCATTATGTCCCCCCCTTTCCTTAAATCTACATTCTCTCTCAAGCATTTAGATTACACAATAAGCAAATTTAGGTTACTTTCCTTATGACTATTTAAAACCATACACAAAATCAAACTTGTTTGGACTAGTTACCCAAGGTAACCTATATTATGTCCCCCCTTCTTAAATATGACATGGTCCCCCTAGCTTAAATTCAATATTGGGGAAAAAACAAGGGCCCCCACCCCTAATGTATAAGCTTATGCCTCATTTCAAAAAAACCCCCTATTGTACACTCACGTGATATCATAAGTTTCCCCCTGTGAATCCCCCGGGATCCTAGCCCTCCATCTTGAAGGTTGATTTTCACCATACATTATGGTCCTCCATGCTAGCTCCCCATTATGTACCTCCATATTAGCCATTGATCTTGATATGGATCAAGGAAAATGTACCTATTTATTAGGTTTAATAATCCTCCCCCTCCCCCCTTTAATTTAATTCAAACCCTCCTCCCCCCCCCCTTTGTATCCCTAAACATTTTACTTACTTGAAGAGTACTATTTTCCCCCAACAATAAGAGATAAGATTGCGACCACGTTTCTCATGATATTTGAGACAAGAAGAATTACCACCTTTGTACGGATGATCACCACGTCCATATTTGGAGAAAGGATGCTTGCGAGAAACACATGTTGTCTCTAAGTCTACATCTTCCGTTGTTATCATGATAGTTTCATGAGGGTCCTTACGACACTCACGTTGTTGGACATACTCAATCAAAGAAATTCATCCTTGATCAAAATCAATCTCATTTTTGTTACAAGGGATGGTAACAATATTATCATATAATGGATCCTGGACTATGTTGAGAAGATAGGTTACCAATTTATTTTGTGGAACAGGTGCACCAGCAGCAGCAAGTTGATTGATGATATTCTTGAATGACTCAATATCAGTTGTCAGAGGAGTTCTCACTTTGTAGGAATTGCCCAAAATATTTTGAAGATAAAGAATCTTTATGAAATATTTCTTCTCAAAAGTAGCAATGAGATATTCCCATATAGCATGAGAAGAAGGAAGAGCAAATACATTCAACATAAGAGAATCATGTAGAGCAGATAAAATATACCAATGAGTTGCTTTATCACGAGAATGCCAATCGAAAGAGTAAGATTTCCAGTGCTCAAAGAGAGGGTCCTCAGTCATAAGAGCATTATTCGCAATTGCATTGACAGGTTGGGAGGGAAGAATGATATCACCAAGAAAAATATCAGAAAAGATAATTATCTTTGAGTATCAATAACATCTTCACTTTCCAGCCAGAAAAGCCTTGTCCTTGAAACAAAGCCTATAGATCATTGGCATGAGGGAAAGCCATTGACAATTATAGACATTGTCATCATGGGTTGAGAAAATACGTGTGGGTCAAAGCTCACGACAATGAATGAGAACACAATTGTCACTCAAACAATATAGATGTTGAGATACACCCAAAAAAGATAAGATGTGTGATGGGAGTATGCTAGAAAGAAAATACATGCGAAGAAAAGCACTACAAACTTGTTGATCACAAAACCAATATATTTTTGGTGAAAAGCACTACAAGCGTGCCAATCATGAAACCAAGAGGATGATCACAAAACCAAGATATTTTGGGAGAAAAGCACTATGAGTGTGCCGATTACGAGACCAAGACAGGAGTAGTCGGCACAAAAAACAACGTAAATTTTTGCTGTAAAGTCGGATTGGGGCATGTAATATCTCAAAATGAGGAGCAGCACTAGAGCTATGATCCTATGCTATCAATACCTTCCTCAAATTTGCGGCAGAAGACATCCAAAAAACCACATCAAGCTAGAGATGTCAAAATCAAAAAGAGAAAATAAGCGATGAGGTACTAAAATAGCTATGTAATAAAATCAACAAGTAATACTTCATGTCTGTCTTTGTTAGAGTGAGCATACAATAGCAACCATTGTTGCTTTGATACCATGTTTAGAGGGAAGAAGAAGAGATGATAGATGCACCAAATAGTCTTCCAAAGACAGATTCATATTGATCACAAGCTACACATATATAGGTAAGACCTAGTTCAACTCAGAGAGATTTATATATAGCTCTAATAGTTATATACTGTCTTATTGAAGGTATAGAGCTAGTCTACCTCCTATTTATCCTCCACCCCGCTGTGACCATCTGAGCCATATATTGTCATGATGGCACATATCCAACACGCTTTTTCACTGTGATGAACTTTGAGAGAAACATGCAGACTACTTGGAGGCCTTCATTGAGCATATCGAGCACCAAGGACATGTGAGTTAACTCATCAGGAGTAAGAAAATCAGAACATCCAAAAAATGAAGGAATTTATTGCATAGTATATTGCCTCTTCTCATTGGTTTTTCCTTTCAAACACTTTTTCATGAAGATTCAACTATCAACAAAAGTCAAGTGTAGTGTTCTACAAATTCCCAACATTAAATCTATTGGTTGTGATATTGATGTGGCACCATCCTAGATTCAACCTTGAGATTGAATCTCCCATAGTTCATAGAGGGACCTTGATTCTTTTACCATCCTCGTTTCTCTCTTGAACCCTATATGATGTTTTTCCTATGACGTCTCTTTCTCTTTTGGGTTCAACCTAGAGTCCTCCCCCATGCCCAATGTCACTTGTGGAAGCTCTAGTGGCTCAGACACATCCACATAAGAAATCCTTTCTATGGTTGATCTCAACCATGATCAAATCCCTTCATTAATGCCTAGTCCAATATGGTCTTTTTCTTCACTATTCCACCTTTTAGACTCAATGAAGTTCCACCTTTCTCCCATCTTTCCATATCCAAGCTATAGCCTTCCACAATTATGGATGTTGTAACACCAAGTCACAAGGATCCTAGGGTCATTGTTTGCTTGGGTGTAGCCATTTTGGTGAAGTTCAAGTGACTTTTCTATATATGGGTATCTTGCATGACCCATAAGTTATGTGGCAAACTTTGTCTTCAAGTTGTAGTACGCATTCCAAAAGTGAACATGAGAGCAAAAAGTTATTGAATAACTATTTGGAACAAGACCATTAAATAATTACAAGTGCTATGTTGCATGTGAAGCATGCATTTTGAAGACTATAGGATATAGAAATTTAATCAAAAACATCAAAATTTTATTGTATACATACATGCAACCAAGTAATCATTCTAAAGTACTCTACATGAGCTTCTCCTCAACCCAAGGGCACACCTAAATGAGATAATTATGCATGGGTTAATGGGCCTCTAGGTGCAGTGCAGAACAAGCCTACATAGTTATCATGTGACAATCAGAGTTGCATGGTGATTGCAAAGAACCTGGTGTTCCACGCTCGTACAAAACACATTGAGATTCAATATCACTTTGTACACAAGCTCATCATGGATGGAGAGGTTGACTTGGTGTACTGTCCGACTATAAAGAATGCTGTGGACATCTTCACGAAGGCTCTTGGAAGAGACTTGCTAGAGAGGCATCTTCATCGACTTGGCATTGGGCTGAAAAAGTAAGTTCACTTGCGAGTGGACATTGAGGGGGGATGTTAGATATCAATGCTCCACTCTCATGTAATTACGCGAGAAACAGCTAACTCTACTTGTGAGCCCCCCATATGAGGAGAAGGCATTTGAGTAGCTCAATTATCCGGTAGGTTCTGGTTTGGACACCAGATGGGGGCCATGTGTGGCCTGATGGCTAGACGGCTTCAGATATAGTTGGCACACTGCCAACTAGACTACATGCAAGTGTGGTAAGGCATCCCTTGACTGACTGCACTGAGGGTAGATAGAGCATTTCTCGAGGTAGCCCACTCTCGAGTTGCAGGGCCTGTTTGGAGCCTCAGATGATCTTGGATGGCTCTGGGCTGAATGGAGATCGTAGGTCCATTGCTCTATTTTGCGCACCGGTTCTATCGTATCATCGGTGGCCTATTTCAAGACCGACCCCCAGTTGACCATTTTGGGCAGACTGGGTCGGTCACCCAATTGAGCCTAATCAACTATGACTGGTGGCTATATAAGAGCAAGCCCGTGAAGCCCATTTCATCACTGGCTATAGCAACCATGATTCCTTAGAATCCAGCCTCTGTCTTCTACTGTTTCTAGCATGCCATCGAAGCTTCTTTCACAGGAGCGCACGGTTAAGAGGCAACGCCATTTATTGTATTAGTTCTACAGTAATCAAGTTTTTGATTCTCCATACTACCTTGTTTTCTCTCTTGCAGACGAGATCCTGTTATATGTTGAGCACAGACGTATTATTATTTTCTTACAAATATTGGATACCATTATGACACGAAACGTTGAGACAAAATCTTATTTTACACGAAATCTTGAAACAAGATGAGGAGGGTGGCGAGGGTGCGCATATACCTTCACACTTTGAGCAAGACTATAGTCTCCTGGATGATGACGAGGGTATGGTGGACATGGATTCTATTTTTAGGGACACTACATCACATGTACACGTGATGTCAGAGTCCGAGGTCAAAATTCAAGAGTTGCAATCAACACAGTTGTACGAGGGTGCTAAGATGTCTAAATTACGGACTTGTCTCTCAATCTTGAATCTGCAAGCAAATTATAGATGGTCAGATACAAGTGTCTCGGCCTTAATGAGGTTAGCTCCCGCATTAATTTGACTCATTATTTGGATATTGTTTGTTTTGATAATCATCATGTATGGATTAGTGTACCGAATCATCATTATTTGAAGCTGTTTGAATTATGACTCTCTTTTGATAGGTTGCTCCAGAAGATGTTGCCTGCACCAAATACCATGCCCTCATCAAGAGATGAAGTGAAGAAGATGCTAACAATGGTGGGTATGGATTATGATACCATCCATGCTTGCCGTAATGACTGTATTCTCTTTCATCGTGAGCATGGAGATTTGGCTAGTTGTATGAAGTGTGGGAAACAACGATATATCAATGACTTGTAGGGTGAGCAGATGCCGGTAAAGGTCTTGAGACACTTTCCCATCATTGCAAGAATACAGCACATGTTTTGATGCAAATCCATGGTGGAGTTGATGACATGGCATGCATCTCATCGGTCCACTGATGACACATTGAGGATTCCCACAGATTGTGTAGCTTGGAAGCACATAGGCAATTAGTGGCCGGACTTTGCGAGAGAGCCACGCAACTTACACCTTGGGCTTGCCATGAATGGTGTGAATCCTTTCGGATTATGCTTTACATCTGGGTCGACATGGCCCATAGTCTTGGTGAATTACAATATCCCACCATGGCTAACAATAAAGAAGGGACACCTCAAGCTTGCACTACTTATGCCAGGGAAGTACAAGGCCAAAAACATGGACGTGTACATGGCACCTTTGATAGAGGAGTTATAGATCTTATGGAGAGGAGTGCGGGTCTTTGATATTTCTAGAGTTCCTACACATACCAATGATATTTTGGTCGGGGTAATCTTGATGTGGACCATGCATGACTACCCAGGATATGGAGAGTGCGTAGGTAGGCGGTTGTGTCTTTACATGTATAATATAGGATTGTGCTTTTATGACTCTCTTTTGCATGCATGTCTTATACTAACACATTCATGCATGCATGTAGGACTTGTTACAAGTGGGTAGCATGCTTTTCCTATTTGTGAACCGGGTTTGAAATCGCTTGCACAGGTTTATGAAGGTCATGCTGGATACCTTCTACTAGACCATCTCGCGTGTGGTGGTCATCTTAATCCACCACCACCATATTTGAAGGCAAGTGACTAGATTCAGGCTTGGAGGGTGAGTGGAGAGGAACCTCCTCGTGGTATGAAGAGGCTATCGATCTTTCACGAGCTTCCTTATTGGGGTCACTTACAAATCAACCATCTCTTGGATCCCATGCATATCTTCAAGAATGTGGGGGCTACTATTTGGGCACACTTGCTTGGTTCCAAAGACTCAAGAGGAGTGTGAGAAGAATTGTGTGCTATGAATAGGATGTCTCGTTTGTGGCCCCAAGTGTGTGCTGCAGGAAAAGTTATCCTTCTGAAAGCAACACGGATCCTCTCTACGAGAGAGGAGGCAGCAGTCAAGACAAACATTTTCAAACACCCACAAGGCACATGCATTGCTGGAAAGGAGAATTTTCAAAGGACAATAAGCTTAGTGGGCTCAAGTCCCATGATTGGCATAAGGTCTTACAGGTATTCTAAGTTGTAGGATTAGTGTACCAATAATCGTGATGCATTAGTGTAATTATGATTATGTTATATTGTTGACATGACTTCTTTGTTGCTTTGATAGTTCATCCTCCCAATTACAATAAAAGGGTGCTTATAATAAGATTTTAGAAATGCTATATTCAAGATCAATGGTATTGTGAGGTATGCTTACTATCAAATCGCATTGATTGCATTTTCTTCAATTTAAGCTAAATAATCTATAGACTGATTATGAATATATCTTACATGGACATGTGAAATAGGTGGATATCTCAAAAAGATATCTCCATATCGAGCAACGAGAAGGCTAGGGTGGAATCCATCAAAGCCGTATGCTTGCTTGAGAAGCACTTTCCCTTGAGCATTATGACAACTCAAGTGCACTTGCTTGTGCACATAGTTGATGAGGTGGCCATTGCAAGTACCGTTCATAGTCGATGGATGTTTTTTCTTGAGCAGTTTATGAAAACTTTGAAGGGATTTGTAAGACAAAGAACAAGACCAGAAGCAAGCATGGTAGAGGGATGGCTTGTGCAAAAGTCATTAGTATATATCATGGGGTTTCTTGCATCCACGAATCGCGATATGCCGCAAGCTTGGCATAACAAGGATGATGATCGCATCATTGGTGAGGTTCCCCAAGGAAAAGGGATTGAAAGAAATATGAGCAAAGAGTAAATGGAGAAATTCAATAAGTTTTATATCCTCAATAGCAAGGAGATGCAGAAGTGGATTGAGAGATATGAAGTGGCCAAAGCAAAAAGAATAAATGCAAGGACGAGATTCAGAGTAATGTAGAAGCGATTGCAACCATATCCATGGGATCTCGCCCTTCTCCCCACTCACATGTCACTTGATTGGCTACCACTAGGTCTACGTAAACTCCTCCTTCCTCTAACTAGTTATTTGAAAAATGGTATGTTTCCTCTTTTTTGTAGGGCTAGTCCACAAAACACCCAGCGAGACTATTCCAAGTAAGAAAGTGCTTCCTCTTTTTTCCTTTTGTTATTTTTGTTATTTGCATTGGCCTACAGCTAGTGCCTTAAGCGCTAGCTGCAATGATGAGTGTAGGAACCCTCTCTTTCCCTCTCTTCCCTTATTCCCTCTTCTTTTCCTCCTTTCCCCTCTTCCTTCTCTTCTTTTTTTGTCTTCTTTTTCTCCTCTTTCAATCTCTTTTTCCCCTCTTCTTTTTCCCCCTCTTTCAATCTCTTTTCTTCTCCTTTCCTTCTCTTCTTTTTCCCCTCTTTCAATCTCTTTTCCCCTCTTCCTTTTCCCCCTCTTTCAATCTCTTTTTCCCTCCTTTCCTTCTCTTCTTTTTCCCCTCTTTCAATCTCTTTTCCCCCTCCTTCAATCTCTTCTTCCCTCCTTTCCTTCTCTTCTTTTTCCCCTCTTCCTTCTCTTATGTTTATGCTCTTTTACCCTCTTTCAATCTCTTTTCCCCTCTTTCTTCTCTTCTATTTTCCCTCTTTCAATCTCTTTTCCCCTCTTCCTTCTCTTATGTTTATTCTCTTTTCCATTTTCTTTTTCCCCTCTTTCAATCTCTTTTCCTCTTTTCCCCTCTCTTTCTCCCTCTCTTTCCCCTCTTCCAATCTCTTTTCATAAGCATATGTATTTTCCTATGCTTATGCTTATACATGAGCATATGCTCATATGCTCATGCATAAGCACAAGCTTATGCTTTCTCTCTTTTTCT
Source organism: Dipteris shenzhenensis (assembly GCF_047967505.1). Taxonomy (NCBI): domain Eukaryota; kingdom Viridiplantae; phylum Streptophyta; class Polypodiopsida; order Gleicheniales; family Dipteridaceae; genus Dipteris; species Dipteris shenzhenensis. The sequence continues at coordinate 15,103,495 of NC_141602.1, read as the reverse complement.
TTTATGCTCATATGCTCATGCATAAGAATAACATGTGCTTTCTTTCCTTTTCTCTTATGCTTATGCTCTTTTTCCCTCTTCCTTCTCTTATGCTTATGCTTATGCATGAGCATATGTCTCCTTCTCCTCCTCCTTCTGCTTCTCCTCTTTTCTGACTACAAGGCACAGGCCCTTTTTTGACGGAAATACCGACCTTTATTACACTAAAAAGTTTTTTTTGATGGGCACAAAAACATCGCTATTAGTGTCAAAAAAGAACGATCGCTATATAAGCATCGCTATATAGTGACACTGGTAAACGTCGCTATAAAGCGACAATTGACAGAAGCTTAAAAAAACATTAGTGGAGCTAAAAAAGGCCACAGCAAGCCCTTTTTGGCCCCATAATGTTTTTTTTTAAGTAATTCAAAAGATTTTTGATGTTACAAAATTTCCTTTGTGAAAAGGGTGATACAAAATTGCTCAAATGAGCCGAGCGACAGAAGCATATACATGTCAAAGATATACAACATTGTTTGTTACAAAATTACCCTTTCGAAAGAGAGGAGAAAAGAAAAAAAGAGGGGAAAAAAGAGAAAAACAGAGAAAGCATATGCTTATGAAAAGAAGAGAAAAGAAAATGAAAGACAGGAAATAAGAGGGGGAAAAAGAAGAGAAAGAAGAGAAAGGAAGAGGGGAAAAGAGAAGGAAAAAAGAGAGGGAAAAGCATATGAGCATATGAGCATATGCTCATGAATAAGCTTAAGCATAGGCAAATGCATATGCTTATGAAAAGAATAGAAGAGAGGACAAAAGAGAGGAAATGAGAGAGGGGAAAAGAAGAGAAGGAAGAGAAAGGAATATGAGAAAAGAGAAGGAAAAAAGAGGGGAAAAGCATATGAGCATATAAGCATATGCTTATGCATAAGCGTAAGCATATGAGCATAAGCATAGGCAAATGCATATGCTTATGAAAAGAAGAGAAAAGAGGATGAAAGAGAGGAAATAAGAGAAGGGAAAACAAGAGAAGCAAGAGGAAGGAAGAGGGGGAAAAAAAATGAAAAAAGAAAGGGGAAAAGAAGAAAATAGAGGAAAAAAGAGAAAGCATATGCATATGCTTATGCATGAGCATATGAGCATATGTTCATGCATAAGAATAGGCAACTACATATGCTTATGAAAAGAGGGAGAAAAGATGATGAAAGAGAGGAAATAAGAGAGGGGAAAAGAAAAGGAAGAGGGAAAAAGAGAAGAAAAAAAGAGAGGGTAAAAGCATATGAGCATATGAGCATATGGTCATGCATAAGCATAAGCATATGAGCATAAGCATAGGCAAATGCATATGCTTATGAAAAGAAGAGAAAAGAGGATGAAAGAGAGGAAATAAGAGAGGGGAAAAGAACAGAAGGAAGAGGAAGGAAGAGGGGAAAAGAGAATGAAAAAAGAGAGGGGAAAAGAAGAAAAGAGAGGAAGAAGAGGAAATAAGAGAGGGAGGGAAAGAGGGGGGAAAGAGGAAGGAAAAGAGGAAAAGAGGGGAAGAAGAGCGAACAAGAGAAGAGAGGGGAAGAAAGGGTTCCTATGCCCATCACTGCAACTAGCGCTTAAAGTGCTAGCTATAGGCCAATGCAAATAACGAAAACAAAAAAAGGAAAAAAGAGGATGCACTTTCTTACCTAGAAAAGTCCTGCTTGGTGTTTCATGGATTGGCCCTACAAAAGAGAGGAAACATACCATTTTTTAGATAACTAGTTAGAGAAAGGAGGAGTTTGGAGAAGCAACTTTTCAAAGGGATTGGATTGAGGAGACAAGCATAAGCCTACAAACAAGGAGAAAGCACCGAAAGGAAGGGAAAGAGGAGAAAGAGAAATACCAAAAAGAGAAGAGCAAATCTCAGTTTTGGTCCTTAATCTATGAAAATCAAGCATGAAAATTAGCACATAGGGTTAGCAATGCAAGAAAAAACATGCTTCAACACTCACAAAATGAAATCTCACAAAAAATGAACCTACATTGTTTAAAGAGACACACCTTCTTGAAAAACTTCCTTTCACATAAGTAGAGAGGGAGGAGGGTGGAGAGGGAGCACAAGTGTCAATGGGAGAGGGGCTTGGTAGGGGTGAGGAGTGTGGGGAATAGAGGAGGAAAGCGCGATCGCTAAATATAACATGGGAGGAGAGATTTTTGCTTTTCTTGCAATAGAGTTATGAAAGATGGCATCGTGCCAGGTTTTGGATTTTAGTCCCCTAGCGTCGCTATATAGCGACACTGGTCAGTCGTTATATAGTGCCACTAATACCCTAAAAGTGTCGCTATATAGCAACCTTTAGGATATAAGTGTCGCTATATAGTGACACTTATACCCTAAAAGTCGCTAAATAGTGACACTTATACCCTAAAGGTCACGATATAGTGACACTTATACCCTAAAGGTCACGATATAGTGACACTTATATCCTAAAAGTATCGCTATATACTTATATCCTAAAAGTGTTGCAATGAAACAGAGCAAAGCGTTGCTATATAGCAATGAAACAGAGCAAAGCGTCGCTATATAGCGACAATTCAGGGCACTTGATCTAAGAAGAGAGGGAGGAGCTCATGGGCGGCTATTTTTTGGATCTTAATGGATTTCCTTGCATTTTGTGTTGTGATTTTGGAGGTGTGCAGATGGAAGGCACGAGTGGAAGCTTGTTAGATGATGCACCAATTCTTGGGAGCACAGAGTGGCTTATGGAGAGGTTGTATTGTCATTGCACTCATTTCAAGCGAGAAGTACGACATTAATGCCATATTGTCATGCGCCACTTGAGGATCTATGGGAAGGAGCCCAAACCAGTACCCACCGTTGGTGGTGCACGTGGTGATGGATCATCAAAAAGTCAATGCTATTTGAGTTTGTGATTAATATTGCCTGTGTACACGACACGAAATCTTGAGACAAGATCTTATATTTACATGAAATCTTGAGACAGGATGAGGAGGGTGGCGAGGGTTGTGTGCGTATACCTTCACACTTTAAGATGGAGTATGGCTTATGGAGAGGTTGTATTGTCATTGCACTCATTGCAAGTAAGAAGTACGACATCAATGCCGTATTGTCATGCACCACTTGAGGATGTATGGGGAGGAGCCTAAAACAGTACCCACCATTTGTGATGCACGTGGTGATGGATCATCGAAAAGTCAATGCTATTTGAGTTCGTGATTAATATTGCCTACGTACACGACACAAAATCTTGAGACAAGATCTTATATTTACATGAAACCTTGAGACAACAAGATGAGGAGGGTGGCAAGGGTGGTGTGCATATACCTTCACACTTTAAGGAGTATAGTCTTCCGAATGTGCCAAATGATGAGGAGGGTATGGTGGGCTTGATGGATTCTATTTTTAGCGATAATGCACGTGATGTTCGAGTCTGAGGCCGTGTACATGGTGCCTTTAATAGAGGAGTTACAAATCTTATGGACAGGATTGCGGGTCTAATATTTCGAGAGCTCCTAGACATAGCAATGACATTTTTGTGTGGAACACATCAATTGAAAGAGAGTCATGTATCATTGTGGAGTCATGGCTAACTTCACACAAGATAGCCGAGCAAGTGCTTCGAATATGAATCTTCTCTTCTTGCAGTTGGATAATTGTGGGACCATACACAAAATCTATAAATTTGATTTCAGATGATTAAGTATTTTCATTCTTGATGTAAAATGGTTTAGAACTATTTACGACAGTCTTTGTTCTTAATCCCGAGTATTCTGAGTAGGTGCATACTAATGATTTAATTAATTGAATCTTTTGTTTTTAAATATCAATTGGTACATGTACTTAAGCATAGTTTCATATAATTGATGGCATTTGGCACCCATCTTCAATATAGGTGGTTTTTCATCCAAATCATTTTGATCCAAGATGGTGGTACGTGATCCAAGTTGCACCATGAAGTAAGCAAATTTTCGAAGATAGAGATGTGGATATGGAGATGCCACTACCAATGCCAGATCCAATTGCTCTAGATGGATTTAGAGAAGATGATGAAGATCAGAGTATGAGCCAAGAGAAAGATGTGCATAATGACATCATATGGGAGGAAGATGGAGATCATGATATTGAGGAAGAAGATGACGATCATCAAGAATCACCCAACTTTATTGAGGAAGATGATCAAGTCTATGGTGAACATACGATGCCAGAGTACGATGATGATATAGGAGATCAACTTAGTATAGAGTTGGAGATAGACTTGTTTGGCACACTAGACTTGAAGCCAAGTGTCAAATATGGACATGGATGTATGAGCTTCAAACTTGATGTACATGCTCTTGTACTTTTATTCTTTCAAAGGATCAAACATGTATGAAAAGAATTTTTTTGGGTCATTGGGTAAAACTATCTTTAAAGGTCAGTATGGGGAAAAAAATACTCTTTAAAACATTGCCATATAACAACTTTATACAAGTCTGGCAAGTGTCTCTATATAGCGATGTTTATAAAAGTGTCGCTAGATAGTGATGTTTATAAAAGTGTCGCTATATAGACCTTTATAAAAGTCTCACTATATAGCAACACTTTTTAAGCCCGCTTTGCATACTGATGATTAGCACCCTATGCACGCTAAACGTCGGTGCTTAACCGTCGGAATAAGACCCATGTGTAGTAATGTCCTGTTTTCCTCTCTCTTTCCCCCCCTCTTTCCCCTCTTTCAATCTCTTTTCATAAGCATATGTATTTGCCTATGCTTAAGCTTTCTCTCTTTTTCTTTTATGCTCATATTCTCATGCATAAGCATAAGCATATGCTTTCTTTCCTTTTTTCTTATGCTTATGCTCTTTTTCCCTCTTCCTTCTCTTATGCTTATGCTTATGCATGAGCATATGTCTCCTTCTTCTTCTCCTTTCCTTCTCTTCTTTTTCCCTCTCTTTTTCTCTTCTTTTCATAAGCATATGCCTATGCCTATGCCTATGCCTATGCTTATGCTTATACTTATGCATGAGCATATGCTCATATGCTTATGCATAAGCATAAGCATATGCTTTCTCAATGTATTCTCTTATGCATTTTTATTCTCTCTTTTTTCTCTTATGCATATTTGGTTATTTTCCTCTCTTTCAATCTCTTTTTCCCTTTTATTTCTCTTCTTTTTCCCTCTCCTTGTCTTATGCTTCTCCTTCTCTTTTGCTTCTTATGCTTTTTGCTTCTTACTTGCTCTTGTTTTTTGTTTTTTGTTTTTGTGTTTGTGTCTATGTTAGGCATGGGATCACGTCACACATTCGATGAGTACGGAAACCCTCATAGGAGGAGACATCATGATCTCTATTCTCTAGAGGATTTTGATTCCCATCAAGTGATGTCTCATGAGCCTACCCTTGCGACTACCCCTAGCTCGACTCCTCTTAGACGTAGCACTATGACTACCCCTCGGGGAACTCCTTTGCTAGCAGTCCATGGCTTTGTTGGGAGTCTCAACGAGTTTGTGGTACAGATGACCGATGAGGAGGCAGCAAGATTCTTCTCTCTACTATCCTAGAGGACCTTAGCAATTCCCTCTCCTACACCGATGGCTGGACCTACTGCCCAGTCATCCCCTCTGGCCCCTTCGACTGAGGGGTCATCACATGGGCATACCCATCATAAGGGAAGGAAGAGTAGGAGGGGTCGCTTATGTTGTGCTTACTTGAGAGATGTAGACGAGTCAACACACTCACATTACAGGTCTCCACTAAGTCCTGAGACCCAGTACTAGTTAGGTCTGTGCCCTCTCCTACTCCCACTCCTACTCCTGGCTCTGGAAGTGATCGTACAAACACCACTCGCTCTAACTTTGCCACTACCATGAGTCCTCCTTGCTCAGTCAGGGACCTGTCCTATCAAATTATGGGTGCTAGAGAGATAACGGAAGATAAAAAGGGCACAACAGTGATGGCCACCATGAGGCAGTTGATGAGCCACCACTTCAAGAGGGGCATAGGTATTGACTGGCAGTAAAAAGATGACCAAAAGAAGCAGGCAGTCGTCGATGAATTGAAAGTAAAATTACCTAACCCCCCAAATTGGGAGTTCAATGAGAATCACATGCGAGAGCACATGGGTTTGGTCTTGAACCATTGTAGGTCAACCTTGTGTACTTCCATAGCAAAGGGGAGGCCTAAACCCAGCTAGGCAGACAAAGCTAATTGGAAGTTTTTCAAGAAGCAGAACAAGGACCATGCCAAAATGTTCAAGGGTCAGAGCAGGGTTGCGAGGAGATGGCTAGATGCCATAGGTACTTTGCACTTTGGTGCAGGCAGATGATTGGCATTCGAGGCAACCATGGTGCAGGTGAATGGTTGGCATTTGAGGCAACTGTGGGAAGTCTACTTCTTCTCATTTAATGTATTGTTCTATTTGTTTTACTACATATTTCATGCACTTTATCTAACTCTCATAAATTGGGCCCATAGCAAGGTGCAATGGGTCGCCTTCCTATAGAGACAAAGACGAGATGCACATTTTGCATAGGAACAAAGCTGTGGTTTATTCAGCAAGAGGCAATGGGAGCGACGATCAATTGGGCTGAGGTGGCTACTCGCATGGTATAAGTCTAATCCTACTTGTAATCTCACTTTTTAAATTGTTTTACTCTTTAAGTTCCAATATAATTTCCAATTAATATGGTTTCACTCTTAGAATCAAAGCTCGAGCGTCCCATCAGCGGAGGTAAGCAGTGATGATGAGGGATTAGGCTTACATGTCTTTGACAAGGGCCAAGGATGCAGCACAGCTCATGAGGGCCAGGGATCAGGCGCAGGTCATGAGGGCCAAGGATCAGGCCAACAAGATGAGGATGAGGACGATGATGATGATTCGGATGAGCAGTAGTAGTAGTAGTAGTTTGCATATACTTCACCATGTATAAGCTCTTGTATATCGGCTCATTTGAGCAATTTTGTATCACCCTTTTTGAAAGGGTAATTTTGTAACAAACAATGTTGTATATCTCCAACATGTATATGCTTCTATCACTCGATCGGTTCATTTGAGCAATTTCGTATCACCCTTTCCACAAGGGAAATTTTGTAATAATTTTTTTTTTGTGTAATTACTAAATAAAAAAATTTAGTGGGGCAAAACAGGGCTTGCTGTGGCCCTGTTTAGCCCCACTAATTTTTTTTAAAAGCTTCTTTTAATCGTCGCTATATAGCAACGTTTACCAGCATCGCTATATGGCAACATTTACCAACATCACTATATAGTGATGCTTATATAGCAACCATTCTTTTTCAATTCTTACAGCAACATAAATAACGTCCTTTGTGTCCATTAAGAAAAAAAAGTGTAAAAAACATCGGTATTTTCATCAAAAAAGGGTCTATGCCTTGTAGTGAAGAAGGGGTGCATTTTTTTGAAGTAAAGGATATATCTCAAAGGTAGTGGTAGGAATTTTAGATGATGTTGTTTACAATACCTTAATTTCATAAGTGGGTGACAACAATACAATATTGTTTATTAGTTTACTGGCAGTTTTTCACCTATCCAACATTGATAAAAATGATATTAATGAATGATTGCATCTATGGGAGATATATTTGTACCTATATGTGTTGAACTATTGATCCAACAGGACCATTTGCATGAAAGGTTTAGCAAATGTCTGCTTGTGGTAATGTGAGGAATAAATCAGAAAGCTCACCTATGGCAATTAGAAACTTTGATAAATTTAGAAAAAAGCCTCGCCTAGTCAAAAAAAGCTCATCTAGTCAAAAAGCTCACCTGAAAAAGCTGGCCTAAATTTTTTATTCGGTTGCATGAATACTTTGACATTGACTATGTAGGACATCATGAGACCAAGAGGCCCACTCAAGAATATTCATTTTTCATTGGTCAAGATGCTATATTATAGTTGTCAAAGAAATATCCAAGGATTTCTTTATCTTCAAATAAAGAAGAATATAGGGCAATCATAACACGTGCATGTGAGGCTATATGGCCTAGAAGACTATTGTCAAAAACCCATTACTTTGATGATTAAAAGCCAACAACAATACACCATGATAATAAAATAGCTCAAGCATTGGCCAAGAATCCAAGATATTACTCTAGGACAAAGTGCATTATAAAATCACATGGCCTTGCTTACACTGCATGAAACTCTCACGTGTGAGAAATCCATCTAGCCTCTTCATGTTGCACACTTTAGAAATGAAACACATCAAAGTCGACACAACTGTGCTACAAGAAATCAAGCACTTGAAAGGTACACATGCATGGAAAGTCGACTATGTGAACCTCAATCACCAATGCACTAACTTGCCAATTCTACAATCCTTAAACACAAGAACATTTGATAAACACAAGGAAGACATACTTTGCGATGCCAACATTCTTGCCTCACAAATATTTTGCCTGCAAGAAACAAAGCCCAAATCTTGTCATAAATCTCACATTCCAAACTTCAAACATGCTATTGAGACAATGGGCTTTAGAATTTCAACTTACTAAAAAAATGAACAAAATCTTATAAATATTGAAGGATATTACTTCAATTAGATGGACTCCAATGCCTTCTAACAGTTTTCCAACGTCAAACCTCTCATAACACAGCCATAGTAAATTCATATAAGCCTCCAAAAACTGAAACAAATACTCTAATCCACTCACTAGAATGCATACTGAGTGATTTCAATACAAACATCCCCACCTATATCTTAGGATACTTCAACATTGACTGCAAAATGAGAACTAGTATATAACATGGACAAACTCCTCATATTCATGGGATGCTATAACATGAAACAAATAATATATAAACCCACTACAATTCACAGTTCCACCTTGGATCATATTTGGACAAATACATTTATCAAAAACCCACTTAGAGGAACACACTACATATATTGGTCTAACCTTTCAATAATATACACAAGCCTTTTGTAACATATGCACAAGCCTAATGGGGAGGACCATTGAATGATATTCACCTTGTTTTCCTTAGAACACACCCATCCCACACTCACGCACCCCTTGTCCTATGGAGGAGCACCTTGCCTTGCACCACCAGCAGGCAGTGGGTCCATAGTTGTGGCACTCACACACATGCACCCGACCACAAGCTAGGTCTCCATGCCCTATTTGCCAAGACTTGAACTCATGAATTTAGCATTGGAAGCTGAACACTCAAACGCGACTCAAACCACTAGGCCAACGCCTTAGAGACTCCAACGATCCTTGACTAGGTGAGGATCACTGCTCGTCAGCTTCAATGTCGGGCAAGACATGACATATCCTCTTTCCCAATAAGGCCTACACATATATTTCTTATTAAGTTCACATATATTTATCTTGTGCTAGCACTTTATCCCTTCAAGAAACCTTTGATCACAATGACGAAATTGGGCATCCTTGGAAGCAAGATTAAGAACTTTTTTTTCTAACTCTTTCAATTCAATCCGTAGTAGTAACTTCCAAAATAAATAAAGAGTGATGTAAGACTTCAGAAAATAATTTAGAATTGAAAGTGGCATGGAGCGACTACAATTTAATGACCATATATTTCAACAAAATTTGGAAAAAAAAAGATTTCTTTCTAAGTATAAAGCATCAATAAAAGCGCCCAAAAAAAACAATACTATTGCCTCACAATTGTATTTTGAGCAAAATATCCATTAGTATACATGTCCATTTTTTTATCGAAGGCTCATCAATGATCGACGTGTGTATTGATACTTCTGTGGTCTTCTTCTCTCCTTCTTTGATTTTTTCTTTGACTTTCACTCTTGGTATTTCTTATACGTATCTTAAAGTTAAATGTTTTAACACCATGCCATTCATTCATTTTTGACATGGTTATTAGATTTTGGCTTGCTCTTTGTCACCATGGCATCTTCCTCATAGCAATCAACACCAGCTACATGTGAGGCACAAATCAAGACACTCATGGCAAGATAGCTATCAAACATATAATGGATGTTGCTAATGCTACCCTAAAACCAACAAGTAGACAAGATGCACATGCAATTGCTAGTGCTAGTCATTACCATGATCGATAGGGTTGGAAGTGGGAGCGTGTGAAAACCAACAAAGACATAGTCCATGTTTGGGAGAGCGAGGATTTGCACATGGACAATATTGGACCATCAAACTCTACAAAAATAGAGCTACAAAGGAGAATGCACATTACCTTTTTGAGGTGGTGCATTTAAAGAAGCATCATAGCATATGCATCCCATTATACTTTGCAAATATCTTTTATGGAAAGTTTGTGCTCAACGTTCTAGTTGCCTTTGCATCTTGCCCTCGCACACACAATCAACGACGTTCAATACCAATGGAAACTTGTTCAACTAATGAAGATGAACAAAAAGAAATGAGAATTTAAAAAAAATCAGATCATACATCAAGGTGTAAGTAGGTTAACGTTTCCTAAGTAGCATGTCCATGGACATTGCTAGGTAGCATAAAGGCAGCTACCAGGTCTGCATGTCAATTAAAAATTTAGTCAATTTACTGCCACGTCCCCATGATAGCTATTAAAGGCAAAATCACGTTTATTCAAATATTTTTGGGCAGTTGGTTACCCTCACGTCTCACGTTTTCTTGTATAGTCCTCCCACTATCTCAAGTAAACATGTCAAAAGCAACCACCTTCTTTCTTTCCTACGTAGAGACTGGATGTATACTAGAGCTTTCACTTGCTGAAAGCTCATTTACAAATTCATGAAAAAGCTGAGATACACATGATTACTAATCTTGGGGCATTCGATGTTCTTTGTATAACATGATTTTCTTGAAACAAGGACTTTACACTGATGTGACAGACAATAGCTACCCATATTGAGCTACACCGACTTAGGACTTGAGCCTTGTTTGTCATCCTAGTGTCTTTGAGAAGCGCCTTCCTCCATGAATGAAAGAGGGAAAACATCTAGTCCTCCAACAATTTGGCAAGAAGGATGAAAAGCATGCTCCACTAGATATGTTGTTAGTTAAATAGTCCTGAATCTTGTCTAGGAGGTTTGAAGTTCATTTTGCTCTAGCCTATCTCTTATCAAAAGGTTGTATTTTTTTTTCTCTAAGTTTATTGTCCTTGCACAAAAAAAAACGTGGACATTACGCATAACACTCCATGGTTGATATCATAGGATGTATTTCGATGAGCGATGGGAGTTTTTATGGAAGGAGGTATATCGATTACATTTTGTATCCTTAATATATTGCTTGCAGATTTGATTGTGAGCTCACTGTCATCATCATATTGTACGCAGAATATCTATCAAGGACTTGAAAAAGAATTGATGCTCCGAAAGACAAAGAGTTATAAAGCCAGATCAATAATGAAAACAAAGATCTTCATGATGATAATAATTTAGGCTACATTAGATCCATGATAGATAAGTCACACTATATAATGTTATATAATCGGCGACTCACCTCCAACCTAAAAACTAGTGAATGTACACACTTACATCCATACTTCATTACTCAATAGCAGGCACATCTATAAGCGTTGCTTTCTCGGGGGGGTCACTCATCATATGTAACCCTATCACGTGAGTTCAACAGAAGGATATTTTTTATTCCTAAAATTTATAGAAATAAATATATGTAAGGCACTATTTAAAATAGTTTTGGAAAAAATTTACAGATTTGTATAGAAAAAGGGTACATTTTATTAATGAAAAAATTTACAGATAAGGGATTTTAAATATAGGCCTTGAACGCACGTGATATAGAGGGTTTATACATAGTGACCCCCCCGAGGTTGCTTTAGTAGAGGAATTATGGGTGCGTCTAACAACTCGTCTATTTGCGCATCTATTAACACGTTTAATTGTGCGTCTAATCTGAGAAAATACGGGCCCATCTAGCATTGCGTTTATCTACACATCTATTTGCGCATGTATTAACGCGTTTATTTGCACATTTACACTGAGAATTAGATGTGCATTTAGACACAAAAATAGACGCAAACCAGAGAATACAGAAAGTGAGATTTTGGTGTACATCATTGCTCTCCAAATATTGCCCATGATTACCAAAGCACATAATTTTAACAGAACATCAATGATTTTTTGCAAGCCCACATATACAAGAATTAAGTGAGGTGAGGAGAATGAGACAATATGTAAAATAGTTTTGCCAATATCAATGATGGGGCTACAGTTCAATCTCATCCTCAATGAGATCAACCCTTGCCAAATTATCTACTTCAAAATCCAAACAAGTGTTTAGATCTACAAATACATTCAACCCACTACTACTTGTGCTACTCATGTGCTCATCAAAATTAGCATCACCAATGGTAGGCTGATCCTCATGGGTAATGGCATCAATATCTGTATCTCCTATCTCATGATCATCCTCCTCTCTCGTATCACGGTCATCATCATGCCCATGGCCATGATCATCCTCCATACGCTCCATATTAGTAAATGTACTATACATCACTTTGGAACGTGGCATAATAGGTATGACATGCCACCATCTATTATTATCCACCATTGGTTGATAAACAACCTAATTCAAACACAAATACAATCATGTTACTTTTCTTGCATCAAATATTTAAAAGCGAGTATTTTTATATGTGTGGACAGTACCTGTTCACATTGTTGCGGTAGTAATAGTGTGTCTTCCTACTTTGCCAAAACTTTGTGGAGTCAATAGTTACAAAGCCACTTGCATGGCGTTTGATTGTTGCATTAGGGCCTCTTTCCACCACGTCCTTAAACCACTTTACATCCAAAACATACACAAAGAAGCGTCGAAAGTCAAGCATAATACTATCTTGGATTATGCCACAATAATCATCCATGGCTCCATTGGCTCCCTCAAAGCTAGCAATGACGCCGCAATCTTGTGTGTTTCTCTTATCATCAATCCGTTGTGTTCGAAAATGCTTGCCCTCACACCATATAGCATTGAACATAGTGCACTACACCAAGAAAAAATCAATTAAATAAGCAATCTAAATTATTGAAAGCTCCTAACTTATGCATAACATTCTATATACTGACCTTGCTCATGCATCCCCTAGCATACTCCCATTCTTCTATTGTGATATGCATCCCCTCGTCTTTCTCTGCTTTCTCCATTTCATCAAGTAGCCAATCCACATGAATATCCTTTGGAAGTGCTCTTAGATACTGAGAGTATGGCACACGAGATCCGTGGTGTGTACGAAAGAGGACCCTTTCTTCTTGTCTTCTTGCCTTTGCATCCTCGTATCTTGTCACCCATCTTTTCATCACATCACTATTAAGCATGCAAAAGAGGTTGATACTATTATGCAACTCTGTGTCTATTACTTTGTTGTGTCCTTTCCCTTGAGGCACAATAGAGGTTATCCTTAGGTCTTCATCATCTCTCCATAGTCATGGGAGAGAGCTATCCACATCAACAAGAAACTCAGAAATATATAAAGTGACTCTTGTACCAACCAACCCTCGGCCATGCTACCTTCGGGTCTTGCATTTTGTCTCACGAAGCCCTTCAAGGTCTTCATGAAGCGCTCGAGGAAGAACAACCATCGTGCATGTATAGTACCGCATATAGCAATCTCATCCACCAAATGCACTATAAGATGTAGTTGGCTTGTGAGAATAGAACATGGAAATGTCTCCTCCACTAAACAAACCACCTCCATTGACATAACTCGAGCATTCTCAAGCGTGGTGGGATCTATTTCCTTTGAGCTCACATACCTAGAAATAAAAAAGTACACCATATTAGCAATATGCATTCAAACTTGCATGGAGCATTGATACGCATCATATTTTGTATCAATGCTCACCCATCTTGTAAATACAATATTTCATGTCCTTCGAAGCACTACATGAAATGCTAGTAGGTAGTATGAATTGAACCCATGAGAAGGTGGTTGATTAGTTGCTTATAATTATTCACTCATACATTTGGAAGGAAAAAGATATTATGCACATAAAATACTTACTTGGAGCATCTTGTGTCAATCATGAGATTTCAAGCCATATAATTGCTCTACACCTCTTTTCTTGCTCTTTGTAAAGGCTCCCTTCAAACACCTCATGCATCCAGTGGGAGTATGAATTGTAGTAATAGCGCACTTCACCATCGCCATCTCTATCTTTGATAACATCCACGGTGCACGAGGTAAAAAAACACGCCCATTTGGTCTCTCTTGTGGTCAAGCTTCACGCATCCTCCATGTGGTATGTAGATCCTCCCTTATGCCTGTGGAATCTCGTGTCCCATTCAAATGCTCCCAAATGGTAGATGCCACATTCTTGAAGATATGCATGGGATCAAGCAGGTGATTGATCTTGAGGTGGGACCAATATGGTAAACGATAAAAGATGGAGTATCTAAACAAAATAAAGTGTTAGCGGGAAATCTTTATTTCCAGCCAATATAGCACACAATAGTTAGAAACCCTTACCGGCTCATGCCAAGTGGTGGAGGAGTCGTGGAACCGTCCCAAATTCTCATCCAATATCCCATGGTGAGTGATTGTGGGAGGACTTCATTCCAAGGGGCAACATATCTAGGATGATCAGGTAGGAGAAATCGATGGTGATTCTCATAGATGACCTTATTCAATGCGTCTACCCGTAAGGCAACTAGCGAAGGACCACAAACAGGACATGCATGGTAACCCAATGTAGTGAGACCTGAATAATAGATGCAATTAAGAGTTGAAGGTGGGTCAAGGTGCCACATCCTTTGCCTATTCATAATTAGAAGTGCAATGCTTACCTGAACACTTGCCATAGCCTGGGAAGTCATGCATCGTCCACATCAAGACTGCTTTGCAGTTGAAGTCTCGTGACAAGGGAGGCCTACTCACATCAAGCACCTCGATACCTCTCCAAAGTATCTCTAGCTCATCAATCAAAAGCTCCAAATAAACATCAGGGTTTTTGACTTTATGTTTCCTTGGAATTAGAAGGGACAGCATAACATGTCCTTTCTTAATAGCCATAGAGGGTGGAAGATTATAACTCACCAATATCGCTAGCCATACACTGTAAGAGGTGCTTTTGAGACCAAATGGGTTCACACCGTCCATACCCAATCCAAGTCTCAAGCTCCTAGGTTCTTCCTTGAAGCTTGGCCATGTGTCTTCAATATGCTTCCATGCAGGAGAGTCCGCCGGAGTTCTCCACTTGCCATCGGGTTGATCGATGGGAGGAATGCCATGACATAAGCTCTGCAATAGATTTGCACTTGAACATATGTTGGATGCGAGGGATTATGGGAAAATGTCGCAGAACCTTACGAGGCACGTCCAAAGTTTTGAGATCTGCTCTATATCTTGCCTCTCCACAAGTAGGACACTCTCGTGCATCCTTATGTAGTCCACAAAACAAAACGCAATCGTTGACACATGCATGGATGCGCTTGTAATCTAATCCTCCAAGAGGGGTCACATGTTGCCTTGCCATATCTCTTGAGGTCGGTAATTTATTCTCCCTTGGAAGCATTTTACACAATAGCCTACACGTGAAGACCATAAATGAGGAAAAGCATTCGAGTAATTGACCCACTAGCATAACTCACCATGTTTGCAAAAGCTTACTTGAGTAATGCATTCAAACTTGCATTGCTCCATCCATAGATGGTTTGCAAGTTTAGTAACTCAAGGGAGGCACATAGAACAGAGAATGTGCACCCCTCAAACAGTGGAGTCGATGTTGCAGTAAAAAGATCATCCTGCTCCATGCTATCATCCCTCCCTTGATGGACATATAAATTCTGCACCATATCATCAAACACCTCCTCCTCCACGGCTTCATGAGGTAATGGTGGAGGGCTACTATCACCATCACTCCATGCATCCGTAACGGTCCCTCCTGAAGATCCCACCTCATATCGCTGATGCTTTGCCTCCTCACGGCGAGCATAGGGCAACATATGGAGGTGTGGCACTGCATCCTGTATCAAATTAAAATGAGATCATAACTCAAACATATGAACACCCATAGGTATCTCAATCAACCTTAACTCTTTAACACTTACCATGTTTACGGTTGCATCCCATTCTCCATACTTTGAGATGTGATTGAGTGTAATCCTGCATGCATGATACATGTTTCCTTGACATCGATCACACATACATTTGATTTTTTGCTCCAACTACATTTCGCGATGGTGGATACGGAGGGATTCATCCTCACTGGAGCTACTTATTGAAGATGAAGACATCCTACAAACAAACAACCCAAAAAAATTTGCTCTTCTTCAAATGTTTCCCCTAAAACTGTGTCGCGCGTCTAAAAGAGCGTTTGTTTGTTCTATGGTACGCGTCTAAAACCGTGTCTAAAATTGCATCTACCCTATGTATAGAGACACACTTATAGATGTGCTATTAGATGTGCCTATAGATGCGGCTTTTAAACCTGGTTTTAGAGCACTCGCTTTGCTTTTCTTCACACTACTTATACTTTGCACGGCTTGCTTGTTTCGTTATTAGTTGATCCACAGTTTCGACACTTAAGAGGAGGGCACCTACAGTTGCTTCCAAGCTTACACTCAAGAGGAAGGCACCCACACTTACTTCTAAGCTTAAAGGAGAGGAGGGCAAACAAGGAGGAGAAGCTGCAACTTTGAAAAAGGAGAAGAACCTTCCATACCTATATTCAAGGTAAGTCTTTTTGTAGTTGATCTTTTTTGGAAGTTTGCTCTCTTTGGATTTGTACTTTCTCGTATCCAAGTCTCTTTGTATTTGTACTTTCTCCTATCCAAAAACTGCATGATATGGGTATCAGTGTCATGTTTATGTGTCGGCCGCAATGTCCTTTTCTACTTTTTAGAAAAGTCTGTCTGTCAGAGCGCGTCTAAAACTGCATCTATAGGTGCGTCTAAACGTGCATCTAGGTTGTTTGCAGACACAGATAGCCACGTCTTTAGACACGCTATTATATGCAAAAATAGACGCGCTAATCAGATGCGTCTATAGACGCGCTTTGACAGTAACCCGATTCTCTCTTCCCTTCCCCTTTCTTCACAGCTCATTAGTAATAGATTTTTTTTCTTTTTTCCAGTTCAACATGTGGCCAAGAAGCGCTTCCAGCTCACCTAATCCCCAGCATTCTATTTGGAAGGACTTATATAACCTTTTAGGACACCCTCCTAGTCATGCGGAGTTATACGGGTATATAATGAGTACTCTAAACACTCCCCAGGAGTCGGCACTACAAACTCCAAACCATACCACACCTGCTGAGATCACCCCAGTGGAGTCAGCACAGCCATCTTATGCCCCTTCTTATGCCCCTTCCCCCATGCCGTCAAGAGTTCCTTCTGTCTCGCAAAGCCATCGACGTACTCCTGTGTAGTCTAGACTCGGTTCTCCAGCTACGAGTGGTTAGCGTAGTCCCGTGCAGTCTCCAGCTACGAGTGGCCAGCGTACAAGCTCGACACGACACGGTAGCAGGTGTAGTAGCAGGGAGAGCGGTGGGGGATGCATGGCACAATGCTTTGGGAGAGGTGGCAATGGGGACGATGATGATTCAGATGATTTAGACGTGCCTCCGGGTGATGGTACGATATTCTATGACATCACTCAAACAGGAGGCATCTTGATGGATACGCGGGGGAAGGGCATCATGGCCTTCATGCACTCTGTAATTGCTAACAAGTATAGAGATTGCTTTATCCACTTCAAAGACCAGCCAAAGAGGTTGGCTGATGAGACCCTCGCTGCTATTCGCTCTAGGTATCCTAACCCCCCAATCACCAGTTCATAGATAAATGGGCCAAGTCAAATATTGTTACGATACTTGGTAATAAAAGATCTTCGCTTAAGAGGCAGGCACTAGCGGAGCTTGCCAGGCTTGAGGGAGGTCAACCACCAAGGGGCCCGCCCCACACCGCTCACAAGCGTGAGTGGAAGAAAGCAATGAAGTCAGCAAGGGAGGACCCCAGTGTGCAGCACGTGGAGGCATGAAGGATCCAGATGGAGGAATATGGAAGCGCGCATTTTGGACCAGGGGGTGTTGAATCATGGGAGGCCCAATTTGTAAGTATCGATCTCAAATTCTATTGCTTATGTAGTTTATTAGGAGGTTGTTTCTTTGTACTAATCCCTCCGCAAATTGTGTCGTCTTGCAGCTTGAGATCATGGGCAGATACCCTACTCCTGTGGAGATAGCCTACCACCATCACCATCGCAGAGGAGATACATGGAGGCACTTCTATGATGACGGGTTGATTACTGAGGAGCAGTATACCCAAGCTACTGGAGCGGCCCCCGAGGTATTTGAAAGTAATTAAATAATGCCAAAATTATAAGTAAAGATTTGATTTTTCATACATTGATATATGTTGTCCCTTTTTTACAGGCCCATGCACAAGACGACGAGGAAGACGAGGAAGGAGGTGCAGAAGGGAGCGCAGAAGGGAGCGTGGAAGGGAGCGTGGACCTGGAGAACATAGATTAGTCATAGAAGTAGTGCTAGCTACTCTTTTTTGTACTTAAAGCCACTGGCTTGGCTTCGTGCCTCTTGTATATACACTCCTCTTATTTTTTGTACTTGAAGCCACATGACGTGGCTTAGCTTCATGCTATATGTATATACAAGCACTTTTTGAGCTTTCAATTTTATTGCATTTTGGAGTTGTAATGTTTTATTTGGAATTGTAATTAAAATGCATTCTGTAAATTTAAAAAAAATAATTATAAAGTGCATCTATCAGTGCGTCTATAAACGCGTCTATATGCGCGTCTGTCTGTTCGATAAGTGTCTATTTTTGCATCTATAAATGCATTTATAAAAGCATCTATTTAAGCATCTAGATGCGTGTCTATACGTGTGTGTATCTGCTATATAGACACGTTGGTAGATGCGGGTCTCCAGATGCAAAAATAGATGTGCAAATAGATGTGCCCGTAAGTTTTTTATTTAGTTCACTAAATGCGTCTGTGTGTGCATCTATGGGTGCTTTGTCTTGTTGTGTACTATTGCAAATGTACAAAAACAATGTCCCATAGCTTAAAGCTACATCAAGCTAGGTATGGCAAGGAGATCGATAGAAAAGACCTGGCCTCATTGATCAACTGGTTGAAATTCATTTTCTTGTAATTCATAAGTTCATCCTTCACTACAAAACCATCCCTCAGATTTGCATACAATGTCAAGCACATGCCTCCACTCATCTTGTTGCTTCTTTTTGTTTTGGGTGTTGTAGCCTTATCTTTCATATTGGTTCCCTTATTATCAAAGAAGCCCATGAACTTTTGCTGTGTGATTCATCTTTCCACTGCCATCTGCCACCCTTGCATCCTCACGCACCTACATCCTCCACTTCCTCTCCAGTGCTGCAATACCTATTAGTTGTGGAAAAGAATTTTCCATTACTCTGTTGGAAAAGATGTGCAACAACAACTTTCACATTTTGCCCCCCCCCCCCCCCCCCCCAAACTGTTTACAATGATATCCCATGCATTAGTTATCTCCAATGTTGAGAAAAGCATATCTTGGACCATTGCCTACAAAAAAAGGCTCTTGAGTGATAGGGATGTGCTAAATAATCTAAACCTGGCATAGGTTCTAATATTGACTGCTTATGATATTCTCACAAAAAAATTTTCACTAAAATTCAAATGGATGTATGATATACCTTGACCTTTTTAGGGCAAAATATTGTGCTGGTTGTCCCTCTTCCAACAATAATCTATTGTTTGTTGAACAATCTATGAAAGGCCTTCTTGGGAATCTTTGACTTAGAGCTGCCCAAAGTAATAGATTCTTAACGTGTTGTTGTTGAACTGGTCAGCTAAGCACGAGGAGATAACCATCATGATCTAGCTATGAAGAACAAATTTATGCTGTGTGGGAGGCAAGTCTGTCAATGTTTGCCTCTGGATGATTTCTAAGAAACATAATAAATTTGGTTTAGCTTTTTGATGTATAGTACATTTACTAATATGTAGCATATGGAGGATGATCATGGCTATGGTGGTGATGATGATTAGTGATATGAGAGAGGAGGCCATTACCCATGAGGACGAGCCTGCCATTGGTGATGTTGATTTTGATGAGCACTGTTACCTAGAAAAGCAATCATGACAAGAGGCTAGACACTAAGCATGGCGATGCTCAAGGGCCATAGAGGAAAGGAGAACGTGAGGGCAAAAAATTATCATGGAAGGGGAAAAGGGATTAGAAGGGGAGGGAATGAAGAGGGAGACTATGGCACAAGGGGAAAGGGAGAGGGGGAAGAGAAGCATGTACATGATGGGAGGAGGAATGTAAAGATGGAGACATCAAGGGAAGAGGGCCATGCTTTATTTGAAAGGAAGGGAAGGGAGAAATCAAAGTACTAACTAGGTGGCTTTACAAAGAATGAGCATGTCTCATCAAGGAATAGCCCCCTCCTTTTATAGCGAAGAGAGAGGGTCACTCCCAATAAATGCATCCTCCCACATGCATGGTGTGTGTGGAAGAGTCTCCCATGTGGGCTAGGTGGTTACGCACTCTCAATTGTGTGCGATAATGCTTGGCCACATTTTTCCACATATATCAACTCCCATATCCCAAGTCTAGGAGGACAAGTGAAGGGTTGGCACAAGGAATCTTGCCACCTCATCCTACTTTCCCCATTATTTAACTTGCACTCTTGGACCTTCTATACCTCCCCCACATGGGCCTATCCTATATGGAGGGGATAACCCAATATAATATCCATCTCCACCTATTTTATATTACTTCTCCCATGGACTTTGGGCTATATCTCACTAAATGCAGGCATGGGACCGCCTAGTTGGAGGCATGGCACATGAAGGAGCCATGCCACCTTAACATTTTATAATATTACTTCCATGGATTATGTACAACACACCTTATGGGTCCTCTTATGTGGAAGGGTGGCACATGGTCATGCCCTGCCACCTCAACCTTGGGCCCTATGCACTCCATATTTTATTATACTATTGCCACACATACAAGCACATACTCATATTTATGCCTTTTTACTTTGGTCAAATTTATCCATAACAGTTTCCCCCCCTAGGCAAGGAATGCACAGCATTTCCATGCCTAGGACCATCACACACAAAGAAGGGCTTAAGATATAACCTTCTTGCCATATGGCTCATGTAGCTCCTGAACTTGTACAGACCCATCGGTACATTCCTTAATGACTTTGTATGGACCGGTCCACAGTGGTAGAAACTTCTTATCCATTTCGTGGTCCAATCTGTTATCAAAGCATAGAACAACATCCCCCTCAGCAAAGTGTCTTTCCCATCCCTTGCCAATCTTAGCAATATCCAAGTGGGCATTTTGTCGATTCTTTTGGATCTCTGTTTGGTGTAGTGCAAGGCATTAGGTTTCATCTAACTTCTCAAGTTGCACCAATCAGGCCTCTACATGTTGATCTTATGTCATCCTTTGTACTTGTGCCAATCTCAAAGCTGGAATCTCTATCTCTAGTGGTAAAATGGCCTCAGTACCGTACACCAACTCAAAAGGAGTGTGACCTATAGATGTTTTATGAGCGATGTTGTAAGCCCATACGGCTTCTGTGACCTTCTGATCCCACTGGCTCCTGTTCCCTATGGCCATTTTTCCCATTGTTTTACAAAGGAGGCCATTGGTCCACTCCGTTTGACCCATGGATGCTGGATAATAGATGCTAGAAGTGCGGTGATCAATACCCATGCAATCCATGAGCAATTCCACTACTTCATTTAAGAATGGACTCCCATGGTCAGAAACTATTTCCATGGGTGTCCCAAACCTTGTGCAGATATGTTCAAATATGGAATTTGAAACTGCCTTACCATTTGCAGTGGGGAGGGTGATAGCTTCAGCCCACTTAGTGACATACTGAGTGGGTACCAAAAGATACTTCTTTTTGCAGGTAGTCATGGGCAAGGGCCTGGCAAAATCTATTCCCCACTTCTGAAACGGATCGATGGATATCACTGGGTGATGTTGCCCAGGATGCAAATCCTTCCTACCAAAGAATTGGCATGGTTCACAGGTTTTGCAATACAAACAAGGTCAGCCAATAGTATCTAGCATGTAAAATCTTCTTAGCTGTATAGTCACTGGCATAGTGGCCTCCACAAAATCCATCATGATAATGCTTCAATACCTTAGGCACTTCATATGCATCAATGGCCCATATTAGTATCCCATCCATGCCTTGATGGTACAAGACCCCATCAAAGAGAGTGTAGTGCCTACTATCTCTTCAAATCTTCTTTCTCTCATAGCTAGTACTTTTTAGAGGAAAGGAGAAAGCAATCAGAAACCTATAGATACCACCATACCATGGATCCCCAACTTCTATGGCTGCTACAAGGGTTACATCGAGGCACTCCTCTAAATCAATCAAAGAATTCTTCAAGTTGGAACAACGCCCTTTTACAATTTTGAAAGAAAAATCATATTCTTGTAGAACTGCCAACCATTTGGCCAACCGGCCCATGGGATTTGGTGATTGAAGAACCTACTTTGCAAGACCATTGCTAGAGATTATAATGAAGGACTTCCCAGCCACATAATGCTTAAATTTCTCAATGCAGAACACCAAAGACAAGGCATGCTTGTCAGCCTTAGAGTAGCATCATTGAGTTTCGAGCAATTGTCGAGAAGCAAATTGAATGGGATACATGAACCGATCCTCCCCTTGCTGGAGAAGAATACCTGCTAGAGTGTGCTCACCAAACCCAAGATTGATATAGAATGTCTTTGACCAATCTGGATTGTGTAGAATGGGTTCTGAAGCCAGAGCATTCTTGATTTGTGCAAACCCATGATCATAATCCTCATTCCAAGAGAAATCAACCCCATCTTTCAATAGCATAGTCATGGGTCATGTCAAAGCAGTGTATTGATCAATGAAGCGGTGATAGTATCCTGCTAGATTGACAAATGAGTGTACCTGACATGTGGTTGTTGGTAGGGGGAGCTTGAGGATAGCTTCTATCTTCTCAAGATTAGGCTTGACACCCTCAGATGAGACAATATGTCCCAGTAACCTCCCTTGAGTGGCTCTAATGGTGTATTTCTCCAAGTTGAAACTACCATTCGCATCATTGACCCTTTGGAAGGCCAACCTAACCTTCATGACATGCTCCTTACACAATGAGAATATACAGAAGTCATCTAAAAACACCTCTAAGAAATCCCCCAAATAAGGAGCAAACACCATCTGCATAAATCTTTGAAAGGTAGCAGGAGCATTGGTGAGGTCAAATGGCATTACTTTGAATGCAAATGTCCCCCAGGATGTGGCAAATGTGGTTTTAAGCACATCTTCTTGGGCAATTCTGATTTGATAAAACCCGGAGTAACCATCACGAAAAGTATACATCTCATGACCACTTACCTTCTCAAGAATGAGGTCTTGAAAGGGCAGAGGATGATGATCCCTCTTGGTGGCTGCATTGAGTTTCTTATAGTCGATGCAGACCCGCCACTTGTTGTTTTTCTTTGGGGTGACTATCACTAGTAAAACCCATTTAGTATTGTGAATTGGAACAATAAACCTAGCTTCTATAAGTTTTTATGACTCTAAGTGCAAAGCATTAGTCTATAGGGGCCCTAATCTCCAATACTTCTGAGCCACAGGCTTCGCATCAGGTTGCAGCTCTATCTTGTGCTCTATGACAATCACATGGCGAAGGTGGTGGTAGCTAGTTGTGAGGAGGTCAGGGAAATATTTGACATTTCTAGGAACTCGTCTTTCTCACTTGGAGTGAGATCTGGGGAAAGCATAGATTCAAGCTATTGAGGACTAGCTGTTACCTTTTTTGTAGGTGGCGGGGTTGGAGACACCCCCATCATGTAAACTTCCTCCTCTGAGTACTCCTCCTCCCTGTCTGATTATTCCATTGATTTAGACACTGAGGATGAGAGAGTATCACTGTCTTGCTCCTCTTCTTCTTCTGGTTTCGTGGCACCTGGTTGCACCGGGATATTCTATTTAGAAGCACCAAAAGACATGTGTCTTGTCTTCCAATAGCTGATTGCATCACTCTTTCTCAACCATGGTCTCTAGAGTATGGCTGGGTAACTCCTTCCTGTATCTTCATTGTCCACTGCATAGAAATTGACGGTGGTGTTCAACCCATTGACAGTGATGGGAAAATCCTCAATGACTCCCAGGGTGGTGAGTCATCAACCATGTGCTACCTTGATTCGAGTGGAGGAATGCCTTGTACATTTCCAATTCAATTTCTTCATGATTTGGGGCACCATGATATTACATGCAGCTCCCTCATCAACACATACACTTTTGACATGGCAATTATCTATGATGACGTCTATTGTATGTGGGTGCCGATCAATTTCTTCAGAGATAGAAGAGACCTCTCGTACCTTTCCCTTTTTCTTGCTCCTCCTTACTGAGAGCCCTTATTGTAGCTCATGTCTCACCTTAGGGCTTAATGCTATTAGTTGAGGGAGCATGATGCTCAAAGACCGATGAGCAAGGTTCTGAACGATCGAATAGTCTGCTTTCCCTGAGCCGATGGGAAAATCTGAGGGTGACCACTTACTCCTATGAGATCTTTTAGTCTTCTTTGTTGGTGGATCTGCCATCTCAGCATCTAAGGGATTTGAGAAGGACACCTTCTTCCTGGGGTGGCCCGGTCCATGGTTTGGAGAGGGGTCTGAGGTGGTATGACTTCTTTTCTCGAGGTCAAGCATCTTTACGTCAGAATCCTCAGTGCCTAATTCACTTAAAAGATTCACCCTTGGAATATTGGGACATTCCATGTGATAATGATCGTTCTGGTGGCACTCGTAGCACACAACATTGGCACGTTTCTTGGAGCGTGATTGGATTGATTTTTGATGCCCACCATCTCAAGCCGAAGATCATTCAGGGCCTTGGCTAGGTCATTGTCCTTGAGTTCTTTAGCAGGAGGGGCTGGGGGAGTAGGAAGGAGGGGGGCTCATGGGCGAGGCTGGGGAAATCTTCCAGGCAAAGGTTGAGGATATACTCCTTGTTTAAGGTAAGCATCTAAGGGAGGACCATACATTTGAGGTGGAGGTGATGGATACATCCCTGATGAGGGGTGGGGGTATGCCCCTCAGTTATACCCCCTAGGTTGTTGTTGCAAGAATTGAGGGGGTTGCTGAGGGACGATCGTCTTCTTTGAAGTGGGGTCAGACTGAACTTTATCAAACTTTTGAGCAATCTCATGTGCTAGCACCATAGTTTCTATATTCTCCATTCAATCTTGAGGTAGAATTCATCACTTGCTCCTGCTACAAGGTAGCCCGACACATGCAAAGTCATTCCAGATTGAAATCCGGCATTGTCCTCCTGCATGGCAATTAAACGGTCCAGGAGCACGGCTGCTTGATCCACACATCGACGCGCCGTCTCACCTTCTGACTGCTTCAAGTTTGCCACCTGCAGGTACACATTATCCGGCTCCTCTTCTTTGCCAAAATACTCAATCATCACTGCTGTCAACCTTGGCTAGCTTTGGCAAATGTCCTCGGCTTGCTTCTCATACCACACTTGAGCTAAACCCTCTAGAAATGTGGGAAGAACCAACAGCCACCTCTCTTCAGTAAGAAAGTTGAGAGAAACATAATGGTGCTTGAAGGCCACAAGATAATCATTTGGATTTTCTTCAACCTGACCACAGAACATGGGAATGTCAACCATGCTTGGAAAATGGAAAAGAGAGAGATGAAATGAGGCTTATCTATGGGCAAACAATGGAAAGAGGTAGCTTGAACTGAAAATTAGGTGAAGATACATCCACAAAGCACACATAGGCTGGGTAGGGTGTGATTGGTGTATTGTGAAATACTACACGGGAAGAATCTTCAGCATAGAATAGCTCATAGACAATCTTAAAAGGACCAACCCTCATGATATCACATCTATCTTTACAAGCGAGGGCAGAGACATGGCACTGCATGAGGTTGTTCATCAATGCAAACAAGAATGCCATGACAAATGTCAACAGTTGGAGAGCTTGCACATCACCTTCAACTTCTTCCAGTTCTTGTAATCGCCATGCTATTTCTTCAAGGGGTGTGCGGTTTGGCATCCTCCTTTTGACCAATGTCCTTGAGGACCTTTCTGATGATCTTTCGAAGTCGGTAAACTCGTATCAAATATGCCCAACACTTAGTTTCATGATGACCACAATCTTTGCATTCCTTACAAATCCCAATTTGGTGGATTAGGGTATTTTTCTTTTAATTCATCGATGACCGCCTGCTTCTTTTGGTCATCTTGATACTGCCAATCAGTAGCAATGCCACTCTTGAAGTGGTGGCACCTTTGATAGAGGAGTTACAGATGTTATGGAGAGGAGTGCGGGTCTTTGATATTTCCAGAGCTCCTAGACATACCAATGATATTTTGGTCAGGGGTATCTTGATGTGGACCATGCATGACTACCCAGGATATGGAGAGTGCGCAGGTATGTGGTTGTGTCTCCACATGTATAATATAGGATTATGCGTTTATGACTCTCTTTCACATGCATGTCTTATACTAACACATTCATGCATGCATGCAGGACTTGTTACGAGTGGGTACCATGCTTGTCGTGTTTGTGGACCGGGTTTGAAATTGCTTGCACAATACTCCAAACATGTGAGAAAAAATCTTTATGAAGGTCATGCGCGATACCTTCCGCTAGACCATCTCGCATGTGGAGGTTAGCTTAATCCACCACCATCATATTTGAAGGCAAGTGACTCGATTAAGGCTTGGAGCATGAATGCAGAGGAACCTCCTCCTGGTATGAAGAGCCTATCGATCTTTCATGAGCTTCCTTATTGGGGTCAGTTACAAATCAATCATCTCTTGGATCCCATGCATATCTTCAAGAATGTGGGGGCTACTATTTGGGCACACTTGGTTGGTTCCAAAGACTCGAGAGGAGTGTGAGAAGACTTGCGTGCTATGAAAAGGATGTCTCGTTTGTGGCCCCAAGTGCATGCTTTGGGGAGACTTTGGGAAACGTCATCCTCCAAAAAACAACATGGATCCTCTCTATGAGAGAGGAGGCAGTCGTCAAGGCAGACATTGCCTCTTTTCAAACACCCATAGGGTACATGCATTGCTTGAAAGGACCATTTTCAAAGGAAAATAAGCTTAGTGGGCTCAAGTCCCATGATTGGCACAAGGTCTTACAAGATTCTAAGCTGTAGGATTAGTGTACCGATAATCGTGATGCGTTAGCATAATTATGATCATGTTATATTATTGACATGACTTCTTTGTTGATAGTTCATCCTCCCAATTACAATAAAAGGGGGCCTCAGGGGGGTCACTGTATAGAAACCCTCTATACCACGTGCGTTCAAGGCCTATTTCTAAAATCCCTTATTTGTAAATTTTTCATTAATAAAATGTACCCCTTTTCTATACAAATCTGTAAATTTTTTCCAAAACTATTTTAAATAGTCCCTTATGTATATTTATTTCTGTAAATTTTAGAAATAAAAAATATCCTTCTGTTGAACTCACGTGATAGGGTTACATATGATGAGTGACCTCCCCGAGAAGGGGGCTTACAAAAAGATGTTAGAAATGCTATATTCAAGATCAGTGGTATTGTGAGGTATGCTTACAAAGGAAATAAATCCCACCACACTTGAGAATGCTCGAGTTAGGTCAGTGGAGGTGGTTTGTTTAGTGGAGGAGAAATTTCCATGTTCTATTCTCACAAGCCAACTTCATCTCATAGTGCATTTGGTGAATGAGATTGCTATATGCGGTACTATACATGCACGATGGTTGTTGTTCCTCGAGCACTTCATGAAGACCTTGAAGGGCTTCATGATACAAAATGCAAGACCCGAAGGTAGCATGGCCGAGGGTTGGTACAAGAGTCACTTGTATATATTTCTGAGTTTCTTGTTGATGTGGATAACTCTCTCCCATGACTATGGAGAGATGATGAAGACCTAAGGATGACCTATATTGTGCCTCAAAAGTAATAGACACGAAGTTGCTTAATAATATCAACCTCTATTTTGTGCTTAATAGTGATGTGATGAAAAGATGGGTGACAAGATATGAGGATGCACAGGCAAGAAGACAAGAAGAAAGGGCCCTCTTGCGTACACACCACGGACCTCGTGTGCCATACCCTCAATATCTAAGAGCACCTCCAAAGGATATTTATGTGGATTGGCTACTTGACGAAATGGAGAAAGCAAAGAAAGATGAGGGGCTGCATATCACAATGGAAGAATGGGAGCAAGGTCGGTATATAGAATGTTATGCATAAGTGAGGATCTTTCAATAATTTAGATTGCTTATTTATTTGATTTTTTCTTGGTGTAGTGCACTATGTTCAATGATGTATGGTGTGAGGGCCAGCATTTTCAAACACAACGGATTGATGATAAGAGAAATGCACAAGATTGCGGCGTCATTGCTAGCTTTGAGGGAGCCGATGGAGCCATGGATGATTATTGTGGCATAATCCAAGATATTATTAAGCCTGACTTTCGACGCCTATTTGTGTATGTTTTGGATGTAAACTGGTTTAAAGACGTGGTAGAAAGAGGCCCTAATGCAACAATCAAACACCATGCAAGTGGCTTTGTAACTATTGACTCCACAAAGTTTTGGCAAAGCAGGAAGGACACACTAGTATTACCGCAACAAAGTGAACCGGAACTGTGCACACATATAAAAATATTCGCTTTTAAATATTTGATACCTTCGATGCAAGGAAAATGACATGATTGTATTTGTGTTTGAATTAGGTTGTCTATCAACCAATGGTGGATAATAATAGATGGTGGAATGTCATACCTATTATGCCACGTTCCAAAGTGATGTATAGTACATTTACTAATATGGAGCATATGGAGGATGATCATTGCCATGGAGGTGATGATGACCATCATACGAGAGAGGAGGATGATCATGAGATAGGAGATACAGATATTGAGGCCATTACCCATGAGGACGAGCCTACCATTGGTGATGTTGATTTCGATGAGCACATGAGTAGCACAAATAGTAGTGGGTTGAATGTATTTGTAGATCTAAACACTTGTTTGGATTTTGAAGTAGATAGTTTGGCAAGGGTTGATCTCATTGAGGATGAGATTGAACCATAGCCCATCATTGATATTGGCCCATCATTGAGGATGAGATTGAACCGTAGCCTGAACCATAGCCCATCATTGATATTGGCAAAACTATTTTACATATTGTCTCATTCTCCTAACTTCACTTAATTCTTGTATATGTGGGCTTGCAAAAAAGTATTGATGTTTTTGTTAAAATTATGTGCTTTGGTAATCATGGGCAATGTTTGGAAAGTAGTGATGTACACCAAAATCTCACTTTTTGTATTCTCTGTTTTATGTCTAATTCTCAGTATAGATGTGCTAATAGACATGCTAATACATGCACAAATAGTGTTGGGGAATTGAAGGGAAAGCATGAAGTGAACACAAAATGAGAATTCTTGCTTATGGAATGAAGAAAGGTGAGGTCCTTATGTAGGCACCTCTTTCATGATCATTGACATCATGGATGACGTTAGATCTCCACAATCATCTCCTCAATCAGTTCCTAGATTCTCTCAATCATCCTATGTGGCATCTACCACCACCTAACAGTGCTTATGGGCACCTAATTGTGCCTCTAGCACACACACATAGAAACCAAGGTGTGCCTGGGGCATACACCTTGAGATATCCCCATCATACCCCCCCTCAAGGGAATGCCTCACGCTATGTCAAGGATACATCTAGCCTCATAGTTTCTCATGCCATCTCATGGTGGTCAAGGATAAATCTATGGCTAGGTTCTCATGCTAGCAAGGGGTTCCCAAGGTGTACATGCACACAATGTCTGCAGGAGGTACCATGGAGCAAAACACATACACATGGCCTACATCATATGGTGACCAGAGGTGTATACAAAACACACAATAGTTTATTTCATTCATTTTGGAGGACTATCTAAGCTAAGTACCTTGACTCAACATAAAAAAAGAGAGATCTGGAGCATATATGGAGATGGTTCAAAAAGCATAATCTTCATAGGATGCCTCATCTTGTGGAGGCACATCAACTAAAAGTAGATTGGCAGTCTCTGGTTTTGTAGTTGCTTCCTTTTTGGCCTTACAATACTTTTCATGGTGATTGCTTTTGCCACAATGTTTGCAAGGATTGATCTTGAAGCAATCTTTTGAGAGGTGATTAGTCTTCCCACAATGTTTGCAAGGTGAAAACTTGCCCTTCTGGATTTTTATGGCATAGGTTGTGTCATTGCCTCTCCGAAGTTCCATGTGCCTTTCTTCTTCTTGAAGAGCAGTAATAAGACCTTCAAGAGTAGGATTAGGAAGATTTTTCAAAGTGGTAACAACATGATCATAATCTTCAAGCATACTTTTGAGCAACACTGCCATTGCATCATCTATAGTGATTGGAGAGTTGATAGAAGCAAGTTGAGTCATGAGACTCCACATATGATTGACATGGGTAGCCAAAGGAGTGCCACTAGCCATCTTCAATTCAAAGAAAGCAACTTTAAGTGACAATTTTGAGATGTGAGAGCTAGCACCAAAAACAATATCAAGCTTCTGCCAAGCTTCAAAAGGAGACTCCAAATCAAAAATGTGATGAATATAGTCATCTCCTAAGGCAAGAGCAATGATGCCATAGGCTTTCTCCTCTCTAGTAGGATCTCTTGCCGGGTGTGTTGGAGCTAAGGATTCTCCAGCATTAGAGGATGTTGAAGAAGAAGTTGAAGCAGGTTTGACAAGCCCCCACAGGTTTTCCCTCATTAATGCAAACTTAACCTTCATCTGCCATGTGTGAAAGCCTTTACCATTGAACTTATCCATATTCAAGAAGGTAGCCATGAGAGGGTCTAACCCAGAATGGGCAATGTCTACTCTCTTACAAGGCTAGAAAGAGTTGAAGGGCTTCAAAGTACAAGCATTTAGAGTAGCAAATTGTAGCCAAATTCCATACTACAAATCGATGATGCTTTCACTTGCATGCTTTATAGAGGTGACTAAATGAAAGTATTCCAATCAAATCCAGGTATAGCAACTTGAAACAAAGCTGTAGCCACAATTGTACTGATGCTATTTATCACTCTAAAACATCAAAAATGCTAAAGTAGCATCTAATGTAGCATCAAACTCACAACCTTTTCAAAACTGTCCAAAATAGAGGCCTTAACTTGGAGGGCTTGTATCTCACTCTTCAAAGCAAAGAAAAAATGGCTTTCTAGGTAGAAAAAAAGGTCATATACCACAAAAGAGCCTCTGAGGAGGAGAGGCGCAATTCCATGTCATGTCGCCATAGCTAGTTGCTTGAAAGTCGACTGGTTTTTCCTTGTTTTCTCCTTGAATATGCAGCCATTTCTACTCAAATTTCAACACAAGATGGCCCAAGGATGGAGAAACTTCCCCTAAAAGGAATTAAAGAAAGGGGGAGCAGATAGAGAAAATGAAGAAGATAGTTTCGACAATCTTCATGAAATGGCGATCAGCAGCGTAGTTGTTTCTTCAATTCCTTGCACGTGAAAGTTTGCCCATTTGAGAGGTATCTCCAGCTCATAGGATTTGGAGAATTGTGGAGAAACGAGGGAGAACAAGCTCTAGCAAGTTTTGGAAAGAAATGGTGAAGATGAAGAAGAAGAAGAAGATGATGTGGCACAAATGGGCCCAAGGAGGATCATAGTGCTCTGATACCACGTTGGGGAACTGAAGGGAAAGCATGAAGTGAACACAAAATGAGAATTCTTGATTATGGAATGAAGAAAGGTGAGGTCCTTATGTAGGCACCTCTTACATGATCATTGACATCACTGATGACCTCTGATCTCCACAATCATCTCCTCAATCAGCTCCTAGATTCTCTCAATCATCTTATGTGGCATCTACCACCACCTAACAATGCTTATGGGCACCTAACTATGCCTCTAGCACACACACATAGAAACCAAGGTGTGCCTGGGGCATACACCTTGAGATATCCCGTCAAATAGATGTACTGATAGACGTAGTGTTAGACGGGCCCGTATTTTCTCAGTGTAGATGCGCTAATAGACATGTCAATACACACACAAATAGATGAGCTATTAGATGCACTATTAGACATGCTCGTAATTTCTCTATTCAAGCAATGCCTATAGACGCGCCCGCTATTTTGCACGTCTATCAAGCATGTCTATAGTTGCTTTGTGTTGTTGTGTTTTTGAAGATAGAGATGTGGATATGGAGATGGTACTACCAATGCCGGATCCAATTGATCTAGATGAATCTAGCGAAGAAGATGAAGATCACAATATGAGCCAAGAGGAAGATGTGCATAATGACATCGCATGGGAGGAAGATGGAGATCACATATTGAGGAAGAAGACAACGATCATCAAGAATCACCACACTTTATTGAAGAATATGATCAAATACTTTTAGGTGAACAGGGATTAGATTGAGGAGACAAGCATAAGCCTACAAATAGGGAGAAAGCATAAGCCTACAAACAAGGAGAAAGAGGAGGAAGAGAAATACCAAAAAGAGAAGAGGTGAGTCTTCTTTCTTTCACCAAATATCGTTTTTTGTCCTTAACCTCTAAAAATCAAGCATGAAAATTAGTACATAGCCTTAACAATACAAGGAGAAACATGGTTCAACACTCACTAAACAAAATCTCACAAAAAATGAACCTACATTGCTTAAACAAAATCTCACAAAAAATGAACCTACAAGCAAAGAGGGAGAAGGGTGTAGACGGAGCACAAGTGTTGGGAGAGGGGCTGGGTAGGGGTGAGGAGTGGGGAATAGAGAGGAGGAAAGTGAGGTCATCGAATATAAGGTGGGAGGAGAGATTTTTGCTTCTCTCGCAATAGAGATGTGAAAGACGGCATCGTGCGGGGTTTTGGGTTTAAGCCCCCAGCATCACTATATAGCGACACTGGTCAATCACTATATAGCGACGTTTATATCCAAAAAGAGTCGCTATATAGTGATGGAACAGGATAAAGCGTCGCTATGTAGTGATGGTTCAGGGCACTTATGGTCAAAAGAGAGAAAAGGAGCTCATGGGTGGCTATTTTTCAGATCTTAATAGATTTCCTTGTAGCTCATGTTGTGATTTTAAAAGTGTGCAGATGGAAGGGATGAGTGGAAGCTCGTCAGATGATGCACCAATGCCCGGGAGTGCAGAGTGGCTTACAAAGAGGTTGTATTATCATTACATTCATTGCAAGCAAGAAGTACGACATCAATGTCATATTGTCATGCGCCACTTGCAGATGTATGGGGAGGACCCCGAACCAGTACCCACCATTGGTGTTGCACGTGGTGATGGATCATCAGTAAGTCAATGCTATGTGAGGCTGTGATTAATATTAGATACCATTATGACATGAAACCTTGAGACAAGATGAGGAGGGTGGCAAGGGTGTGCACATACCTTCAAACTTTGAGCAAGACTATAGTCTCTCGGATGATGACAACGGTATGGTGGACATGATGGATTCTATTTTTAGGGGCACTACATCACATGTACACGTTAGAGTTTGAGGTCAATATGCAAGAGTTGCAATCAACACAGTTGTATAAGGGTGCTGGGAAGTCTAAACTACGGGCTTGTCTCTCAATCTTGAATCTACAAGCAAATCATGTGTGTTTGTTTTGAGAATCATCATGTATGTTTTGAGAATCATCCTCTCTTTTCTTCCTCTTTTCTTCTCTCTTTCCTTCTCTCTTTTTCCCCACATGGAGCTTCAGTAGCCTACCATTGAGCAAACAGATACAGACTTTTGTCACTCTAATTCAAAGAATGTAGGAGTCTGTAAATGTTTGCTCAATGTTAGGCTGTAGGATTCTAAGCTTGCTCAATGTCTTATAGGTATTCTAAGCTATAGGATTAGTGACATGACTTCTTTGTTGCTTTGAAAGAGGGGAAAAGAGAAAGAAAAGGGGAAAAGATAGGTGAGAATCATCATTATTCGAAGCCTATGTATATTTGAATTGTGATAGGTTGCTCCAAATGTTGTCTGCACCAAATACCATGCCCGCATCAAGAGATGAAGTGAAGAAGATGCTAACAATGGTGGGTATGGATTATGATACCATCCATGCTTGCCGTAATGACTGTATTCTCTTTCGTCTGAGCATGGAGATTTGGCTAGTTTTCCAAAGTGTGTGGAACAATGATATAGAGATGACTTGCTGGGTGAGCAGATACCGATAAAGGTCTTGAGACACTTTCCCATCATTGAAAGAATACAGCACATAGTCCTATGCAAATCCGTAGCAGAGTTGATGACTTGGCATGCATCTCATCGGTCCACTGATGACACATTGAGGATTCCCGTAGATTGTGCAGCTTGGAAGCACATAGACAATCAATGGCCGGACTTTGCAAGGGAGCCATGCAACTTACATCTTGGGCTCGCCATGGACGACGTGAATCCTTTCGGGTTATGGTTGACATCTTGGTCGACATGGCCCATAGTCTTGGCAAATTACAATATTCCACCATGGCTAACAATAAAGAAGGGACACCTCATGCTTGCACTACTTGTGCTACGAAAGTACAAGGCCTAAAATATGGACTTGTACATTGCACCTTTGATAAAGGAGTTACAGATCTTATGGAAAGGAGTGTGGGTCTTTGATATTTCTTGAGCTCCTAGACATACCAATGATGTTTTGGTAAGCGGTATCTTGATGTGGACCATGCATGACTACCTAGGATATAGAGAGTGCACAGGTACGTGGTTGTGTCTTTATATGTATAATATAGGATTATGCTTTTATGACTCTCTTTCACACACATGTCTTATACTAACACATTCATGCACGCATGCACGACTTGTTATAAGTGGGTACCATGCTTGTCCTATTTGCGGACCGGGTTTGAAATCGCTTCCATGATACTCCAAACATATGAGGAAAAATGTTTATGAAGGTCATGCTCGATACCTTCCGCTCGACCATCTCACACGTGGAGGTCAGCTTGATCCACCACCACCATATTTGAAGGCAAATGACTAGATTCAAGCTTGGAGGGTGAATGGAGAGGAACCTCCTCGTGGTATGAAGAGGCTATCGATCTTTCACGAGCTTCCTTATTGGGGTCAGTTACAAATCAATCATCTCTTGGATACCATGCGTATCTTCAAGAATGTGGGGGCTACTATTTGGGCACACTTGGTTGGTTCCAAAGACTCGAGAGAAATGCGAGAAGACTTGCATGCTATGAATAGGATGTTTTGTTTGTGGCCCCAAGTGCATGCTTCGGGAAAAGTTATCCTCCCAAAAGCAACATGGATCCTCTCCACGAGAGAGGAGGCAGCAGTCAAGGCCAACATTACCTCTTTTCAAACACCTGCAGCGTACATGCGTTGCTTGAAAGGAGCATTTTCAAAGGACAATAAGCTTAGTGGGCTCAAGTCCCATGATTGGCACAAGGTGTTCCAGGTATTCTAAGCTATAGGATTAGTGTACCGATAATCATGATGCATTACTGTAATTATGATTATGTTATATTATGGAGAGGGGTTCTTTGTTGATTTGATAGTTCATCCTCCCAATTACAATAAAAGGGTGCTTACAAGAAGATGTTAGAAATGCTATATTCAAGATCAGTAGTATTGTGAGGTATGCTTACTATCAAATCGCATTGATTGCATTTTCTTCAATTTAATTTGAATAATCTGTAGACTCATTATGAATATGTCTTACATGGGCACGTGAAATAGGTGGATATCTCAAAAAGAGGTCTCTATATCAAGCATCGAGAAAGCTAGGGTGGAATCCATCAAAGCTGTATGCTTGCTTGAGAAGCACTTTCCCTTGAGCATTATGACAACTCAAGTCAGGTGGAGATCAAAGACTATGGGAACCTTTGCTCCAATGATTGCAAACTCTTTGTACAGGATCAACAGACGATGCACACAATCCTCCTTTAATGCAAATACGAAACTTGATTTGAAAAGACCCTATAACGTCTACTCAATATTATGTCCACGGATTCCAAGATATTAAATGATTGCTAAAACAAGATTGATCTATCTTAGGAAAGGTGATGCACTTCTTCTTTGTTATTGAATTTCAAAACCATGGTAGCCAACATGACCATGTATTTCTTTGGATACAAGACGCACCTACATATTCTATTTCAACAAATGCAGATATAGAAGAATTCATCAACAAATACATATGCTTTGACTTATCAAAGCTTGCCTTACCTAATCTAGGAATCCAATCCCATAAGCACCGAAAGAATTGCAAACGAAGAGGTTAAAAATGCCATTTTGGATTTCCTCATCGACCCATGCATGGAACCAAGCTATTAACTCCAGTAAATAAAGAAGACATCATATGTAATTCAAAATAGCAAATGAAACGTATAACCACACTTTTGGAGAACCCATCAATACATCAACAAAAATTTGATTAGTACCTCGAACAACTTCAGATGAATGAGGAAGAATACCTTCTAATACTATGCCCAAACATTATTATCCAACCTACAAAGTTTCTAAAGTGCAACCTAAAGGATTTCTTCACTAGCAACTTTAACCCAACAATAATCAAGTTATGGGGAGCTAATACTGACCTTCAATTCATTCTAAATCCACATGGAGCAACATCATACTACACTTCATACATGACCAAAGGAGACAAAGAGGCAATTGAGGCTGCTTGAAAAGCATTTATAGAGTGCATGGAATCATGTGCACCTCCTAACAAGCGTGTACATAAGGTTGGGAATGCAATACCAGACACACAACATATTAGTGCTCAGCAAGCTATGTAGTTATGCTTGTCCTTGCCTCTAGCTGCTTCTAGCACAAGACAATTCTCCTACATTAACACCAACCCTATAGATGAGAGATCCTTCCTATTGAAATGAAAGACAAGACTTAGAGAAATTGGACCTTGAGAGTAATGACATCTTCTTTGCATACATGGTCGTTAATTACTTACTATGAAATGCAACCATGTATGATGTTTGCTTGGAGTCATTCATTAGTGATTACGGAGGAAGAAAAAATGCCACTAAGAAACACAACACGAGAAAATTATATGTTTCAACAACTACAACAATGACAAGATGCAAAAAAACATTACAAAGAATTTTGTCTACTGTACTTGCCCTTCACAAAGAAAGAGAATTCCCTAAGTACAAACATCCCCACATGCAAAGACCTCTATGAAAATAACAAGGAAGATATAGAAAACAAGTGAATACCATTGAAGGCAACATCTTCAAATTCTATTATCACAAGTTCAACATTGTCTCAAAACTACAAACACCTAGCACAAAAGCGCCTTAATTTGACTTGCAAGTTGATCTTACTACAATGCAAAAGCAAAAGCAATTCATTGACAATGTACTTTTCACAAACAAAGCAAAACCAAATGACAAATACT
Source organism: Dipteris shenzhenensis (assembly GCF_047967505.1). Taxonomy (NCBI): domain Eukaryota; kingdom Viridiplantae; phylum Streptophyta; class Polypodiopsida; order Gleicheniales; family Dipteridaceae; genus Dipteris; species Dipteris shenzhenensis. Next base: position 15,066,194 of record NC_141602.1, on the reverse strand, counting down.
ACTCCACAATTTGAAGGTTGAATTCTAATTAACAAGCAATAGTACATGACATTTTTCTCAAGAAACGGTTAAGGCCAACAATACTCTTGCACATTTTTCTAATTGTGGTTAATGCAAGAATAGGGAAGACATTCACTTTGCTTGTGCTAGAAATTACAATCACCATAACTGTCACACACTGTTCTTTCACAATCACGATCAAAATTGTAGCAAGATAATAATCACGAATGAACAAGAAGAGAGATTCTAGTATGAATCAAACTGATGAGTCTTTACAACAATTTTGGAGAAGAATCACTTCGTGAAGGAGCTCGATACCACCCGTCCACCCTCGAGCTACCTCACTCTCACTCTCACTCGCATGAAGATGTTCAAATCAGATGATCAAATGATCAAATCTCAATCACACTCTCACTCTCACTCTCAAAATATCTTGATCTTATCTTCTTCTTTGCGTTGCCTCGATTCGCTTGCGCTAATTGTCACTTTCGCAGCACCTCGATAGTCGTGCCTTCTCTTCGCTCGAGTAACCTCGAGATGTATGCCTTCTCTTCTCTTTCACTCAGCCTCGATATGCGTGCGTTGGATTGTGTGTTCTCCTTCTCACGATCTCCTCTTCTTTTATAGCCTTTCATGACTCCAAAAAAAGACGGCCAAAAGCCCCCAAAATCGGCCAAAAACAGCTTTTCTCGAAAAGCGTGCATGTGCTTTTCACCTTCTTTTAGCGTGCGCTTTTGATAGCAAATGCGTACGAAATCTCAATATCTCTCTTTTTTTTTTTTTTAAGGCATGAAAAGGGCCCTATTCGGAGCATCACCATGCCTGCCTCATAGATCCAATGGACAAGCTCAATAGCTCATCTCGAAGATCGGACCCTCTTCTTTCCCTTAGCATTTGACCTTTCATGGCTAACTCTTCCATCTCGACCTCTGTCTAATGCCTGCAATTCCTGACAGGGAAATCTAGATGCACTTTTAGATCAAAACCACTTTGTTAGCAACTTTTGACCTCCATACAGGCATGCAAATGAGTGAGCCACAAATTTTTCACTAGGACAAAGTTTTTCTACTCAACAAGATCTAAAACTCTCTCATACAGAGTTTCTTCAAATTATTTCTCTAATGAACTCAAAATCAAGCCGCAAAATCCAGCCGACAGCATAATGGACAAAAAAATTCTTCAACCAACACCAAACTTTCCCAAAACCTTCAAGACATCAAAACCATCCTTTTTGAACACTATCTGTGATATATATTCCAAAATATTTCGTATACAAAATTGGAGCGTCACAATAACACAACAAATGTTACTTTTCCAAGAATTCTTATCCAATGTAGGAGGAACAACCTGTTGAGATATCGAGCTCCACTCGCGATATGCCAGGGTGACCGTTGTGCATTTATGTCATCGACTTGTTAGCTGCAGATGCGGTTGGTACACCGCCCATGAATAATAGCTGGATGATAGCTATCCTTATCTACTCTAGTTCGTGGCTCAGTTAGTATGCCACCTTCGTTAGTTGAGTTTGGTTTGAGACCCACATATAGGGTTCTTCTATTTCTTTGTACTAGAGTTCTTTTGGCTTTCACAACTAAGAAGAGGAAAACTGTTTTCAGCCTCCACTTATGTGTGTATTCCCCCATTGTGTATGTGAGAAAGCCACAAGTGAGACTCCTTCCCTCTCTCCTACTATCTTCACATGGTATCAAAGCCTTGTTCGTGGTAAGGAGCTCAAGAAAGCAAACCAAGTTCGCGGTGTCCTGCTAAGAGGACCAGTGTTGCTTTCCTTTTTCGAGTTTGGGAGCAAATCTCTGCAGGTAGCACAGCCAGAAGTGCAAGAGTGCACTGTCTCAGATTGAGACGCCCTTCATGGTGTGGCAAGAGGGCAATATATGCTGTGGGATAGGGCAAATCCCTAGGTTACTTTATTTTTTTGATTCGAGGCCATTTCAAGGCCCGTTTTGAAGGCAGAAGTTCTTCGCAAGCACTCAAAAAAGGGCCCTATTTTTGCTATGCGACCACTACTCTGCTGGTCTGTGAAAAGTTGCCACAAAAATTGCATCGTATGCCTGTGTGCAGAGATATTGGGAGTTGCAGAATCATGCTTGTTGCCTGTTGATGCAAAATTGTCACTAGGAAGTGACTGTGTGGTCAAATACCACTTTCGTTAGTTTTGTAGATCTGCCCGTGTGAGGCAAAAGCTGTGTTTTTTGTAGTGACAGAATATTTTGCAGTGTTCTGTAATGGCGTCTGATTCTCTTTCACAGATTGTCACTAAAAAGCTTGACAAGAACAACTTCCAGGCATGGAAGTTTAGAATGACGAATTTCCTTATGGGAAAAGGCTATTGGGAGTTCATTATAGGAAATGAAGAAGAACCAGTTCTTCCTAATGTTCCCAATCAATAGGAAATGCAGGCATTTAAAGGATGGCATGAGAGAGCCAGAAAAGTTATGTACTGGCTATCTATCTATATTTCGGATTCTATGATTGTGGGATACTTTGGCAAAAATGTACAGCACAAATATGCATTAAGCCAGGAAAATGCAGGTCAAACAAGAGTTGCACAATGTGCAGAGAGAAAATATGAGCATCAATGACTACCACATGAAGGTGAAGAAAATTGCAGATGTACTTGCTTCCATTGGGTCGCCAGTGGAAGATGATGATCTCGTTTCTGTGACCTTGAATGGTCTAGGAAAGGATTATGCACAGTTCTGGACGTCCATTGCCGTCCATGAAAATTTTCTTGATTTTGAAGAGTTGTTTGCTCTTCTAATTTTTTAAGAGCAGAGAAATGGGGGTGCATCTTCTTCAGGAGGAACTTCAAAAGAAACTGTCTTCTACTCAAATGCTGGAAGAGGTAGAGGCAGAGGTAGAGGAGGCCGAGATCTGCAGGCCATGGTAGAAATCAGAATATGCAGCAAACTCAAGAAAACCAGTCCTATGGAGGAGGACGTGGTAACTCTAGAGGCAAGGGGAGCCAAAGAGGCCGTGGTGGATGGCAGAGAGGCCAAAATGCAAACAACAATATTGAATGCTACTACTGTGGTAAAATGGGTCATATGGCTAAGGACTGCTACAAAAAGTAGAATGACATTATGAATGGAAAATTGTAGCAAGGCAATTATGCATCTTCTAGTAGACAGGGTGATGACAGAAATGAGCATCTATTTATGGTGCAGCACATGACCAATTCTATGACAAGTGTAGAAGAACAAAATGATGTGTGGTGTGTTGACTCAGGTGCATCAAACCACATGACAGGTCATGTAGAATGGATGCAGGTGCAAGGAAAATGGAAAAACCAAGATTTGTGGAGACTAGTGATGATACTACACATCCTATTGTGTAGATTAGTAAAATTCCTTTGTCTATGCAGGATGGGAAAAAGAAATACTTGTCTGATGTATTTCATGTCCCGAACATCACCAAGAACCTGGATTCTGTTGGTCAAATGGTTGAGCAGGGCTTGCAGGTCAGATTTAATCCTCATGGATGCTTTGTTGAGGATATGAAAAATAACGGTCGCTTGATAGCAAAAGCAAAGAAGAAAGGCAGGATGTTTACGTTGGATGTAGACATGCCTGAATTGAGTGCAGCAATGTTTGCACATGGGACCGGTGTAGTTGCAGATATTGATATCTAGCATAAATGCATTGGTCATGTTAATATACAGCAACTTAAATCAATGCAAGCCCAAAATATTGTTGCAGGATTGCCAAAATTCAAGGTTGTAGAAATGCATAAGGTTTGTGAATCCTGTCAATTTGGAAAACAGGCAAGGAAACCATTTCCTAGGCATTTTAAGAGAGTAAAACGCCATTGGAATTAATCCACTCTGATGTGTGGACTACTAAAGCTGCATCTATTAGAGGCTATCACTATTTTGTCACTTTTATTAATGACTTCAGCAGAAAAGTTTGGGTGTATTTTATGAAAAAGAAAAGTGAAGTGTTTGGGCACTTCAAAGCTCTTAAAGCTATGGTTGAAAAAGAAACAGGCCTGCAAATAAAATGCCTAAGGTCAGATGGAGGGGGAGAGTACCTCTCAAATGAGTTTGCAAGGTTCCTGCAGGAGCATGGCATAAAGCAACAATATTCATGCAGTCATACCCCACAGCAAACTGGACTTGCAGAAAGGAAAAACAGGCATATTGGAGAGGTATCTCGGGCCATGCTAAATGAAAGAGATCTACCAGATTATTATTGGGCTGAAGCAGTTACTACAGTAGTTTACATAACGAACAGGACTCCCACTACAGCAATACATGGCATGACGCCAGAGGAGATGTATACTGGTAGGAAACCAAACATTTCTCATTTGAAAATTTTTGGTTGCATTGCCTATGTTCATGTGCCAAATGAGTTGAGGTCCAAGTTGGATCCAAAAGCTGAGAAGTGCATATTTATTAGTTATTCTCTGCAGCAGAAAGGGTATAGATGCTATAACCCTTCTACTCGTAAGTTTACAGTGAGTAGAGATGTTGTTTTTTATGAGATGAATAGCTGGTATAAACCGGTAAATGTGATGATTGATGTAGATGCACAAAATGGTAATGCTGCACAGACTTCACAGTAGCAATCACAAAAGATCAGTGGACCTGAAGTGTCCTCTAGTAGTGGTTCATATACTTCGCCATGGACAGGCACATTGAGATCAAGAGAATCTCCTCAAAGCAATGCAGATAGTGGTACATAGGTATCACGAAAAGGAAAAGAGAAGGTAGATCAGCCCATGTTTGATGTGAATGCAGGTCACTCTTATGTGGATGGTGAATCTAGTGACTCCAAACAGAGCATTGATGATGAGTTGGGTATTCCTTCTGTTGTTACACTTGAAGTAAGGAAGACCAGGGATGTTTTGAGAGCACCTGGAAGTGAGCCTATTTTGCATAGGTCTACCAGAGCTAGGTATCCTGTGGATAGGCTGAAATATGATGGATTTACAACCATTCACTATGCCTATATGGTCAAAGTGATATAGGAACCAGAACCCACTTCTTTTGAGCAAGCCATGGGAAATGAAAAATGGGAGAAAGCCATGGATGAAGAAATGGATGCCTTGGAAGCAAATGCTACATGGGAATTGGTGCCTTTGCCTAAAGACAAGAATGCAATTGGCTGTAAGTGGGTTTATAAGATCAAGCACAATGCAAATGGTTCTGTGAATAGATACAAGGCAAGATTAGTTATCAAGGGGTATGCACAGGCATATGGCATTGATTATGAAGAAACATTCAACCCGGTTGCAAGGATGGCAACTGTAAGAGTAGTCATTGCTATGGCTGCATCAAAGGGATGGTCTTTACATCAGATGGATGTAAAGAATGCCTTCTTGCATTGGTGATTTGCAAGAAGAGGTCTTTATGGAGCAGCCACCAGGTTATATTCATGCTATTCATCCTGAGTTTGTTTGTAGGTTGAAGAAAGCCTTGTATGGCTTGAAGCAAGCACCTAGAGCATGGTCTGACAAGATAGGACAGTATCTTGTCACTATTGGCTTTCAGATTTCCAAGGCAGATTTCTCACTCTATGTGAGAAAAACAGAGAAAGGTATTATGCTGCTTGTCATTTATGTTGATGATTTGATCATCACAAGTGATAGTGATGAAGATACCAATACTTCTGATAGAAGATCTACCAGTGGATATGTGTTCTCTTTTGGGAGTGCTACAATCACCTGGAGCAGTAAGAAACAGCCTACAGTTGTTTTGTTGCTGCTCAAATTTCAGCACAAGGTAGCCCAAGGATGGAGAAGCTTGCCCTGAAAGGAATTAGAGAAAGAAGGAGCAGGCGCAGAGAAGACGCAGCAAGAAGAATCGACGAAAATCGTACAATGGCAACCAGCAGAGTTGAAATACTTCAATTCCTTGCAGCCCCAAATTTGCCCCAACAAGATGGATCTCTAGCTGGAAGGGCGTGGGAAATGGGTGAGAACCGGAGGAGAACAAGCTCAAGCAAATTTTTGGAAGAAGAGGGAGAGATGGTGAAGAAGAAGAAGAAGATGATGATGATGATGTGGTAGAAATGGGCTCAAGGAGGATCAAATGGCTTTGATACCATGTTGGAACACTGAAAGGAAAGAGTAGAGTGGACACAAACTCAGAATACTTGCTTATGGAATGAAGAAAAGTGAGGTCCTTAAGTAGGCACCTCATACAAGCTCACTTACATCACTGATGACCTCAGAGCTCCACAATCATCTCCTCAATCTGCTCCTAGATTCTCTCAATCATCCTATGTGGCTCTCCACCACCTAATTGTGCTTGTGGGCACCTAACTGTGCCTCTAGCACTCACACATAGAAACATAAGGTGTGCCTGAGGCATACACCTTGAGATATCCCAACAAAAAGTACACGTGCATGAAAATTCAACTATGTGTTCAAACCTTAGTCAGCAATACACTAACTTGCAAATTCTACAATCCTTAAACACAAGAACATTTGATAGACACAAGGATGACATACTTTCCGATGCCAACATTCTTGCCTCAAATATTTTGCCTGCAAGAAACACACCCCAAATCTTGTCATAAACCTCACATTCCAAAATTCAAACATATTATTGGGACAATGGGATTTGGAATTTCAACTTACTATAAAAATGAACTAAATCTAATACCCTTGGGGAGTACAAAGGAAAAAACCCAAGCCACTATATATATCTACTCAAACCTTTATAATCATGCCTTCATGTTTTGCACAATTCATCCACATAAGATGACCTATTTCATGCAGTGCATATGAACACAGCAAATATTCAAGTGTCTATTTCTATTGTACCAAGGATGAATGTATGAGGAAATGGATTTGGTCACTCCAAAGATGAGTATGGAGGGGCAATTTGGGATGTCCACAAAGCCAAGTCTAAAATGTCTCTTGGGTAGTGTAAGAAAGCCGTAGCAACAAAATAGGAAGGCCCATAAAGTTCCTACAAATCAAGAACCAATAATCCAACAACATAATGAGCATTCGGGCATCCTGAAGTATCAGATTTGATATGTCCATAAAACTCAAGCAAAAATGTCACTTGCGTAGTGTAAGAAAGGCATTGCAACACAACAGAAAGGCCCGTAATGATCCTGCAAATCAAGAACCAATAATCTAGAAACACAACGAGCATCCAGACATCCAAAAGTACCAAAAAATTGAGCAGCCCAGAAGTACCGAACAACTAGGCAGCCAAAAGTACTAAACAACCAAAAATACAAGCCCATAATGATGCTACAAATCAAGAACCAATAATCTAGAAACACAACGAGCATCCGCACATCCGAAAGTACCAAACAATTGAGCATCCTAGAAGTACCGAACAACTGGGCCGCCAGAAGAACCGAACAAATGAAAATACGAACAATTGGGCATCCCAGAAGTACCGAACAATTGGACAACCAAAAGTATCGAACAACCAAAAATACAATGACAATAATCCATGCACGTATGACAAGAGGCACAGTTGTGTGGATTAGACATAGCTCACGTAAGTATAGCAAAAATGAAATAATATCCTCTTTGCATCCGAAAGTAACGAACAACTGGGAAGACGAGCATTTGAGATTACAAAGAACATCCAAAAGTAACCAAGAAAATGGGAATCCAAGAACGGTGATCACATCCAAACAAGTACTCAATAGTAACGCATATGTGCCGCATATGTGCCATGTATAAAGTGCCATGTATAAACGAGTACTTAATAAATAATCCATATGTGCCATGTCCAAATGAATACTCAAGAAGTAATCCATATGTTTTCATCTAAAAGATGTTGAACCTTGCCACGTGCAAATGAGTACACAATATGACCATGTCAAAATGAGCACTCAATAAGTAATCCATACATGTCCATCGTGAAATCCAAATAAATATGTGTCACATCCAAACGAGGACTTAGTAATAATCCATGTACCACGTCCAGATGAGTAAATATGTGTCACATCCAAATGAGGAGTCAGTAATAATCCATGTACCACATCTAGATGAGTACTCAAGTAGTTAGCCATATGCCATGTCCAAATAAGTACTCAAGCAATTAGCCATATGTCTTCATAAATATTGTCACATGAAAGACATTGAACCTTGCCACATTCAAACAAGTATGCAATAAGTAATCCATAGATGCCACAGCCAAACCAGTACTCATTCAGTTAGCCATAGGTGTTCATTATCATGAAAGACATATAAATATACCTCATCACATAAAGGGCAAAATAAAAGTATGCCTTGCTTGAAACAATCAGTAAATACATACCATAAGTCATCAACAAATTAATCGACAAAGAAGGAAGAAGTCATTGGTCTAGCAAGACCTTGCATGCACTCGTAAATATAGATGAGTATGATAAAACAAAGTAGATATACTTATCCTGTAGGTATTGAATGTGCATTTAATCCATTGGATTGTATCTAGGCATCTGTGATAACTTGCATGTACTCGGAGAAACAACTGAGTGTGATGAACGAGAATATATGAGCTCACCTTTGCATACGACAAGAAAACATGTGAGAAGCACCTTTGCATATGTGAAGTAATATATCCAAGGATTCATAATATAAAAGCTAAATAGAAAAAAAACATTGAAAGAAAACATCTTGGAATGTTAACAACATAAAACATTCGGCAAGTCCTTTTCTTTCATAGGATGGACCAACTTATGAAAGTGAAGCTAGTGTTGAATACATGACGAGCAAGTCAAGCAAGATGTTAGCTTATAAGAGAGAAAGAAACATTAGATAGAAATTTTCTTTTGCATATCAAGCATACCTACATAATATTTAGCCTACTCCAGATCAAATACAATGGATGGCCTATAGGCATGCTTGATTAACAAAGATGAAAGAGAACCTGCTTTCAAAATCATAAGATAATCGAAAGTAACTCTCACCTTCCAAATAACATAAAACATTTAGGAAATCAAAAGTAAATGATAAGATAATCAAAGAAAATCTAGCCTTCAAAGCAATACAAAGCGCCTTCGAATCAATCAACTCATGCTGAAAGTAAAGCTTGATATAGAATATTTGGCAAGTCTCTTTTACCAAGATTTATGGAAACTTGAAGCTGTAGCTAAGACTTGCTAGCAAAACATAATAATACATGTATTATCATTGTGAATAAAGCACCAAGCATATGAATGCGTAGAATACAAATAACATAACCTTTCAAGTAGAATGTCAAGAACAAGGTATTCTCCTGAACTACAATGATATCATGGTTCCCAATCATGTACAACATTAAACAAAGTTGGTTTATCTTTACACCAATAGGCAAAGAAAATCTCCAACAAATAGATGTCTGTCATAGTGATTGCTGAAAAACAATCAAGTTTTGTGATGCACCCGAGTATAGATATTGAAAGAGCTCTTTGGTTGAAGGATGCTCTATGAATGTTGAGTAGCAAAGCACTTACACAAAGACTCAGCAAGCGATGAACTAAATAAGAAACTGGTCAGTAAAGGATGCACTAAATAAAAACTAGCTTAATATATGTGAAGCATCATTGGCTTTTACTTTTGCAAAAGCAACATGAAACCACAAGTGATGAAGCACTAAAGTCTTGTTTTCATTCATGACCTAATAGAAATCAAAAATTGCTTTCATATGATAGATAACCTTTTGTCCAAGTAATTTTCTCAATCAACTTTTTGGTCTATTGAACGTATATAATTATCACTACAAAAGCATGTAGATTGGGCTACCTTAGTCTTAACAACAAGATTGAGACTCTACTTGGCATCAATTAGATAAGATCTTGATCCCTAAAGATTGACTACACTGATATGGTGTCACCCTCCCACTTTTAGTCTCCACCAGTTGATCACACCATCTTGCACTCAATATTTGCATTCCTTTGGATTTAACACACTCACATATCATGCTTTAACATTCCCACATGAAGAAATAAGATGCTCAATCACATAAAGCAAACTTCTTTAGCTATAGGACTCCATAAAAATTTAGATGAAGAGGAGACCCAACACCCATTGGTCATATCCATAAAATCAAGAGTGTAGGATCATTACTATAAGCATAGTCAATCTTTAGGGATCAAGATGTTATCTAATCGATGCCAAATAGAGTCTCAATCTTGTCGTTAAGAGTAAGGTAGCCCAATCTACATGCTTTTGTAGTGATAATTATATACGTTCAACAAACCGGGAAGTTGATTGTGAAAATCACTTGGACAAAAGGTTATCTACCATATAAAAGCAATTTTTTAGTTCTATTAGGCCATCTCACTGAAAACAAGAGTTTAGAGCTTCAGCACTGGTGGTTTCATGTTGCTTTTGCAAAAGTAAAAGCCAATGATGCTTCACATATACTAAGCTAGTTTTTACTTAGTGCATCATTTACTGACCAGTTTCTTATTTAGTTCATTGCTTGCTGAGTCTTTGTGTAAGTGCTTTGCTACTCAACATTCATAGAACATCCTTCAACCAAAGATCTCCATCAATATCTATACTCGGGTGCCTCACAAAATATGATTGTTTTTCAGCAATCACTATGACATACATCTATGTGTTGGAGCTTTTCTTTGCTTGTTGGTATAGATATAAACCAACTTTCTTTAATGTTGTACATGATTGAGAACATGATATCATCATAGTTCAGTACAATGCTTTGTTCTTGATATTCTACTTGAAAGGTTATGTTATTTGTATTCCACTACATTCATATGCTTGGTGCTTTATTCACAATGATAATACATGTATTATTATGTTTTGCTATCTACAGCTTCAAGTTTCCATAAATCTCGATAAAAGAGACTTGCTAAATATTCTATATCAAGCTTTACTTTCAGCACGAGCTGATTGATTAAAAGGAGCTTCTAAAATATTTTGTATTGTTTTAAAGGCTATATTTTCTTCCATTATCTTATCATTTACTTTTGATTTCCTAAATGTTTTATGTTCTTTTGAAGGTGAGAGTTATTTTTTATTATCTTGTGATTTTGAAAGCAGGTTGTCTTTTATATTTGTTCATCAAGCATGCCTATAGGCCATCCATTGTATTTGATATGGAGTAGGCTAAATATCATGTAGGTGTGCTTGATATGCATTTTAAAATGTCAATCTAATGTTTCTTTCTCTCTTATAAGCTAACATTTTGCTTGACTTGATCGTCATGTATTCAACACTAGCTTCTTTTTCATAAGTTGGTCCATCCTATGAAAGAAAAGGACATGCCGAATGTTTTACATTGTTCACATTCTAACATGTTTTCTTTCAATGTTTCTTTTCTATTTAGCTTTTATATTATGACTCCTTGGATATATTACTTAACATATGCAAAGGTGCTTCTCACATGTTTTCTTGTTGTATGCAAAGGTGAGCTCATATATTCTCATTCATCACACTCAGTTGTTTCTCCCAGTACATGCAAGTTTGCACAGATGCCTAGATACAATCCAACGGATTAAATGCACATTCAATACCTACAGGATGAGTATATCTACTTTTTTTTATCATACTCATCTATATTTACGAGCGCATGCAAGGTCTTGCTAGACCAATGACTTCTTCCTCCTTTGTCAATTAATTTGTTGATGACTTATGGTATGTATTTACTAGCTTATTGTTTCAACCAAGGCATACTTTTATTTTGCCCTTTATGTGATGAGGTATATTTATATGTCTTTCATGATAATGAACACCTATGGCTGATTGAATGAGTACTGGTTTGGCCGTGGCATCTATGGATTACTTATTGCATCTTGTTTGAACGTGGCAAGGTTCAATGTCTTTCATGTGACAATATTTACCAACACATATGGCTAATTGCTTGAGTACTTATTTGGACATGGCATATGGCTAACTACCTACGTACTCATCTAGACGTGGTACATGGATTATTACTGACTCCTCATTTGGATGTGACACATATTTACTCATCTGGATGTGGTACATGGATTATTACTAAGTCCTCGTTTGGATGTGACACATATTTATCTGGCTTTCACGATGGACATATATGGATTACTTATTGAATACTCATTTGGACATGGTCATATTGCGTACTCATTTGCACGTGGCAAGGTTACATCTTTTTATATGAATACATATGGATTACTTCTTGAGTACTCGTTTGGACGTGGCACATATGGATTATTTATTAAGTACTCATTTGGACGTGGCACATATGCATTACTGTTGAGTACTTGTTTGGACGTGATCACCGTTCTCGGATGGCCATTTTCTCGACTACTTCAGGATGTTCTTTGTAATCTTGGATGCTCGTCTTCCTAGTTGTTTGGTACTTTTGGATCTGAAGAGGTGGTTATTTCATTCTCGCTATGATTATGTAAGTTGTTTCTAATCCACACAAGCTTGCCTCTTGTCATACATGTGTGGCTTATGCTTGTTGTATTTTTGGTTGTTTGGTACTTCCGGCTGCCCAGTTGTTCATTCCGGGATGCCTAAATGTTCATATTTTTGGTTGTTCGATACTTTCGACTTCCCACTTGTTTGGTACTTCTGGAATGCTCAATTTTTGGATACTTCTAGATATCCAGATGCTCATTGTGTTTTTAGATTATTGGTTCTTGATTTGCAGGATCATTATGGGCCTTTCTATTGTGTTGTTATGGCTTTCTTACACTATACAAGTGACATTTCAGCCCTGGCTTTATGGACATATAAAATCTGATACTTCAGGATGCCCAAATGCTCATTATGTTTTTGGATTATTGGTTCTTGATTTGTAGGAACTTTATGGGCCTTCCTATTGTGTTGCTATGGCTTTCTTACACTACCCAAGAACATTGCAGCCTTGGCTTTGTGAACATCTCAAATTGCCCCTCCATACTCACCTTTGGAGTGATCGAAGCAATTTCCTCATACATTCATCCTTGGTACAATAGAAATGGACACATGAATATCTGCTATGTTCATATACACTACATGAAATCTGTCATTTTATGTGGATGAATTGTGCAAAACATGAAGGCATGACTATAAAGGTTTGAGGAGGTTTGACCAGATTGAACTTGGAGACAACAAGCTCTACTATTCAGATGAAGATCTTAAACATTGAACTTGAAGATCTCAAGCTTTGATTATGCATCTTCACTATGTCAAACAAGTTGAGATTTCCATAAAGATTTTTCTATTTTTCACACATAGTTTGGACTGTATCATGCACCAAACATAGTGCCCATACTTTGCACTGTACTATGGACAAGTCGTTGTCTTATGCCCTTGTACTATCCACATGCAATTTGCATTGTATCATCTAGCATTACACTATATCATTCTATGGCCATATATCCTTTGTATATATATTTTCACATAGATATATATAGTGGCTCGGGTTTTTCCCTTGTACTCCCCAAGGGCTTTTTTCATCCATAGCTGGAGGGCCTAGTTTGAATGGGGGTGTTAGAGCTATATATAGCTTGCCCTTACTCAGCCTAGTCCTCAAATATATATATGCCTATGATCTATGAATAGAATCACTTTCTTGGGAGCAACTCTTGTGTCGGTCTCTCTCCTCTTTCTCTTCCTCTCAACACAACTCTTGTGTTCGTCTCTCTCCTCTTTCTCTTCCTCTCAACATATTTCAGCATGTATTTTGACACAATATTCATAGTATGAAGTATATGATTTGTGGACAAGGTGTTTACTTTGTTGTATCAAAACTGTTTGCCACACACATACACACATACTGGGAATTTGCTAATATTATCACATCTACATTTGTCTGATGGGTATCATACTTTGCACATGCCTTTAAAATATTTACTTTAAGGCTTGTGCAGAGTATCATGACCATCTGATATCATTTATATTGTTGGACATGCATATTTTTCCATTTTTCACCATATCCTATATAAAAGAGTATGCATCAGCGTGCTCCTATTAGATGTGCATTTGTCTAAAAAGTACAATACATTGGACATGCCTTAAAATTATTTAATTTGAGGAGCCTACAAAATTTCATGCCCATCAAACACCGTTTGCAGGGTTGGGCATGAATATTTTCTCATTTTCCTCCACATCTCATATGTGAGTATAAAAAAACTAAGACATTGAGTGCTCCTATCACATGTACATTTCTTGCATGGGTATGATACTTTGCACACAACCTAAACCTATTTATTTTAAGTGTCTTGAAAAGTATTATGAGCATAATGTATCATTTGCATGGTTTGAGATGCATATTTTTTCATTTTTCATTACATCCCCTACATGAGTATCAAAAAATACATATCAGGGTACTCCTATCGTATGTTCATTCCTCTCATGGGTATGATACTTCACACGCAACTTTAAACTATTTACTTAAAGTCTCGTGCAAAGTATCATGCCCATCAGACACCATTTGCATATGCATGGACACATATTTTTCTACTTTCCATCAAATCTCATACATGAGTATCCAAAAAATACACATCCACTTCTCCTATGGCATGTGCATTTGTATGATGGATGCCATACTTTGCACATGAATTAAACCTATTCACCATAAGGCCCATGCAAAGTATCATGTCTATCACACACCATTTGCATGGTTGGATACACATATTTTCCCATTTTTTCCCATGTCTCATACATGAGTAACAAAAAATATGCATCGACGGCAACTATCGCATGTGCATTAATTTGATGGATACAATACTTTATGCATACCCTTCAACATATGTACTCTAAGTCCCATGCAAACATATAATATGGTAGGAATGGTTGGACACACATATTTTCCAAATTTTCACCACATCCAATATGAGAGTATCAAAACACTAGGGGGAAAATGGTGAGCTTACTTATATACTTCTCACGTTTTTGAAAATGGTTTTTCCATGACACGATGTAGTGAGCTTACTAATATACTTCTCACATTTTTGAAAATGGTTTTCTTGATGTGATGATCAATAATCTCTAACTCAAGTGAGAGATATCCATATACTAAAACCTATTCCTGCTAGACTTCTAGTTTTTTTGAACAAGGGTTAGCTTATCCTAACTACTATTGAGTGCTCTATAACTCTTGCTTCTTATTGAATAGATACAACTCCTGCAATGAAAAAGTTAATTATTTCTCATCCTTAAAAGATCATCCAAATGTTAAACTAGAGCCATTTTCCATAATAATGGCAACTGTTCCACCTTTTGAATGATTGTTTATGTTGCCATGCTTGACTTGATCTCTACATTGTATTTTGATTTATACTGACATTCTTTGACAACATTAAATGTTATATTATGTCATTTAAATGGGTACTTTCACCATCGAGGCACAAGATTTCAACAAGGCTTACTTTAAAGTAAGACAACATGCAAAGTAGCAACCATGCATGGACATACAAGTTTTCCTTCAAAGAAGAGCTCAAATTTCACACAAATGTACCACATCACTGAAAATGTTAAATTAGGAATTCCAATGAGAGTAGAAAAAAGAAAGAAATATCTAATCATGACATGTTCTAAAAATATATAGTAGATCATTAGATCCATTGTAGCGTTACTCATTAACTCCATTATAGAATTGCACATGTCTTTGTAGAATGTACTGGTGTCCTTAAGGAATCCAAATAGACACTTAGAAGGTATGAAAGGCTCAATAACATATGTATGGTAGTAACTTTTCCATATAATGTCAAGATTCATGCACATGTGGCCTGGTAGCTCAAATATGTTGAATGAGACTGAACATGATCCTTACTTTAATATATCTCATTAATGCTCAAAGTAGTCACTCTTTGCAAAAGCATGTTACTTCTTGGTCTTTGAGTTTACATAATACCTAGCTTGCTCTCTTGGTCCACTTACAATGGGTTCCCTTTCGAGATAGTTAATCAAGGGATTCAACAACTTGATCAAAATTTCTTAGAAATCACTACTAGTGCCTCTAATAAAGAACTTCAATTGGTGCATGCCTATCTCATGACATAATCAAAATACTTCAATGATGGGAGATAAAAAATGGGATTTCTTGGTTGTACTGACACAAAATCCATCAAGGAAAATAGACACAAACTCCATTGAAGTACATATATCTATGGGATATCTGAATTTTAAAGGAATTGCATAGAGTAGATCCTTTATCCAAGAGGATATATTAGGTAGTTCTAAACAACTTCAAAGTATGTGAATGGGGATTTTATATAGGACTTGAGCATAGATCAAACAATATCCTCTTAAAAAGTGAACGCCTTTGCTTAATTGATGACTTGCCTTGCCCTCCTCACTTTATAATATTCCACTATATCATGTTCATTATAGCTAGAAGTTAGGTAGTAGTTTCTAAATAATTGTAAAAAATGTTATAATGCCGAGAGAGGATGAGAGAAGAGTGCACACATTGCTTCACATATAGGACCATCTATACACTATCTTAGAAAAAGAGAAATAATGTTTTTATGCACACGCATGCGGGCCAGGTTCACTTGGAACCCTAGACTATGACCATGTAATTTAATGCTCTAACACCTCCTTTTCAACCAAATGGTAGCTGGCAATTGTGACAAGAAGGACCCTAAGTGGGATTTCATTTTGCTAATCATATTAGAGAGAGAGCACATATACATGTACTTTCCATGAAATGCACATTTTGACATTCGCTATGTGTAAACCTTATATATCACATGCATTCAAGTCATATTTGTAAAAATCCTTATTTGTAAATTCATCATGAATGAAACACACCCTTTTCTTATTAAGTTTGTGAATACCCCCTTTATATGATGCCCTTCAGTATGTGAAAAAACTATGAAAAGGGGATTTAAAGTCCTTTTGTTGAACCCACATGCTATGCATACATATTTGTGAGTGACCCCCCTAAGTCACATATTGCCTCCATATTATGCATTACATGGTAATCCTACTTATGTTGCAACTTAATCAGCCTTATGTTAGCTTAATATGTTGCTAATGTAATGCGTTTTATATATTTTGTATGTGCACATTCCATGGTTTGTGGGCATCTGTCCATTTGCAATTTTCAAGGCACAAAGAAATGACATTATAGAGCAAATGCAGCATTTTTGCAAGAATTCACGACATAGCATTAACATAGTATCTATAATCAAACCCATCCCCATCTTTTAGATTATAGAGAATTTCCTACTCTAATTTTGAAGCCTCTTTTCATGTAAACACTAGACTCATTAGAATACAAGAATTCCTTATGGTCTCTTTGTTTATTCTTAGAAATTCAATTTCAACTATTCATCTATGTTGATCTTGGTTCATGTAAAATTTCAAGTCAAAAATCCATAGAAGAAACACATTGTGCTAGTGCTCTTTGTTCTTTTGCCTTAGTAGGATCTCTTTGGCTCTTGATCCACCATGTGTATGTCCACTATTTGGTTCAAGCACAAAGGTATTGGAACATGCTCTCATTCACGAGTTTGTGGATAACTCAGAGCATATGCCTCACAAGAGTAGAACCATGTTGGATGGCTCTAGAGAGACATAAGTGGTGATACCTGAAGTATATAATGAAATAGACATCATATGTGAGGTCAAAACTTTGCTAAAACTATATTGTGATTATGAGAGCCTATCCATGTCTACATTGCCAAGGTTTGGAATCCAGCTTCTAAAATGTAGCCCTTGCTAAGACTAGAGTGAATTCTCTAAATACAACTTGTGAAAAGGCATCAAGTCTCAATTAAGAGTTACAAAAAGTCAAGAGGCACAATTTGCTGATGGAGAAGAGAAAGAAGCATATGATACATCAACAGAGTTGTACAAACTTATATTATAGATGGCATAGATACTTTGAGATGGATCCACAAAAATACGTATGCATAATCCATGACAAAATGGATTAGAAGAAGACAATGATTGAGGTCAAAGTAAATCCATTCTATTTAGTAAAACAAGCTTCACTTATTGGAATGGTTCAATCATGGGCATGGACATGGTTAGTATGGGCACTTCACCCGCAACAATTTGTTGACATTTGGCCCTAATTTGACAATTGGATCCCTTTTAACTTGTTTGTGCAACTTGGATAAGATGGATGCAATGATTTGGAGATATTTCTATCAATGGAACTACAAGGTACTGGTCAGTATTTGACACTAATGCCAACAAAAATAACACAAGTGTGCGCAAAGCATAGAAACTTTGTATGTATATGCGTCACTAAATGTCACGCACCGTTCTTTCACAATCACGATCAAATTTGTAACAAGATAATAATCACGAATGAACAAGAAGAGAGATTGTAGTATGAATCAAACTAATGAGTCTTTACAATAATTTTGGAGAAGAATCACTCCGTGAAGGAGCTCGATACCACCCGTCCACCCCTGAGCTATCTCACTCTCACTCTCACTCGCATGAAGATGTTCAAATCAGATGATCTAAAGATCAAATCTCAATCACACTCTCACTCTCACTCTCACTCACTCTCAAAATATCTTGATCTTATCTTCTTCTTTGCGTTGCCTCGATCCGCGTGCGCTATTGTCACTTTTGCAGCGCCTCGATATGTGTGCCTTCTCTTTGCTCGAGCAACCTCGAGATGCGTGCCTTCTCTTCTCTTTCGCTCAGCCTCGATATGCATGCATTGGATTATGTGTTCTCCTTCTCACAATCTCCTCTTCTTTTATAGCCTTTCACGACTCCAAAAAAAGACGGCCAAAAGCCCCCAAATTCAGCCAAAAACTGCTTTTCTCGAAAAGTGTGCATGTGCTTTTCACCTTCTTTTAGCGTGCGCTTTTGATAGCAACCTTGTACAAAATCTCGATGTCTCTTTTTTTTTTTTTAAGGCATGAAAACTGCCCTGTTCGAAGCATCACGATGCCTACCTCGTAGATCCAATGGACAAGCTCAATAGCTCATCTCGAAGATCGGACACTCTTCTTTCCCTTCGCATGTGACCTTTCATGGCTCATTCTTCCATCTCAACCTCCATCTAATGCCTGCAACTCTTGACACGGAAATCTAGATGCACTTTTAGCTCAAAACCACTTTGTTAGCACCTTTTGACCTCCATACAAGCATGCAAATGAGTGAACCACAAATTTTTCACTAGGACAAAGTTTTTCTACTCAACAAGATCTAAAACTCTCTCAGACAGAGTTTCTTCAAATTATTTCTCTAACCAACTCAAAATCAAGCCGCAAAATCCAGCCGACACCATAATGAACAAAAGCCAAAATTTTTCGACCAACACCAAACTTTCCCAAAACCTTCAAAACATCAAAACCATCCTTTTTGAACATTATCTATGATATATATTCCAAAATATTTCATATACAAAATTGGAGCGTCACACTAAATGAGCATCAGTATTAGTGCTTAATATCCCGATACTAAAAAGCGTGGGTATATACTGACTCTAATAAAGCATCGATATACATTCATACTTTATAGAAGCTTTTTTTTTTAAATTGTGGGGCAGAATAGAGCTTGTTTCATCCCCATTCAACCCCACTATTATATGTATATTATTAAAAGATAAGAGTTACAACATGCCCATGAAAAATTGCCTAAAACTATGAGATCATCTTGTCTTATTACAATTTGAAGAGGATAGCTATAAAAAATTGAAAAGATGAGATTGAAAATGGCAAAATTGCCGAAGGTATGCTAAATAAAAAATGGAAAGTTTGTAGAAGGTATGCTAAATACAAAAAGGTAAAACTACTACTAATATGACTCCGAGGTAGGGCTACTCCTTCTCTCTCCTCTCTCTTCACCCCTCTCTCTTCCCTCACTTTATCTCTCTCCTCTTCCTCCCCTCACTCCTCTCACTCTCTCTCTCCTCTCAATCCTCTCACTTTGCCACCTCTCTCTCTCTCTCCTCTCACTCCTCTCTCTCTCTCACTCCTTCTCTCTCCTCTCACTCCTCTCTCTCTCTCTCCCTCCCCTCACTCCCCTGACTCCTCTCTCTCTTTCTCTCCTCTCCCTCCCCTCAATCCTCTCACTTTGCCACCTCCCCTACCCGTCCCCGCCGCTCCCCTCCCCTTCCCTACCCCTCCCACTGCCTCCCTCCCATACCCTCCCCTTCGTCTCCTCCCTCCATCTCCCCTCCACCACCCCATCGCTTCCCCCCTCCTACTACCTCTCCACCACCTCCCTCCTCCCTCCTCTCGCTACCACTCCACCTCCCATCCCCTCCCCTACCCCACCTCTTGCCTTGCCCTCCTCCCGCTACCCCTCCGCCTCCCATCCCCTTCCCTACCTTCCCTTTTCCCTCTACCCCTCTGCCTCCCATCCCCTTCCCTACCTTCCCTCTTCTTGCTACCCGTCTGCTGCCCCTCTTGCCGTACCACACCGCCTCCCCCCCTCCCACTATGTCTTAGTTGCCTCCCTTCTATCTTCTCTTGCTACCCCTCCACCTCCCATCCCATCCCCTACCTCGCCTCCTCCCCTGCCCCACTCCTGCTACCCCTCCGCCACCCCACTGCCTCCCCCCCTCCTGCTACCTCCCGTTGCCCAGCACCTCCCTCCTCCTCTCGCTACCTCCCATCCCCTCCTCTACCCCACCTCCCCCCTTCCCTCCCCTCTACTCTGCCACATCCTCCCCCCTCCCCTCCCCTCTCCTCCCCACCGCCTGCCCCCTCCCGTCACTGCCTCTCCTCCCCCCTGCCTCTCAACCACCTCCATCCCCCCATCGCCTTCCTCTCATACCTCTCTCTCTCTCTCCTTGCTCCCTCCTTCCCTCCCTCTCTCTCCCTGCCACCGCCTTCTCCCTTCTCTTTCTCGTACTTCCCTCCTCCTCTTGGAGGCCGTGGCCCCCAAGGCTCCTCTCCTTCTCTCTAAACTATTTCTCTATCTCTAGTGCCTCTTTCTTTTCTCTCTTTAAATTTAAAAAAAAACAAATCTACAAAACTTAGATAAGAAACTAATAAAAAAATTTTATAAGTACCTGGAAAAATGTTTGTTGCGCTTCCTTTCTTTCTTGCTTTAATGAAACGAGGGTAGAATGAATGAATGCCAGTGTGTTAAATCCAAGGGAATGCAAATACTAAGTGCAAGATGGTGTGATCAGCTAGTGGATAGTAAAAGCGGGAGGGCGACACTGTATCAGGAAGCTTCTTATCATTAAGTCTATTTTTTTATTGCTTTTTCTTTTGCTTCAAATATTGTTGATTCTATAAAAGTATGAACCTTTTCCATCCTCATGTCCTAGATCAAGTCCTCTCTGGTTATGGGTGTTCATCTTCCTATCCAAACACTCTTCTACCAGTTTATTATTAGCAACCAACAAAAAGAAATAACCATAACTTTCTTATGTAAAATCGAAATATAGTGATCCAACCAGTAAAAATAACTGGAAGATACACTTTGAGCAAGCCATCATGGACCGTTTTCATCAATCTTGACCACAGCGCTGATTTTCAATGCATCTTTGATAACTTTTGTATATCAACTCAAAACCTAGCAATCAAGTAGTCAAAACGATCAGAAAAAATGTTTAGTGAATGATTCCATTGCCAGAATGACAATCATGCTAGAGCATAGCCAAGCTATGATACCATGTTGCTTTCTCCTCACAATCACGCTAGAGCATAGCCAAGCTATGATACCATGTTGAGAGGAAGAGTGAGAGGACAGAGACAGACAAAAGAGTTGTGTTGAGGGGAAGAGAAAGAGGAGAGAGACAGACATAAGAGTTGTGTTGAGATGAAGAGAAAGAGGAGAGAGACGGACACAAGATTTGCTCCCAAGGAAGGCATCTTTCTCTCCACAATCAACACTAGCTATATGTGAGGCACAAATCAAGACGCTCGTGGCAAGATAGTTATCAAATATATAATGGATGTGGCTAATGCTACCCTACAACCAACAAGGAGACAAGATGCACATGCAATTGCCAGTGCTAGTCACTACCATGATTGTCAATAGGGTTGGAAGGGGGAGCGTGTGAAAATATCTGTCTCCAACAAAGACATAGTCAAAGTTTGGGAGGCGATGATGTTGCATATGGACATTGGCCCACAAACTCTGCAAAAAATAGAGCTATGAAGGAGAATTCACATTACCTTTTTGAGATAGTGCATTCAAAGAAGCCTCATCGTAGATGAATCCCACTATACTTTGCAAAGATGTATGAAAAGTTTGTGCTCAACGTTCTAGTTGCCTTTGCATCTTCAACCTCGGACATGTAAGCACCAACGGTGACCACTACCAAAGCCAACTTGTTGAACTAATAAAGATGAACAAAAGAACTTGAGAATTTAAAAAAATCAGATCATGCATCAGTTATAAACTGAGAGTCTTTGGACTTGGCATTGAAGTCTCTGATCAAAACCTTTATCTTGAATAACAACCCATCTACCTTCTTTTCTCATTGACTTTACCTTTGTAAGCTCCAAGATCTTCGTCTTTATATAAGCTTTTGTGAGTTCCTCTACCATCCACACTCGTAATCCTTTTATCTTATTAGATTTTCTAACTTGAGTTCTTTCAGGTTTTTGTCCTGAAAGTAAGGATTGCATGTGCTCCTTCTTGACCAATATTGAACTCCATGTTTTCCCATTTAAACCTTTACTGATTTTCTCATTAGTCTCTGCATAAAAATATTCTGATATGTACCAGTTGTCTGGTAAACCTCCAATCCTAAGCATTCTTGAGTTGCATAATCTATTAGCTTGCTCGTTACCTTGCTTGTGCAATCAAGTAGACATATGTGCATCTAAGGACCTCTTTCCTTCTCCTTTGAGCTTCTCTTGGATGTCTTCCTTCAACTTCTCATCCATCTCTTCCATTTGACTAAAGGCAACATCATCAGTTTAAAGTTTCAATGGGACTTGCCTTTTCCAGTTTACTCTTAGCCCCTTTTACTCTCTTGTAGCTCTTTAGCTTGTGCTTCAGCTCATAGTTTTCCTTTTTGACAAGGATAACTTGCTATCTTAGAAGAATGATAACCTCAATTTTACTAGTGTTAGGAAAAGGTGAAGCTATTGTTGCAACATATGAAGGTTGCTTCTCTAGTTTTGTATCTCCCATAAAAGAATGAACAGTCCTCTAGCATGCCCTCTACTTATGACTTCCCACCACGATCAAATAGCACCGATTCTAACTTGGACCCAGAAGAAAAAAATAAAACTTATCTTCCAAAAAATAAAATTTCTTTCTAGTTTGAAGTGATCTCAGCAAACCTTAAAAAGTTATGGTTGATTTTTTGACTATCTAGAAACCAGTCTAGAGCAACAAAAACTCTGCAGAACACTGACTAGAGAGGAGCCTCCTAGAGATCAAACTGAGTGAAGTCGACTTGAAAAGAAATCCAAGTTGAAGTCTATCCCCCTGGGTTGGGCCATAGAGTTTAGCCAAATAGGAGTGGGGTTGGAGCTCAACAGAAGCATCCAACAAAATGGTGGATTTCTAAGAAGCCATATGGTACTAATTAGTATAGTAATATTGCATAAAATAAGTAATCCTTTCCCGCACATTGAGGATTCTATGATCTCAATCAAATGTTCCCTCACACAACGAGGAGTTTTTATTTTGGTCTCTCCCTGTAGTAGCCCTCTCTCTCTCTCTCTCTCTCTCTCTCTCTCTCTCTCTCTCTCTCTCTCTCTCTCAACATCTCCAATCTCTCTTGTTGTCTTGCAGGCTTCATCTCTCTCACTCATGGGCTTCCAATCCTTCTCTCTTTATCTTGCATAGGTCCCTCCCTCACTTAAGCTCTCTCTCTTAAGCTCTCTCTTACAAATAGGTCAAGAACACTAATTCTTATTTTTTGATGTGATTTGAAAGTGTCGTAGGGAAGGTTCAATAGATGCAATATTCTCTTTCTCAAATACATAATACTTTTTCACCAACACTACAAGACACGGGTCTCTTTTTGATGCTATCTACCAACGCTTCATGGGAGCGGGCACAAAAATCATTGGTATGATTGTCAGTATGTAGGTATGAGTGTCAATATGTAGGTTAGTATAGGCATCGGTATATACCAATGCCTATACCGATCTGCATATTGACGACCGACAATACTTCCACTATTGTTGCTAATACATTTTTACAAAACGTCATTTCCAAGGGACCCAAAATAAATTTTAACCACAAGTTTGGTCAATTGAAAGATAAAAATATAAAGAGTGTGTACACCAAAATTGAGATCAGAACACTGATATATTGATGGTGAACCTAACATACAAATGTACAAAATGTCACTATAAAAATGAGAGGGCCAAACATAGGAACTAAATAACTCTATCTCAAGCTTTACATACAATTGATCACCATATCATCATCCCTTATTGTATGTCTACCTAAGACTTGATCCTCGAGTTCTCCCTCTTTTTCCCCAAAGTAGTGATGTCCACCTTCCTCAATTATAATGTCATTATTGGCACCTTCTTCCTTGCCCATATCATCATCTTTATCCTCTTCCCTAGATCCATCGGCATCATTATTTGGATCTTTTGTTGGCATCTCCATATCCACATTCCTATGATGTTCAAAAATATGTTTGCTTCGAGGAGCAACTTGGACCATGTACCACCATCTTGGATCCAAAAAATCTAGATGAAAGACCACCTATGTTGAAGATGCAAACTACACGCTAGTAATTATATTAATTTATGAAGTATATAAATATATATACATATGAACATCTACCAATAATTTTTTGAAAATAAAGATATTAGCTTTTAATAAATTCATTAGTATGTACTTGTTCACAATGCTATGTAAGAACAAAAGTATCACTTCCATCAGTCGAGAGTCTACTGGAGTCAACGGCAAAGAAACTATGCTACTATCTCTCCTAACTATAGCATTGGGACCATTGTAGATAGTTCTAAACCATTTGACATCAAGAATGAAAATACTAAATTGTCTAAAATCAACTTCATAGATGGCAGGTATGACCCCACAATAATCTAACTATTGTTGGATAGCTGAAAGGAAAGCAAAGAGTGGACACAAACTCAGAATACTTGCATTACTTGCTTGTAGAATGAAGAAGAGTGAGGTCCTTAAGTAGGCACCTCATACATGCTCACTGACATCACTGATGACTTCAGAGCTCCACAATCATCTCCTCAATCTGCTCCTAGATTCTCTCAATCATCCTATGTGGCTCTTCCACCACCTAACTGTGATTGTGGGCACCTAACTATGCCTCTAGCACTCACACATAGAAACCAAGGTGTGCCTGAGGCATACACCTTGAGATATCCCAACAAACCCCCCCTCAAGGGAATGCCTTAGGCTATGTCAAGGATACATCTAGTCTCATAGTTTCTCATGCCATCTCATGGTGGTCAAGGATTAATCTATGGCTAGGTTCTCATGCTAGCAAGGGTTCCCTTGGGTGTAAGGTAAACAAAAAGGGATACAAAAAAGACCTTCCAATGGTTATCTCCCCTGCATGTACATGCACACAATGTCTGTAGGAGGTACCATGGAGCAAAATATACACATGGCCTACATCATAAGGTGACCAGAGGTGTTTACAAAACACACAAAACACAATAGTTTATTTCATTCATTTTGGAGGACTATCCAGGCTGAGTACCTCGACATAAAAAGAGAGATCTGGAGCATACATAGAGATGATTAAAATGCATAATCTTCATGGGATGCCTCATCTTGTGGAGGCTCAACTGAAAGTAGATTTGCATTTTCTTTCTTTGCTTTGGCTCTGCAAAACTTCTCATTATGGTTGTTCTTGCCACAGTGCTTGCATGGATTAATTTTGAAGCAGTCCTTTGAAAGGGGATTTGTCTTTCCACAGTGATTGCAAGGAGTATACTTGCCCTTCTGGACTTTTACAGCATAAGCAGTGTCATTGCTTCCTGAGCTCCATATGCCTTTCTTCTTCTTGGAGAGCAGAGATAATACCTTCAAGATTAGGATTAGGAAGATTTTTCAAAGTGGTAACTATGTGATCATAATCTTCAGGCATGCTCTTAAGTAACACTGCCATAGCATCATCTGGAGAAATAGGAGAGTTGATAGAAGCTAATTGAGTCATAAGACTCCACATATAGTTGACATGAGCTGCTAAAGTAGTACCACTAGCCATCTTCAATTCAAAGAAAGAGATTTTAAGTGATAGTTTAGAGATGTGAGAGCTAGCACCAAAAATCATGTCAAGCTTCTGCCAAGCTTCCGAAGGAGACTCCAAGTCAGAGATATGGTGTATATAATCATCTCCTAAAGCAAGAGCAATGATACCATATGCTTTTTCTTCTCTAGCTGGATCCCTTGCCGGTCGTGTCAGAGTTCAGGATTCTCCAGCATTGGAGGCTATAGAAGAAGTGGTAGGAGTAGGTTTGACAAGTCCCCATAAGTTCTCCCTCATCAATGCAAATTTCACCTTCATCTGCCATGTATGGAAGCCCTTTCCATTGAACTTTTCTAGATTCAATAGGGTAGCCATGAGAGGGTCTAACCCAGATATTGGGCAGTGTCTATCTCTCTTACAAGGCAAAAAATAACTGAAAGACTTCCAAAATATGAGCACTTGATGTAGCAAAGACTAGTGACCAATATTCAAACAATGATGCTTCTTCTTACATGCTTCACAGAGGTGGCTTAAAATGAGAACTTTCCAATCAAAACCAGGTCTAGTAATTCAAAACAAAACTGAAGCCACACTTGTACTGAAGTTATTGAAAGTTTCAAAAAACCAGAAATGCTAGAGTAGCATTTTATGTAGCATCATCTTCAAAAACTTGTCCAAAACTGTCAAAACCAAAAGGCTGAACTTGGAGGGCTTTTAGTTCACTCTTCAAAGCAAGGAAAAGAGGGCTTTCTAAAGCAAAAGAAAGCTCATATACCAGAGAGGGTCCAGCGCAGAGGTTGGACAAAATGGTGTGCACTTTTGCCCGAGAGAGTTGCTACAAGCTGAACCTGAGTTTTGATGATTTCTCCCTCGCTACTAAACTAAATGACCTGAAAAATGGCTCAAAATCTTTGTCTTGAGGTCACCCATCTACTCCTAAGAGGGCTCAGGCAATGGCAGAGCAAGCAGGGAGTATTGAGCAACAGAAGAAATTCGCTGTTTGGAGAATGGCAGCCAACAGAGACATTTTTTCTTCAATTGCTTGCAGGTGGAAGCTCACCCATACTAGAGGAGTTTCCAGCTCAGAGGGTTTGGGCAATGGTCGTTTGTAGGCGGAGAACCAAGCTCTCAAAGATTTTGGGAAGAAGGAGAAAAATGGAGAAGAAGAAGATGAAGAAGAAGAAGACGATGTGGTAGAAATGGGCTCAAGGGGGATCAAAGAGCTCTGATACCATGTTGGATAACTGAAAGGAAAGCAAAGAGTGGACACAAACTCAGAATACTTGCATTACTTGCTTGTAGAATGAAGAAGAGTGAGGTCCTTATGTAGGCACCTCATACATTCTCACTGACATCACTGATGACTTCAGAGCTCCACAATCATCTCCTCAATCTGCTCCTAGATTCTCTCAATCATCCTATCTGGCTCTTCCACCACCTAACTATGCTTGTGGGCACCTAACTGTGCCTCTAGCACTCACACATAGAAACCAAGGTGTGCTTGAGGCATACACCTTGAGATATCCCAACAACTATGAGGAGAGAAGATTGGTATTAGAAGCACTTCCTTGGTGATCTTGTACAAAGTTAGCCTTGACTCCACAATCATAGGTGACTCTCCTTAAATCAATGTGTTCCACATGAAAATGTTGTATGAACTCTACTTTTTTTACTACAAAAGAACATGATTAAAACAATATTGAGGATGCATTTTGTAGCGATTGTGACCATAAATACCCAAATTAAGTAGAAAGGTGAAAAACTTACATGTGGCATACATCTGACTACAAGCTCCCACTCTCGATCTATTGTTATGTCCTCTCCATCATCTTTGGCCTCACAGAGAGATTCTTGCAGCCAATCATGTGACATGTCTTTAGGGATAAGAGAATGGTCCAGTGGATATGGCACCCTTTGCCTATGCATGACTCTAAATCTCATCCTCCCACTTATTCTTTTTGCTTTGGCCTCTTCATATCTTTCCACCCATCTTTGCATCCCGAGACTATTGAGGACACAATACTTGTTGGATTTCTCTCTTTACTCTTTACTCATCTTTCTTTCAACCCCTTTACCTTGGGGACCTTCATAATGACATGATCATTGTCGTCAATGTCCAAGCATGTGGCATATCGGGATCCATGAATGCAAGAAGCTATGTGATGTATACTAATGACTCTTGCACAAGCCATGCTTTCTTTGGGTCTAGCTCTTTGCCTTACACATCTCTTTAAAATTTTTAATCCCCCAAACCCCCCCAAAAAACCCTAAACCCTAAACCCCTTCTTCATTGATATGGGTGTCAGTATATACGATGCCTATAGGGACTCTCATACTGATGCCTCTACAATATATACTGATGCCAATACCAACGATCATATCGATGACATAAGGAACAAAACCCATGCCTTCCCTTCCTGGGACGCCATTCGCATTTTTCTTTATTATATTCTCCTTCCTCGCTTTCAACTCGCAATCGCCCTCAATTCTTGCCTCCTCACTCCTCCCTTCCCCTCCCACCTCTCCATCCTCTCCTACATTATCCCTCTCCACCTACAAGACTTGCAAGAGGTCCCTTTCCACTTCAAGGTAACAATTTCTCTCATCTACTTCTATTTGAAGGTTTTTTTTGTTTCTTTGTCTTCTCTTTCCTTCTCCCTCTCCTCTAGTTTCCCTCCCTTTCTCTGATGTTTCTCTCCTCCTTTCCTTTTCTTTCTCTCAAGGAGAAAACAATACACGTAAAAAAATCATGAAAGAAAGGAGTAGGAAAGCTCTACCTCTTGTTTCTGTCTGTGTCCTTGTTTGTCACCTTCTCTTTGTGTCCTCTCCATTTTTTGGTATGTTGCTTCTCCAAACTCCTCCTTTCACTTACCAGTTTTCTTAAAAATGGTATGTTTCCTCTCTTGTATAGAGCCAAAAACAAGAAAATTTGAGTGGGATCATCCATGGTCATGCCTAAGACACATACTTTCCAAGTAAGAACATGATCTCTCTCTCTCTCTCTCTCTCTCTCTCTCTCTCTCTCTCTCTCTCTCTCTCTTTCTCTCTCTCTCTCTCTCTCTTTTCATTTTGTGCATACATTGTTGTGTAGCTAGTGCATACATTGGCATAGGAACTCTCCACTCTTTTCATCTCTTTCTTTCTCTCTTTGTGTCCTCTTCTTGTTCCCTTCTCTTCATCTTTTCTCCTTCTTTCCTCCTTCATCCTTTTCTTTCTTTCTCCTTTCTTCTTCTACTTATTCCCTTCTTTCCTCTCTTTCTCTCTTTCTTTCTCCTTTCTTCTTCTTATTCCCTTCTTTCCTCTCTTTGTCTCTTCCCTTCTTTCCTCTCTTTCTCTCTTTCTCTCATTCTTTCTCTCCTCTCTTCCTACTCTTCTTCTCTTCTTATTTTCTCCTCTCTTCTTCTCTTCTTGTTCCTACTCTTATTCTCTTCTTATCCCTACTCCTCTTCTCTTATTATCATCTCCTCTGTTTCTCTCCTTCCTACTATTATTCTCTTCTTGCTACTACTTTCCTCTCTATCTCTTCTTCTTTCTCTCCTCTCTACCTACTCTTGTTCCCTTATTCTCTTCTAATTTTCTCCTCTCCTCCTACTCTTATTCCCTTATTATTCCTCTTTCTTTTGTCCTCTTTTCCTCCCTCTTCTCTTTCCTCTCGCTCTCTCTTTCTCTCGTCTTCTTCTTCTTTCTCTTCTCTCTTCCTACTTTTATTACCTTTTTATTTTCTCCTCACTACTACACACAGATCCTATTGCAACATTTACTACTGACGTTTAGCGCCCGCTTAGCGTTAATCATTGGTATGAAAAGCGGGTTTTGTAAAGCATTGCTATGTAGCGACTCTTGCTAAAAGTCCCTATATAACGACTATTATAAAGGTCGCTATATAGCGACTTTTAAGTGTCACTATATAGCGACATTGATATACTATTTTATAGCGACGTTTTTCCAGAGAGGTTTTTTTTTTTATATAGGCCTTAAAAGTTAGTTTTTTCCAAGGACAAATTTTTTTAAATTTTCATACATGTTTGAGCTCATAGAGAATAAAAAAATGAGAGCATGTACATCAAGCCTTTGAAGCTCATATATTCATGTCCAAGTTTGAGATGAGAAAAATCAATTGAAAGCATTTACATCAACTGTTTCATCTTGAGCCAAGTCTAAGGCGCCAAACAAGTCTATCTCCAACTCTATACCGAGTTGATCTCCTATATCATCATCGGACTCTAGCATCATACATTCACCTAAAAGTATTTGATCATCTTCTTCAATAAAGTGTGGTGATTCTTGATAATTGTTGTCTTCTTCCTCAATATCGGACAATATCGTGATCTCCATCTTCCTCCCGTGCGATGTCATTATGCGCATCTTCCTCTTGGCTCATATGGTGATCTACGTCTTCTTCGCTAGATTCATCAATTAGATCCGGCATTGGTAGTGGCATCTCCATATCCACATCTCGATCTTCAAAAATTTGCTTACTTCGTGGTGCAACTTGGATCACGTACCACCATCTTGGATCAGAATGATCCGGATGAAAAACCACCTATATTGAAGATGGGTGCCAAATATCATCAATTATATATATGAAATTATGCTCAAGTACATGTATCAATGGACTTTAAAAATGAAAGCTTCGATTAATTAAATCATTAGTATGCACTTGCTCACAGTGCTTGGGAAGAACAAAAGTATCACTTTCATCAGTCCAATGTTTGGTGGAGTCTATTGCAAAGAGACAGCTACTATCTTTTCTCACTGTCGCATGGGGACCGTTGTAAATAGTTCTAAACCATTTTACATCAAGAATGAAAATACTAAATCGTCTGAATCAATTTCATAGATGTCGCGTATGGTTCCACAATAATCTAACTATGAGGAGAGAAGATTGGTATCCGAAGCACTTGCTCGGCTATCTTGTGTGAAGTTAGCCATGACTCCACAATCATACATGACTCTCTTTCAATCAATGCGTTCCACATGAAAATGTCGTCCATATGACCATAATGCACTATACTTTTTGTACTGTAAAAGAGCATCATTAAAACAATGAAGATGCATCTATTTTATAGCATATATTGCCACAAATAATTACTTAATTACGTCAAGAGGTAAGAAACTTACATGCACCATACATCTAGATGATAACTCTCGCTCGCGCTCGTTTATTATCTCTCCATCACGTTTGGCTTTACGTAGAGCCAGTTGTAGCTAATCAAGTGACATGTGAGTAGGGAGAAGAGCTAGATCCCATGGATATGGTTGTGATCGCCTATACATTACTCTGAATCTCGTCCTTGCATTTATTCTTTCTGCTTTGGCCACTTCATATCTCTCAATCCACTTCTGCATCTCAGGGCTATTGAGGATACAAAACTTATTTAATTTCTCCATTTGCTCTTCGCTCATCTTTCTTTCAATCCCTTTTCCTTGGGGAACCTCGCCAACGATGCAATCATCATCCTTGTTATGCCAAGCTTGTGGCATATCGGGATCTGTGGATGTAAGAAACTCTGTGATATATACTAATGACTCTTGCACAAGCCATCCCTCTACCATGCTTGCTTCCAGTCTTGCTCTTTGTCTTACAAATCCCTTTAAAGTTTTCATAACCGCTCAAGAAAAAACATCCATCGACTATGAACGGTACCTGCTATACCACCTCATCAACTATGTGCACAAGCAAATGGACTTGAGTTGTCATAATGCTTGAGGGAAAGTGCTTCTCAAGCAAGCATACGGCTTTGATGGATTCCACCCTAGCCTTCTTGATGCTCGATATAGAGATCTCTTTTTGAGATATCCACCTATTTCACATGTCCATGTAAGATATTTTCATAATCAGTCTACAGATTAATAAGATTAAATTAAAGAAAATACATTCAATGCAATTTGATAGTAAGCATATCTCACAATACCACAGATCTTGAATATAGTATTTCTAACATCTTCTTGTAAGCACCCTTTTATTGTAATTGAGAGGATGAACTATCAAAGAAACAATGAAGTCATGTGAACAATATAACATAATAATAATTATGCTAACGCATCATGATTATCGGTACACTAATTCTACTTAGAATACTTGGAAGACCTTGTGCCAATCATTGGACTTGAGCCCACTAAGCTTATTGTCCTTTGAAAATGCTCCTTTCAAGCAATGCATGTACCTTATCGGTGTTTGAAAAGAGGCAATGTCTACCTTGACTGCTGCCTCCTCCCTTGTAGAGAGGATCGATGTTGCTTTCGGGAGGACAACTTTTCGTAAAGCATGCACTTGGGGCCAAAAACGAGACATCCTATTCATAGCATGCAAGTCTTCTCGCACTCCTCTCGAGTCCCTGGAACCAACCAAGTGTGCTCAAATAGTACCCCCCACATTCTTGAAGATATGCATGGGATCCAAGAGATGATTGATTTGTAACTGACCCCAATAAGGAAGCTCGTGAAAGATTGATAGCCTCTTCATACCAGGAGGAGGTTCCTCTCCATTCTCCCTCCAAGCTTGAATCCAGTCACTTGCCTTCAAATATGATGGTGGTGGATCAAGCTGATTTCCACATGCGAGATGGTTGAGTGGAGGTATCAAGCATGACCTTCATAAACATTTTTCCTCATATATTTAGAGTAGCGTGCAAGCGATTTCAAAGCCGGTCCACAAACAGGACAAGCATGGTACCCACTTGTAACAAGTCTTGCACGTGTGCATGAATGTGTTAGTACAAGACATGCGTGCGAAAGAGAGTCAAAAAAGCATAATCCCTCATTGTATATGTAAAGACACAACCACGTACCTGTGCACTCTCCATATCCTGGGTAGTCATGCATGGTCCACATCAAGATACCCCTGACCAAAATATCATTGGTATGTCTAGGAGCTTTGGAAATATCAAAGACCTGCACTCCTCTCCATAATATCTGTAACTCCTCTATCAAAGGTGCCATGTACACGTCCATGTTTTTTGCCTTATACTTTCCTGACACAAGTAGTGCAAGCATGAGGTGTCCCTTTTTTATTGTTAGCCATGGTGGGATATTGTAATTCACCATGACTATGGGCCATGTCGACCAAGATGTCGAGTGTAACCCAAAAGGATTCATGCCGTCCATGGCTAGCCCAAGATGTAAGTTGCATGGCTCCCTCGCAAAGTCCGGCCACTGATTATCTATGTGCTTCCAAGCTGCACAATCTATGGGAATCCTCAATGTGTCATCAGTGGACCGATGAGATGCATGCCATGTCATCAACTCCGCTATGGATTTGCATCGGAACATGTGTTGTATTCTTGCAATGATGGGAAAGTGTCTCAAGACCTTTACCGGTATCCGCTCACCCTGCAAATCATCTCTATATCGTTGTTCCCCACACTTTGGACAACTAGCTAAATCTCCATGCTCATGACGAAAGAGAATACAATCATTACGGCAAGCATGGATGGTATCATGATCCATACC
Organism: Dipteris shenzhenensis; assembly: GCF_047967505.1. NCBI lineage: Eukaryota > Viridiplantae > Streptophyta > Polypodiopsida > Gleicheniales > Dipteridaceae > Dipteris > Dipteris shenzhenensis. The sequence continues at coordinate 15,032,821 of NC_141602.1, read as the reverse complement.
CACCGTTGTTAGCATCTTTTTTGCTTCATCTCTTGATGCGGGCATGGTATTTGTGCAGGCAACATCTTCTGGAGCAACCTATGACAATTCAAAACATACATAGGCTTCAAACAATGATAATTTGGTATACACTATCCAAATGATGATTCTCAAAACAAACAATATCCAAATAATGAGTCAAATTAATGCAAGAGCTAACTTCATTAAGGCCAAGACACTTGTCTCCGACCACCCATACTTAACTTGTAGATTCAAGATTGAGAGACAAGCACGTAGTTTAGACATCGTAGCACCCTCATACAATTGTGTTGATTGCAACTCTTGCATTTTGACCTCAGACTCTGACATCACGTGTACATGGGATGTAGTGTCCCTAAAAAATGGAATCCATCATGTTGACCATACCATCATCATCATCCGGGAGACTATAGTCTTGCTAAAAGTGAGAAGGCATATGCGTACCCTCGTCACCCTCCTCATCCTGTTTTAAGATTCATGTAAATATAAGATCTTGTATTTCCTAGTATACAATAAGACTGTGAACTTAAATAGCTTTGACTTACCGATGGTCCATCAACACGTGCAACACCAACGGTGGGTACTGGTTCCGTCTCCTCCCCATACATCTGCAAGTGTTGCATGATAATATGATGTTGATGTCGTACTTCTCGCTTGCAATGAGTGCAATGATAGTATAACCTCTCCGTAAGCCACTTCGTGCTCCCGAGCATTGGCGCATCATCAGATGAGCTTCCACTCATCCCTTCCATCTATACTTATAAAATCACAACATAAGCATGAAGAAGAGATATTAACAGTTATAAAATAGCATCTATGAGCATTTTTTCATGCTACAACAAAAAAGTGACTGTAAGCGTCGCTATATAGCGACCTTTTTGCTCTGTTCCGTCGCTATATAGTGACGTTTTTAATTAAAAATGTCGCTATATAGCGACGAATAAACGTCGCTATATAGCAATGCTGTGGGTTAAAACCCGAGACTCTCGTTGCACGGTGCTTTTTGTACCCTCTTCTCTAATCTCTCAAGTAAGCAAGCCAATCTCTCCTCCCACCTATTTTCGATGACCTCCCACCTATTTTCGACAACCTCCCACTCTATTCTCCACTCCTCACCCTTCTCCTAGCTCTTGTACTCCCTCTCTACCCTTTTCCCTCTTTGGTTTCTTGAAAGGACGTTCTTCAAGAGGTGAGTTTGTTTCAATAATGTAGGTTGTTTGTTTGTTAGCTTTAGTTTTGTGAGTGCTTCTCCTTGTATTGCTAAACCTGTAAACTAGCTTTCATGCTTGTTTTCAAAGGATTGAAACAAAAAAGGAGATTTCAAGAAAGAAAGAAGACTCACCTCTTTTTTCTGTATTTCTCTTACTTCTCTTTCTCCTTGTCTCCTCAATCTCCTCCTTTCCTTATCTCCTCAATCTCCTCCTTTCAAGAAGTTACTTTTGTAATCTCCTCCTTCCTCTAACATCTTATTCGAAAAAATCGGTTGTTTCCTCTCTTTTGTAGGGCCAGTCCACAACACCGAGCGAGATGTACTATTTCAAGTGCTTCCTCTTTTTTCCATTTATTATTTTTGTTATTTGCATTGGCCTGTATCTAGCGCCTTAAGCACTAGCTATAGTGATGGGTGTAGGAACCCTCTCTTCTCCTCAAACTCTTTCCTTCTTCCCTCCTTCAATCTATTTCCTCCTCTTTTTCCATCTTTCCTTTTCCTCTTCTTCTCTCTTTCTTTCCCTCTTTTTCCCTCTTATTCTCTATTTCCCCCTTCTCTTATGCTCATGCATAAGCATAAGCATGAGCTTATGCTTATGCTTATGTTTAAGCATAAGCATGAGCATAAGAAAATGAGACATATGCTCATGCTTATGCTTATGCACGAGCATAAGCGAAGTAGACATATGCTCATGCATAAGCATGAGCATATGTCTCTTTTTTCCCCCTTCTCTTATTCTCTCTTTCCCCCTTCTCTCTTTCACCCTTCTCGCTTTCCTTTTCCATTTCCTTTCCCTCTTATTCTCTATTTCCCCCTTCTCTTATGCTCATGCATCAGCATAAGCATGAGCTTATGCTTAAGCATAATCATGAGCATAAGAAAATGAGACATATGCTCATGCTTATGCTTATGCATGAGCATAAGCGAAGTAGACATATGCGAGCATATGTCTCTTTTTTCCCCCTTCTCTTATTCCCTCTTTCCCCCTTCTCTCTTTCCCCCTTCTCGCTTTCCTTTCCCTTTTCCTTTCCCTCTTATTCTCTATTTCCCCCTTCTCTTATGCTCATGCATTTGCATAAGCATGAGCTTATGCTTATGCTTATGCATATGCATAAGCATGAGCATAAGAAAATGAGACATATGCTCATGCTTATGCTTATGCATAAGCATAAGTGAAGTAGACATATGCTCATGCATAACCATAAGCATATGTATCTTTTTTCCCCCTTCTCTTATGCTCATGCATAAGCATAAGCATGAGCTTATGCTTATGCTTAAGCTTAAGCATAAGCATGAGCATAAGAAAATGAGACATATGCTCATGCTCATGCTTATGCATGAGCATAAGCGAAGTAGACATTATGCTGTCTCTTTTTTCCCCCTTCTCTTATTCTCTCTTTCCCCCTTCTCTCTTTCCTTTCCCTCTTTCCTTTCCCTCTTATTCTCTATTTCCCCCTTCTCTCATGCTCATGCATAAGCATAAGCATGAGCTTATGCTTATGCTTATGCTTAAGCATAAGCATGAGCATAAGAAAATGAGACATATGCTGATGCTTATGCTTATCCATGAGCATAAGTGAAGTAGGCATATGCTCATGCATAAGCATGAGCATATGTCTCTTTTTTCCCCCTTCTCTTATTCTCTCTTTCCCCCGTCTCGCTTTCCTTTCCCCTTTCCTTTCCCTCTTATTCTCTATTTCCCCCTTCTCTTATGCTCATGCATAAGCATAAGCATGAGCTTATGCTTATGCTTATGCTTAAGCATAAGCATGAGCATAAGAAAATGAGACATATGCTCATGCTTATGCTTATGCATGAGCATAAGCGAAGTAGACATATGATCATGCATAAGCATGAGCATATGTCTCTTTTTTCCCCCTTCTCTTATTCTCTCTTTCCCCCTTCTCTCTTTCCTTTCCCTCTTTCCTTTCCCTCTTATTCTCTATTTCCCTCTTCTCTTATGCTCTTCTCTAATTTCCCTCTTCTCTTATGCACTTCTCTTGTGTTCTTTTTTCCTCCTTCTCTTCCTCTTATGCTCTTCTCTCATTTCCCCCTTCTCTTATTCTCTCTTTCCCCCTTCTCGCTTTCCTTTCCCCTTTCCTTTCCCTCTTATTCTCTATTTCCCCTTTCTCTTATGCTCATGCATAAGCATAAGCATGAGCTTATTCTTATGCTTATGCTTAAGCATAAGCATGAGCATAAGAAAATGAGACATATGCTCATGCTTATGCTTATGCATGAGCATAAGCGAAGTAGACATATGCTCATGCATAAGCATGAGCATATGTCTCTTTTTTCCCTTTTCTCTTATTCTCTCTTTCCCCCTTCTCTCTTTCCTTTCCCTCTTATTCTCTATTTCCCCCTTCTCTTATGCTCTTCTCTCATTTCCCCCTTCTCTTATGCTCTTCTCTCATGTCCCTCTTCTCTTATGCTCTTCTCTTATGCTCTTTTTTCCCCCTTCTCTTCCTCTTATGCTCTTCTCTCATTTCCCCCTTCTCTTATTCTCTCTTTCCCCTTTCTCGCTTTCCTTTCCCCTTTCCTTTCCCTCTTATTCTCTATTTCCCCTGTCTCTTATGCTCATGCATAACCATAAGCATGAGCTTATTCTTATGCTTATGCTTAAGCATAAGCATGAGCATAAGAAAATGAGACATATGCTCATGCTTATGCTTATGCATGAGCATAAGTGAAGTAGACATATGCTCATGCATAAGCATGAGCATATGTCTCTTTTTTCCCCCTTCTCTTATTCTCTCTTTCCCCCTTCTCACTTTCCTTTCCCCTTTCGTTTCCCTCTTATTCTCTATTTCCCCCTTCTCTTATGCTCTTCTCTCATTTCCCTCTTCTCTTATGCTCTTCTCTTATGCTCTTTTTTCCCACTTCTCTTCCTCTTATGCTCTTCTCTCATTTCCCTCTGCTCTTATGCTCTCTTCCTCTTCTTCTCTTCCTCTTCTTCTCTCTTTCCCCCTTCTCTTATGCTCATGCATAAACATAAGCATGAGCATAAGAATGCTTATGCTTATGCATGATCATAAGAGATTCCTCTTCTCTTTGCTCTTCTCTCATTTCTCTCTTCTCTTCCCTCTTCTTCAGATTCCTCTTCTCTTCCTCTTCTTCTCTCTTTCCCCCTTCTCTTATGCTCATGCATAAACATAAGCATGAGCATAAGAATGCTTATGCTTATGCATGAGCATAAGAGATTCCTCTTCTCTTATGCTCTTCTCTATTTCCCCCTTCTCTCTTCCTCTTCTTCTCTTCCTCTTCTTCTCTCTTCCCCCCTTCTCTTATGCTCATGCATAAACATAAGCATGAGCATAAGAATGCTTATGCTTATGCATGAGCATAAGAGATTCCTCTTCTCTTATGCTCTTCTCTCTTCTCCTCTCTTCCCCTCTCCTTTCCCTCTTCTTGCTCTCTTCTTTCTCTCTTCTTTCTCTTCTCTCCCTCTTCTTCCTCTTCTTCCTCTTCCTTTCCCTCTTCTCTCCTCTTCTTTCCCTCTTTCCTTTCCCTCTTCTTCCTCTTCTCCTCCCCCTTCTCTTTCCCCTCTTCTCTCCCTCATCTTCAGATTCCTCTTCCTCTTCTTCCTCTTCCTCTTCCTCTTCTTCCTCTTCTTTCCCTCTTTGCCTATGCCTATGCCTATGCCTATGCTTATGTTTGTTTTTTTGTTTTTCGTTTTCGTGTTTGTGTCTTTGTTAGACATGGGATTACGTCGCTCATCCAATGAGTATGGAGAACCTTGCAGGAGAAGAGCTCATGATCTTTATGCTCCAGAGGACTTTGATTCCTCTCAGGCGACTACCCTGAGGACTACCCCTAGTCCGACTCCTCTCGGACCTAGCATTACGACTACCCCTAGTCCGACTCCTCTTCCACGTAGCACTGCGACTACCCCTCGGGGAACTCCTTTGCTAGCCGTGCATGGCTTTGTCGAGAGTCCCGACGAGTTTGTAGCATAGATGAGCGATGAGGAGGCAGTGAGATTCTTCTCTTTGCTATCTCAAAGTACCTCAACAATTCCCTCCCCTATACCGACAGGTGGACGTACTGCCCAGCCGTACCCTCATGCCCCTTCGACCGAGGGGTCATCACCTGCACATGCCTCTCGTAAGGGAAGGAAGAGTAGGAAGGGTGGCTTATGTTGTGCTGACTCGGGAGATGTAGACGAGTCAGCACACTCACGTTCCTATAGGTCTCCACTTGGTCCGGAGACACAGTATCAGTCAGGTCCCTTTCCCTCTCCTACTCCCACTACTACTCCTCGCTCTAGAAGCGCTCGCATAGCTTCCACTCCTTCTAACTCTACTACCGTCAGTCCTCCTTACTCATCAGGGGATCTCTCCTATCAAATCACAGCTGTCGAAGAGATAATAGAAGATAGAAAGGGCAAAGCAGTGATGGCCACCATGAGGAGGTTGATGAGTCATCACTTAAAGAGCAGCATTGCTACCGATTGGCGATATCAAGATGGCCAAAAGAAGTAGGCGGTCATCGATGAGTTAAAACAAAAATACCCTAACCCGCCAAATTGGGAGTTTAATGAGGATTATATGCGAGAGCACATGGGTTTGGTCTTGAAGCATCGTAGATCAACCTTGCGTACTTCCATCACAAAGGGATTGGCTAAACCCAGCTAGGCAGACAAAGCTGATTGGAAGTTCTTCAAGAAGCAAAATAGGGACCATCTTGAATTGTTCGAGGGTCAGAGGAGGTTTGCGAAGAGACGGCTAGACATCATAGGTACTTTGTACTTTGGTGTAGGCGGACGGTTGGTGTTTGAGGCAACCGTGGTAAGTCTACTTCTTCTCATTTGTTTTACTACATATTACATGCACTTTAGCTAACTGTAACTCTCATAAATTGGATCCACAGCAAGCTGCAATGGGACGTCTTCCTACAGATGTAGAGACGTGACGCGCATTTGGATAGGAACAAAGCCATGGTTTATTGAGCAAGAGGAAATGGGAGCGATGGTGGATTGGGCTGAGGTGGCTGCTCACACGATATAAGTTTACTCTTACTTGTAATCTCACTTTTTAAATTGCTTTATTCTTTAAGTTCCAATCTAATTTTTTATTTATATGGTTCACTCTTAGGGTCAAAGCTCAAGCGTCCCATCATCGGAGGCGAGCGATCAACAGGGCCAAGGATCAAATGCATGTGACGAGGATGAGGGAGAAGACGTAGCTGATGAGGACCAAGGAATAGGTCAACAAGACGAGGACGCTTCGGATTCGGATGAGTAGTAGTGGTACTAGTGGTAGTAGCATTTTCTTCGCCCTGTATGTCATTTTGTATATCCGCTCATTTGAGCAATTTCGTATTGCCCATTCGAAAGGGTAATTTTGTTACAAACAATGTTGTATATGTCTGACATGTATATGCTTTTGTTGCTCATCATTTCACAAGAGCGATTTTGTATCACCCTTTTCGCAAGGGAAATTTTGTTATAAAAAAACTTTGTTTTGTAATTACCAAAAAAAAAAGGATTAGTGGGGCTAAACAGGGCCATAGCAAGCCGTATTTAGCCCCACTAACCCTTTTTTTTTAGTTCTATTAATCGTTGCTATATAGCGACGTTTATCAGTGTCGCTATATAGCGACGATTAATAGTGTCACTATATAGCAACGTTTGTCATCGTTGCTATATAGCGAGATTCTTTTCCGATGATTTTAGCAACTCTTATAGCGATGTTTGCGCCGGTGAAAAAAAAAAATTTAATGTAAAAAGCATCAGTATTTTCGTCAGAAAATGGCCTATGCCTTGTAGTGCCTTCTCTCCTCCTTTCTTCCTACTCTTATTCTCTTCTTATTCCTACTCTTCTCTCATTTTCTCCTTCTTTCTCTCCTCTCAAGTTTGGAATGTGTATTACAACTTGAAGACAAAGTTTGCCGAATTCCATTGAGCAATGCATAAGTTATGGGTCATGCAAGATAGCTATATACATAAAAGTCCCTGAACCTCATCAAAAATGGTTAAACCCAAGCAAACAATGACCCTTCATGTACAACCAAAAAACAAGGGGCTGGTATGGGGGATCTCCTCTTTGAAATAATCTCATTGCACTTCCATTTTTTAGGTGTCCAACCCAAACATTTTACATGGATTCCTGAGTTTTTCCTCCTAATTTCCCAAAAATAATCATTGACCACCCTTTCAACAATAAGCTTGCCATCTTGGTATGGTCACAATCAAGTTCACACTTCTTGAGAAGCATTAGTAGAAGAAGGCATACTTTGTGGAGTATTGACTTGATCTACATCAAGAATAATCCTTCTTGGATGACCTCTTCCTCCCCTTGGTTGGTTCACATACTCTAATTCTAGCCTATGGCTACTCCCTTCAGTTGCCTCTACTACCCTTGTTGCCTTCCTTCTTCTATGCATAGCTTCATTGTCAGCCTCCACTTGTGCCCTTTGATTGTACAAAGGTGTGTTGAGATATCAAGCTCCACTCGCGATATGCCAGGGTGACCGTTGTGTATTTATGTCGCCGAGGAGATGCGGTTGGTATACCGCCCACGAATAATAGCTGGATGACAGCTATCCTTATCTACTCTAGTTTGTGGCTCAGTTAGTATGCCACCTTAGTTAGTTGAGTTTGGTTTGAGACCCACATATAGGGTTCTTCTATTTCTTTGTACTAGAGTTCTTTTTGGCTTTCACAACTAAGAAGAGGAAAACTATTTTCAACCTCCACCTTGTGTGTATTCCCCCATTGTGCATGTGAGAAAGCCACAAGTGAGACTCCTTCCCTCTCTCCCATAATCTTCACATGGTATCAGAGCCTTATTCGTGGTAAGGAGCTCAAGAAAGCAAGCCAAGTTCGTGGTGTCCTGGTAAGAGGACCAGTGTTGCTTTCCTATTTCGAGTTTGGGAGCAAATCTCTGCAGGTAGCACAGCCAGAAGTGCAAGAGTGCACTGTCTCGGATTGAGACGCCCTTCGCGGTGTGGCGAGAGTGCAGTATATACTGCGGGTGAGGGCGAAGCCCCAAGTAACTTTATTTTTCTGATTCAAGGCCATTTCAAGGCTCGTTTTGAAGGCGGAAGTTCTTCGCAGGCACTCAGAAAAAAGGCCCTGTTTTTGCTGTGCGACCACTGCACGGCTAGTTGGTAAAAAGTTACCGCAGAAATTGCATCGTATGCCTGTGTGCAGAGATATTGGGAGTTGCAGATTCATGCCTGTTGCCTGTTGATGCAGAATCGTCACTAGGAAGTGACTGTGTGGTGAAATACCACTTTCGTCAGTTTTGCAGATCTGCCCGTGTGAGGCAAAAGCTGTGTTTTTTGCAGTGACAGAATATTTTGCAGTGTTCTGTAATGGCATCTGATTCTCTTTCACAGATTGTCACTGACAAGCTTAACAAGAACAACTTCCAGGCATGGAAGTTTAGAATGATGAATTTCTTGATGGGAAAAGGCTATTGGGAGTTCATTACAGGAAATGAAGAAGAACCTGTTCTTCCTAATGTTCCCAGTCAACAGGAAATGCAGGCATTTAAAGGATGGCATGAGAGAGCCAGGAAAGTTATGTACTGGCTGTCTATCAGTATTTCCGACTCCATGATTGTGCATATTCAGGATGCGAATACGCCAAAGGAGGCATGGGATACTTTGGCAAAAATGTACAGCACAAATATGCAAGCCAGGAAAATGCAACTCAAACAGGAGTTGCACAATGTGCAGAGAGAAAATTTGAGCATAAATGACTACCACATGAAAGTGAAGAAAATTGCAGATGCACTTGCTTCCATTGGGTCGCCAGTGGATGATGACGATTTGGTCTCTGTGACCTTGAATGGTCTAGGAAAGGATTATGCATAGTTCCGGACATCCATTGCCATCCGTGAAAAATTTCCTGATTTTGAGGAGTTGATTGCTCTTCTAATTTCCGAAGAGCAGAGAAATGGTGGTGCATCTTCTTCAGTAGGAACTTCAAAAGAAACTGTCTTCTACTCAAATGCTGGCAGAGGTAGAGGCAGAGGTAGAGGAGGCCAATCTGCAAGCCGTGGTAGAAATCAAAATATGTAGCAAATGCAAGAAAACCAGTCCTATGCAGGAGGACATGGTAACTCTAGAGGCAGGGGGAGCCAAAGAGGCCGTGGTGGATGGCAGAGAGGCCAAAATGCAAACAGCAATATTGAATGCTACTATTGTGGCAAAATGGGTCATATGGCTAAGGACTGCTATAAAAAGCAGAATGACATTATGAATGGAAAATTGCAGCAAGGCAATTATGCATCCTCTAGTAGACAGGGTGATGACAGAAATGAGCATTTGTTTATGGTGCAGCATATGACAAATTCTATAACAAGTGCAGAAGAAAGCAATGATGTGTGGTATGTTGACTTGGGTGCATCAAACCACATGACAGGTCATGCTGAATGGATGCAGGATGCAAGAAAAATGGAAAAACCAAGATTTGTGGAGACTGGTGATGATACTGCACATCCTATTGTGCAGATTGGCAAAATTCCTTTGTCTATGCAGGATGGGAAAAAGAAATACTTGTCTGATGTATTTCATGTCCCGAACATCACCAAGAACCTGGTTTCTTTTGGTCAAATGGTTGAGCAGGGCTTGCAGGTTAGATTTAATCCTCATGGATGCTTTGTTGAGGATATGAAAAATAACGGTCGCTTGATAGCAAAAGGAAAGAAGAAGGGCAGGATGTTTATGTTGGATGCAGACATGCCTGAATCGAGTGCAGCAATGTTTGCACATGGGACCGGTGTAGTTGCAGATATTGATATCTGGCACAAACGCATTGGTCATGTTAATATACAACGACTTAAATCAATGCAAGTCCAAAATATTGTTGCAGGATTGCCTAAATTCAAGGTTGCAGAAATGCACAAGGTTTGTGAAGCCTGTCAATTTGGGAAACAACCAAGGAAAACTTTTCCTAGGCATGTTCAAGAGAGTAAAAAGCCATTGGAATTAATCCACTCTGATGTGTGGACTACAAAAGCTGCATCTATTGGAGGCTGTCACTATTTTGTCAAATTTATTGATGACTTCAGCAGAAAACTGTGGGTGTATTTTATGAAAAAGAAAAGTGAAGTGTTTGGGCACTTCAAAGCTTTCAAAGCTATGGTTGAAAAAGAAATAGGCCTGCAAATAAAATGCCTAAGGTCAGATGGAGGGGGAGAGTACCTCTCAAATGAGTTTGTAAGGTTCTTGCAGGAGCATGGTATAAAGCAGCAATATTCATGCAGTCATACCCCACAGCAAAATGGAATTGCAGAAAGGAAAAACAGGCATATTGGAGAGGTATCTCGGGCTATGCTAAACGAAAAAGATCTACCAGATTATTATTGGGCTAAAGCAGTTGGTACAGCAGTTTATATAATGAACAGGACTCCCACTGCAGCAATACATGGCATGACACCAGAGGAGATGTATACTGGGAGGAAACCAGATATTTCTCATTTGAGAATTTTTGGTTGCATTGCCTATGTCCATGTGCCAGATGAGTTGAGGTCCAAGTTGGATCCAAAAGCTGAGAAGTGCGTCTTTATTGGTTATTCTCTGCAGCAAAAAGGGTATAGATGCTATAACCCTTCTACACGAAAGTTCACAGTGAGCAGAGATGTTGTTTTTGATGAGATGAGCAGCTGGTATAAACCAGTAAATGTGATGATTGATGTAGATGCACAAAATGGTAATGCTGCACAGAATTCACAGCAGCAATCACAAAATATCAGTGGACCTGCAGTGTCGTCTAGCAGTGGTTCACATACTTTGCCATGGATAGGTAGATTGAGATCAGGAGAATCTCCTCAAAGCAATGCAGAGAGTGGTATGTAGGTATCACAAAAAGGAAAAGAGAAGGTAGATCAGCCCATGTTTGATGTGAATGCAGGTCACTCTTGTGTGGATGGTGAATCCAGTGGCTCAGAACAGAGCATTGATGATGAGTTGGGTATTCCTTCTGTTGTTACATCTGGAGTAAGGAAGACCAGGGATGTTTTGAGAGCACCTAGAAGTGAGCCTATTTTGCGCAGGTCTACCAGGGTTAGGTATCCTATGGATAGGCTGAAATATGATGGATTTACAGCCATTCACTATGCCTATATGGTCAAAGTGATACAGGAACCAGAACCCACTTATTTTGAGCAAGCCATGGGAAATGAAAAATGGGAGAAAGCCATGGATGAAGAAATGGATGCCTTGGACGCTAATGCTACATGGGAATTGGTGCCTTTGCCTAAAGGCAAGAATGCAATTGGCTGTAAGTGGGTTTATAAGATCAAGCACAATGCAGATGGTTCTGTGAATAGATACAAGGCAAGATTAGTTGTCAAGGGGTATGCACAGACATATGGCATTGATTATGAAGAAACTTTCAGCCCGGTTACAAGGATGGCAACCGTAAGAGCAGCCATTGCTATGGCTGCATCAAAGGGATGGTCTTTACATCAGATAGATGTAAAGAATGCCTTCTTGCATGGTGATTTACAAAAAGAGGTCTTTATGGAGCAGCCAGCAGGTTATGTTCATGCTATTCATCCTGAGTTTGTTTGCAAGTTGAAGAAAGCCTTGTATGGCTTGAAGCAAGCACCTAGAGCATGGTCTGACAAGATAGGACAATATCTTGTCACTATTGGCTTTTAGATTTCCAAGGCAGATTTCTCACTCTATGTGAGAAAAACAGAGAAAGGGATTATGCTGCTGGTCATTTATGTTGATGATTTGATCATCACAGGTGATAGTGATGAAGATATCCTTCATGTGAAAATGCTATTGAGGCAGAAGTTTGAGATGAAGGATTTGGGAGAGCTGCATTATTTCTTGGGCATTGAGGTGATTAGATCACCAAGTGGGATACAGCTCTTGCAGAGGCAGTATGGATTGGACATGCTGTCCAAATATGGGATGACAGGCTGTAAGCCTATTTCAGTTCCTTTGGAGCAGAATGTGAAGCTGAGCGCAGATGCAGGTGAGCTTCTGGAAGACCCTACTATGTACAGATGCATAGTAGGAAGTTTGATTTACATGACTATTACCAGGCCAGATTTGAGCTATGCTGTTGGGTTGGTAAGTTAGTTTATGCAGGCTCCAAGGAAACCGCATTTGGATGCGGCTAGACGCATACTCAAGTATGTGAAGTCCACATTGCAGTATGGACTATTTTATGAGGCTGGGGTTCAGATACAGTTGCATGGATACACTGATGCTGATTGGGCTGGTAGTATTTCTGATAGACGATCTACCAGTGGATATGTGTTCTGTTTTGGGAGTGCTGCAGTCACTTGGAGCAACAAGAAACAGCCTACAGTTGCCTTGTCGAGCACAGAGGCTGAGTACAGGGGTGCAGCAATGGCTGCATGTGAGGTAGCTTGGTTGCATAAGCTACTCTATGATATGCATCAGTCTACAGATGGGCCAGTTGTCATTTATTGTGACAACATGAGCAGTATACACTTGGCAAAGAACCCAGTCTTTCATGCTAGAACAAAGCACATTGAGGTGCATTATCACTATGTGCGGGAGAAGGTTTTACTAGGTCTTATTGATCTAGTTTATGTCAGCACAGAGGATCAGGTAGCTGACATATTCACAAAAGCATTGGGCGCAGAGAAGTTGCGCAAGTTCAGAGACCTGCTTGGTGTGCAGGAATTGGGATTGAGCTTGAGGGGGAGTGTTGAGATATCGAGCTCCACTCGTGATATGCCAGGGTGACCGTTGTGTATTTATGTCACCGACTTGTTAGCTAGAGATGTGGTTGGTACACCGCCCACGAATAATAGCTGGATGACAGCTATCCTTATCTACTCTAGTTTGTGGCTCAGTTAGTATGCCACCTTAGTTAGTTGAGTTTGGTTTGAGACCCACATATAGGGTTCTTCTATTTCTTTGTACTAGAGTTCTTTTTGGCTCTCACAACTAAGAAGAGGAAAACTGTTTTCAGCCTCCACCTTTGTGTGTATTCCCCCATTGTGCATGTGAGAAAGCCACAAGTGAGACTCCTTCCCTCTCTCCCACAATCTTCACAAGGTGTGCCACCTACAACATCTCTAACAATGTGTTCTACCTCTAAGGATATACCTTCTTTTTTATTTTTTTTCCCTTCCTTGAAGAGCACTCAAATTAGAACCCTTTTTTATGTGCCGTCTAGACTCATAGCAAAGCTAATGCACACTTTAAAAAATAGCATTAAAACGATGAGTATGTGCTACATCATATATAGATATCTTGAACTTACCACCCTCATCAACTTGCCAGCTATGATGTATTGTCTCTGACATATTCAATGTTAAAATAGGAATTGCAATTGGATCTTCAAAAAGTTGAATGAAAATTGTTAGTATTCTAAGTGTGAACGCCACACACTACTACACACAGGCCCTATTTTGATGCTTAAGCATCGCTGTTTAGCATGTGCCGGGTGCTAATCATCGATAATCAAATTGGGATTAGTTAAGTATCGCTATATAGTGACTTTAGACAAGTGTCACTATATAGCGACCTTTAAAGAGAGTCGCTATATAGTGACACTTACTAGACTTGTAAATGGTCGTTATATAGTGACACTGAGACAGTTTTCTATAGTGACATTTTACAGAGAGTTTTTTTTCCCATACTGACCTTTAAAGATAGTTTTTCCCAATGACAATTTTTTTTTCCTTTTCATACATGTTTTGTTGAGAGGAAGAGAAAGAGCAGAGAGACAAACACAAGAGTTGTCTTGAGAGGACGAGAAAGAGGAGAGAGACCCAAAATAAGAGTTTCTCCCAAAAAAGTGCTTCTATTCATAGATCATAGGCATATATATAGTTGAGGACTCCACACGGCTTAGTGCCACCTAAGCACATAGGTCCTTACTAAGCACATTTTTGAATGCAACATGTGAATCCTTCCGCACATCATCAAAGGTCTCTTCTTCATCAAAACTTAAACAAGCCATAACTTGCAATTTAGAAGGAATTTGTAGTTCATCTACAAGGAAAAGTGTTCGTCTTTTCAAGCTCTATGCGCCTATAACATTAGAATCCTTGTCTACAATTAGACAGTGCCAATATTGAAATATTTTTCAATCAGTAAGACCTTTACAATGGCAATACGCACCCCAACTATTGGCAAGTTCACTAGGGAAGGATTCCACACTTGGGCGACACAAATGAGGTATCTCTTGATGCATCAGAAGCTTTGGAAGAATGTTAAAGAAGACATACCCACTACACAAAATGAAGCCTAGAAAGACAAGGACAAAGCAGTACTATCACTCATTAGCTTGCACTTGGGTCCAAACATAATTTATCGCATAGAATCTAAGGATCATGCTAAAGATGCATGGGATGGGTTGAACATAGTGTTTGGTGTAAAAGCAAAGAACCAGAGATTCATCTTAAGATTGAATTCTATGGTTTGCACATGAGCCTCAATGAATGTGGTACAATTTTTCAACAAGATCAAAAGCATTATGACCGAATTAGAAGGCATAAATGCACAAGTAGGAGAAAAGGATGCACTTGCAATCCTCCTTAAAAGCATTTCTGAAGAGTACAATGCACTAAAAACCACCTTAAAGAATCTTCCATATCCTAAGTTTGAGGAATGTATATTATCTCTTCTTGAAAAAGAAAGAGAGTTGAAAGCATCGAATTGACATCTACATCAACCCACAGTAGCAATCATGAAGAATAAGCATTGTTTAGCAAAGCATCAACAAAGTGTTACCATTGTCTAGAAGGATGGATCACTATTAAAGTGATTTTAGACTAAAGAACAAACCAAATTGTCACCATTGCAAGAATTTGGGACACAAAGAGGAAGATTGCAGATTGAAGAACCAACAGGTCAACTATGCGGAGTCATCATCAAACAATGAGCAAAAGGGCGACAACAACAACAAAATGTACTAAGATGTAAACCTTGCCACCTTTAGCCTATATTCTTGTAATCAAACTTGACCACCTACAAGTAGCCACACAAGCACTTAGGGTAGGTGTTGACATGTAAAAACCACACTTGACCACCTTAAGTAACAGGGTATGCACTAAGGGGAGCTGATGGATTTGTAACTCACATCTGACCACCTTGCAGTAGCCAATGGATCATGGCACCAAGGGGAGGTACTAAGATATGGTGCCTTGTGCACATAAATTAGAGGCCTAGCTATGGTGTAGAAAGAATTAAAGTAGCCACCCAAGGATGTGGACTACATGATGTGAAGATGTGGAGCAAGGACATCCACTAGGAGAGATGTGGATCAGAGGATCCCACAAGTGTTGCCTATTCTAAAGGCTCTCTCTATATAAGAAGCCTATCTTTGTATTGTTCACATACACATTGCTATGGATTGAGTGTTTCCTACTTGGTGTCTCTCTCCTCATGGCTTTCTGTACATGTTTTGAGCCTCCGTGATCTTTATTAGCCATTTTGCATGCCCTTATGCCTATTGAGCCACCGAAAGTCAAGCCTCCAAAGTTACATGAGAGCAAGAGATCCCGAAAGAAATTCAAAGGTGGGAATGGATGCAAAGCCAAGGTTGAGCATTACAATGAGTTTGAAAGAGTGCAATAAAGGATTGTGGAGCTGTACCTCACCAATCCAATACCACCAACGACTAAGGGAGCATACAAAATAGATGAAGCATTACTTGGGAGTCCTTTTCTAGTGGAAAAGTACCCCACAATTCCCAACATAAAATGCTTGAAAAATTCAAACCGCATGTGAGAATGAAGAGCAATCCTAACACCACAATAAAAGAGATGCCCCAAGGTACTAAAAGGATCAACATGGTGATAGTATGGGCCCCAATGATGATACCACATGTTCAACTAGCCCAAAACAATCAAAGGTGGATATTTGTGAAGTACCATATTACTTTAAGAACTATATAAGTGGTTAGTTTCCCCATAGCAATGCCAAGACCACTACGAGAGTCAAAAGTACAAGAATCCATATGTCTTGCTAACTAAAGAAACACAAGCCTGGTACATCAACGTGGCAACAATGGGGAATTGACTGTGTAGGACCCATACATCCTACTAACTAAAGAAACACAATCCCAATACATCATTGTGGCAACATGTTATTTTGCTAAATGGGCTAAGGCAAAAGAAATATGCAAAGTAGATGTCAGAAGTACTGCCAAGTTCCTTTATGAAAATGTGATCACATGGTATGTTTTCCCCTTGGAAATAGTCTCTCACTGAGTAACGCACTTTGTCAATGAAGTGATCCAAGAACTTCTCTCACGATTCATGGTTGCACACTAGAAGAGCACTCCCTACTATCCCCAAGGGAATGGGCAAGTAGAATCCATTTATAAAACCCTATGCATTCTTCTCACAAAGGTAGTGGAACCCAAGTGCTCTGACAAGGGAAAAAATCTCAACTCTGCCTTATGGGCCTATAGTACCACTTTTAAGGTCAGCATAGGTTTTATGCCATTCCAACTACTATACAGTTTAGAGTTGCATTACATTAGAATTCATTACTCTTAATCTATGAGTTGCATTACAAGAGCACCTCAATGATAAAGAATCTGTGGAAGGACAAGTACTCCAACTTGAGAAGCATAATAAAATGATATTAAGAGCCTACCATGCAATGATAGCAGAAAAAAGATGAAGGAAGGCATGGTTTGATAAGAATGTCAAGGTTAAGGAGACTAATGATGGTAACGTTGCCTTGCTCCACAAGGCCAAAGTCCACACAGGAAAATTAAAATATCAAGGCCAAGGACCTTATAAAGTCAAGAAGATCAACCCCATTGGCACTGTTCTCATAGAAATTTTGGATGGCGTGCAATTAATATTGATGCTCAATGGCAAGAGACTCAAGTGCTACTACAACAACCCACAACTCATCCACAACAACTCATAGCCAACATTGACAAAATAAAAGATTTGGGAGCCCCAAATATCCCTTAGTTGGGACTAGATTGCTACACCCGCACTCACTAGCATATGTTATTGTTTGCACATATAGCTACTAGACCAATTGATTGCAACCTAGGGCTTAGAGGTGATGACTACTGAGTCGTACCTGCCCTATGAAATTTGAAAAAAATAAGCATATAGTTACTCCCTTCCTAGTGATTATGTCACGTGCACTCACACGATTTTTCATAGACACATAATAAATTTCATCAATAAAAAGGTGTCACACACACTTTCATTCCACACTCTCAAAGCATGAGCTAAATTCACATCTCTCACACTACACACACACACACCTATCATACCTTCATACCAACTAGCCTACAAGTTTAATGACCAAGGATACAGCCTATCAAAAGCGAATGCAAGGCTGGAAGCAATGCCAAATCTAAAGAAGATTCGATGAAAGAGTACACATCCTCAGTAATCCTCACCAAACTTCACAGCCATCTACTTGTTAGATATCAATGCTCCACTCTCGTGTAACTACATGCGAACCAGCTAACTCTACTTGTAATCCCCTGATATGAGGAGAAGGCATTTGAGTAGCTCGGTTATCCGATAGGACCTATTTTGGACACCAGATGGGGGCCATGTGTGGCCTGATGGCTAGACGGCTTCAGATAGAGTTGGCACACCACCAACTAGGCTACATGCAAGTGCGGGAAGGCATCCTATGACTAACTGCATTGAGGGTAGATGGAGCATTTCCTAGGGCTACCCACTCTTGGGTTGCGGGGCCCATTTGGAGCCTCAGATGATCTCGGATGGCTCTGTACCGAACGGAGGCCGTAGGTCAGTTGCTCTATTTTGCGCACCAGTTCTATCATATGGTCGGTGGCCTATTTCGAGACTGACCCCCAGTCAACCATTTTGGGCGGACTAGGTCAGTCACCCAATTGAGCCTAACTGACTACGACTGGTGGCTATATAAGAGCAAGCCCGTGAAGCCCACTCATCACTGGCTACAGCAACCCTAATTCCTTAGCATCCAGCCTCCGTCTTCTATTGTTTCTAACATGCCATCGAAGCTTCTTTCATAGGATCGCATGGTTGGGAGGCAGCGCCATCTATTATATGAGTTCTACAGTAATCCAATTTTTGATTCTCTATACTATCTTGTTTTCTTTCTTGCATACGAGATCCTGTTATCTGTTGAGCACAGACGTATTATTTTCTTACATGGTATTAGAGCCTGGACTCTAGTAAGAAGATTTGGTAGTGTGTTTCTGTTTGCGAGCAGATTGTGAGAGATGGCCCAGCCCGCAATACTGCGAATCCCACCATTCAACAAAAGCAGAAAGTTGGATGGCTCTAGCTATCCACTCTGGAAGTTCAAGATGAAGACCATCCTAAGTGCATACAAGCTTTGGGACACTGCTACTGGGGTGGACGTGAGGCCGGTTGCGAGACCGGATCCAGCCAATGCACGACAATAGATAGTACCAACAGCGGATGAGATTCTCGCATGGACAAGAAGAAATGTAGATGTGCTGTGTTCTATTGTCTTCAATGTTAGTGATTCCATCATGGCGTTAATTCAACATGTCACCACAACGGGGGAGGCATGGACGGTGGTCTTGAAAAATTAGTACGAGACCATGAATCAGATGCGGATTCAAAATTTGGAGACTCAACTTGCAAACGAGAAGTTGTCTGAGTCTGAAGCGGCAAAGAAGTTCATCACTAGGGTGAAGAATCTGTGCGATCAGATGACTGCAATTGGCATCACCATCACCAGCAGCGAGAATCTAGCACAAAGGTGCATACGAATTCTCCCACCAAAGTATGATGGTCTTGTTACAATGCTGAATACGCAGAATAGAAATCTGCCCCTCAACTTTGAGGATTTCAGCACGATGCTTTTGGAGGAGGAGATGCATCAAAAGATGAGGACTACAGAAGATTCGGCTTTTTGGACCGAATCAAAGAAAGGTAAGGGTAAGGACTCTGGTAACCCATATTCTTCTGATGATAAAAAGAGAAAGAAGAAGATCAAGTGCTTCTATTGCAACAAGGTAGGACACAAGCAGAATGAGTGCCAAAAGAAGATTGCAGATGAGAAGAACGAAGTAAAGAAAGAGTCTAGCAACAGCACGCAGGCAGTACCAGTAGAGCTACTCATCGCAATTGAGGAGATTTGCATGGAGGCAGTTCATGTACCTGCAGATGAACCATGGATCATTGATAGTGGTGCATCGTGCCACATGACCAATTGGAAGGATTGGTATACCTCTCTACAGCCAATAGGGAATGACATCCTGGTAGCAGTCAGCAATGATGCAAAATGTCTAGCAAAAGGAAAAGGTACGATTGCTCTCAAGTCAGATGGAGTTATAAAATAGTTGTCCGATGTTCTTTATGTGCCAGATATCAAGAGAAACTTGTTGTCCATTTCTGTGATCACGGATCGGGACCTCAAAGTTCAATTCGATAAGAATGGCACACAGATTCTTGATCTTCAAGGGAAGATCATTGGTGAAGGTACACAACGCAACAACATTTACGAACTCTCAACTTTCAGTGCTCGAGCAAATGTGAAGAACACTAAGCTATGGCATGAGAGGTTTGTCATCTAAACCTTAGTTCTTTGAAGGAGATGCATAAAAGTTGAATGATTGCAGACCTACCAAAAATTTCAGATCTGCCCAATGTATGTGAAGCTTGCATGATGGCCAAGCAGCATCGACATCCCTTTCCTAAAGAGGCCAACAAGGAAAAGGCTCCTCTAGAGCTCATTCACATAGACCTCTGTGGAAAGATGGAGATGGAAGCTTTGGGTGGTTCCTACTACTTCATGACGCTGATCGACGACTACAGTAGAAGGATATGGATATACTTCCTGAAGATTGAAGACAAGGCTTTTAGTAGGTTCAAGGAATGGCATGTAATGGTCGAGAAAGAAATGGGGAGGAAGGTGAAGAATTTGAGATCAAACAGAGGTGGAGAGTTCATGCTGAATTCAAAAGTTACTGCAAAAGTCACAGAATCAAGAGGCAGAAACCCCCGCCACATGCATCACAACAAAATGGAGTAGCAGAACGCAAGATGCACGTCATCTATGAAATGGGCCAAAGTATGATGAAAGGGAAAGGTTTGCCAAAGGCTTTCTGGGCTGAAGCATGTAACACGGTAGTTTACATCTTGAATCATAGCTACACGAAGGCTGTGAATGGGATGACTCCACTGCAAGCCTTTTCTAGTAAGAAACCTTTAGCTGCACATTTCAGAGTTTTTGGATGTGACTGTTTTTTGCATGTCCCTGCTGCTACCAGGACCAAATGGGAACCGAAGAGCCGGAAGTGTGTTTTCTTGGGCTATAGTGAAGAGGCGAAGGGTTAACATCTCTATAACCCTATTACCAAGAAGGTAATTGTAAGTCGTGATGTGGTCTTCTCATAATAGCCGCATCAATTGGAGGAGGATGCTTCCTTCCCCTAGACAACCAGGACTAGGATATCCATCCAGTACCACCACCAGTAGCAAACCAAACACCCGCAATGGTGCTTGGGAGGATTCAATACAAAGAAGATGAAGAAGAGCCTACAAAACCACAATGGCAATGGCCATTCCCAAAGTGGGTAAAGTAGCTTTTGGATGGTAGAGAACCTCCAGCCATTGAGGAGGAACCATCCGAACACCGCCGCGGTCCAAGAGATTAGAGGAGCAAAGAAGAGTGTAGGAACACTTGGTCAACTATGCCTTGATGATAGAAGTGATCTATGCTGATGAACCCAAGTGTCTTAAGTAATGATAGGTGGATGGAGGCTATGCAATTGGAGTGTGGCTCCATAATGAAGAACAACACTTGGGACCTTGTGGATCGACCACCAAAATGCAAGGTAATCGGAACCAAGTGGGTATACAAGACCAAGTCCGATGGCACGTTGGATAAGTACAAGGCTCGGCTCGTGGCAAAAGGATTTACACAGGTACATGGTTTTGATTATCAAGATACTTTTGCTCCCATAGCTCGACTAACCACAATTTGTAGTGTTTTGGCTTTAGTTGCCCAGGGAAGTTGGCCCATGTTTCAGATGGATGTGAAATCTGCCTTGCTGAATGGAGATCTCAAGGAGGAGGTATACGTGGAACAACCACCAAGTTTTGAGATCCTCGGTTTAGAAGGTAAAGTCTACAAACTAAAGAAGGCACTTTGCGACCTGAAACAGGCCCCATGAGCATGGTACCAGTGAATTGATGCCTACTTTCTACAAAACAGGTTCAAGAGGAGCCCATTTGATGCAAATTTGTATATCTTTAGAGAAGGAGGTAGGTGTATGATTGTGGTCCTTTATGTGGACGACCTTGTCATAATAGGGAACCATGAAGAGAAGATCTTGTAGACGAAGCATTTGCTAGGACGAGAGTTTGAAATGATAGGACCTCAGACTGATGCATTTCTGTTTGCGGATTGAAGTTTGGCAGGAGCTGAAATAGATCTTTATTTCACAGCTGAAGTATGCTGGAGAGATACTGAAGGCATTTGGCATGGCTGAGTGCAATTGACATGAAGCTCTCAAATGAGGATTCATCACCACTGGTAGACAATGCAAAGTACAGAAGGCTTGTGGGCAGCTTGATTTACCTGTGCAACACACGGCCGGACATCAGTTTTGTGACTGGTGTACTAAGTAGGTTTTCCAATAAGCCCCGGGAGAACCATTGGAGGGCAGGGATGCGGGTGCTATAATACATCAAAGGCACACTTAATTATGGCATCACCTATACCAAGGGCAACATCTTGACCAGATTCTGTGACTTGGATTGGGCAGGAGATGTGGACAGCAGGAGATCAGTGATAGGGTATTGTTTCTCACTTGGATCTGGAGAGTTGTCATGGGTCAACAAGAAGCAACCCACAGTTGCTCTTTCTTCTACCGAGGCCAAGTACAAATCTGCATGCTTTGCTTCTTGCGAGGTCGTGTGGTTGAGGAGGACTTTGGGGGACATGGGTGCAGTGCAGAACAAGCCTACGTAGTTATCATGTGACAATCAAAGTTGCATGGCGATTGCAAAGAACCCGATGTTCCAGGCTCACACAAAACACATTGAGATTCAATATCACTTTGTACACAAGCTCATCATGGATGGAGAGGTCGACATGGTGTACTGTCCAACTACAGAGAATGTTGTGGACATCTTCATGAAGGCTCTTGGAAGAGACTTGCTGGAGAGGCATCTTCATCGACTTAGCATTGGGCCGAAAAAGTAAGTTCACCTGCACGTGGACATTGAGGGGGGGTGTTAGATTCAATGCTCCACTCTCGTGTAACTACACGGGAACCAACTAACTCTACTTGTAAGCCCCCCATATGAGAAGAAGGCATTTGAGTAGCTCGGTTATCCGGTAGGACCTAGTTTGGACACTAGATGGGGGCCATGTGTGGCCTAATGGTTGGCCGGCTTCAGATAGAGTTGGCATACTGCCAACTAGGCTACATGCAAGTGCGGGAAGGCATCCTATGACTGACCACACTGAGGGTAGATGGAGCATTTCCCAGGGCAGCCCACTCTTGAGTTGCAAGGCTCATTTGGAGCCTCATATGATCTCGGATGGCTCTGGGCCAAACAGAGACCGTAGGTTAGTTGCTCTGTTTTGTGCACCGGCGGTTCTATCATATGGTCGGTGGCCTATTTCGGGACTAACCCCCAGTCGACCGTTTTGGGCGGACTGGATCGGTCACCCAATTGAGCCTAACCAACTACGATTGGTGGCTATATAAGAGCAAGCCCATGAAGCCCATTTCATCACTGGCTACAGCAACCCTGATTCCTTAGCATCCAGCCTCCATCTTCTACTATTTCTAGCATGCCATCGAAGCTTCTTTCACAGGAGCGCACGGTTGGGAGGCAACGCCATCTATTGTATGAGTTCTACAGTAATCAAATTTTTGATTCTCCATACTATCTTGTTTTCTCTCTTGCCTACGAGATCTTGTTATCTGTTGAGCATAGACGTTGTATTATTTTCTTACACTACTACCTCCTCTCAACCAAATGACCATAGGCATGTGTGGTTTAGATTGATATCTCTAAGAAGGATGTAGTGCATGAAATGGAAGGAGAAGAGGTACCAAATCAAGGCCAATCACCATCCACCTACACGACCATTGATGAGGCTAAGTCCTTGGAGCTTGTGCAACCACCTCCATCGACTTATGCACTTTCCAATGATGCAAAAGCTTTCCTAGAGCAAAGGGGAATTGGATGTTTGTTTGAGTGCCTACAATCCCTAAAGGAAACTCCTACCATGACCACATACATTCAGGAATTTCTCCACTCTAATCACTCACAAGGGATGCACAGAGTAGCAAATACAACACCACCACTATAAATCAGAGTCCAAGTCAATATTATACATGATAGTACAGTTATCCAAAGGGCCTTCTCACTCCAAATAAAGCCAAAAAATACCTATCAATGCCAAATTTCAAGAAATTTAGCCTCTCCTTGCTAAGGGCACCAAGTTCCATAGGGATGGAATACTACTTTGCACAATCATTGACCCTAAACTCAAGGAAGTAGCTACACTCCTATCACATTATTGGGGGTTAAGTGTGGCAAGAATTGCTCCCTTCTACTCCAAACATTTGTTTTGCTTAGTAGGTGATTGAAACAAGACTGGATCTAACATTTGGTCATCTTCTTCACAAAGAAAATCGATGGTTCATCTGGCCAAAAATGTAAAATTGCCCACTTATTGGTAGTAATCATGAGTAAAGATGTGCAAGTAGGTGAAGAAAAGGCCTCAAAACCTTGCATACCCTACACAAATTGCTCATTCGATGAAAGCCATGGGATAGTGCCAAAAACTAACAAGGAGGCCACATGCCTATGGCATTACAAGCCAAGTAATAGCAACAAGAGTAGGAGCACACGAAAGAAAAGGGAAAGATAGTAGTAGATCCACAAGACATCGACCTATACCAAGAGTAGCTAAATTCTTTAGAGTGCATGATGAGGCTTTTTGTAATGCCTACCAGCACATAAGATTCTCGAGGGGGTCACTCATCATATGTAACCCTATCACGTGAGTTCAACAGAAGGATATTTTTTATTCCTAAAATTTACAGAAATAAATATACGTAAGGCACTATTTAAAATAGTTTTGGAAAAAATTTACAGATTTGTATAGAAAAAGGGTACATTTTATTAATGAAAAAATTTACAGATAAGGGATTTTAAATATAGGCCTTGAACGCACATGATATAGAGGGTTTATACATAGTGACCCCCCTGAGATAAGATTGGACAAGCAAAACATCTCTCCACTTATCAGGACCCTTCAAACTATCTTGCAATTGCAATCCTTTCAAAACCCTGCCTACTACAGGTCCATCTACTACCCAACAACTAAGTGGAACAACCACTGCCCAGCACTTGGCCCAATCTTTGTGCTCCTCTAGAGTCAATTGGGGATGATCAAAGCATAGGAAGTGCTTGCATTTTGTGCCTCGGCTGCTTATGACACTAAAGAGGCCTACGTGGAATGGCAGAGCCTAGAGTTCCATCAAGCAGACTAGATGGAAGAAAAGGTTATGATAGCCATGATCTAGTATCAACAAATGGCCTTCAACATATTCCAATAGTGCCATGAGGCACATGCTACCACATCCACTTAGCTCATCATGTCCAATCTCCATCAAAATGAGCTGCAACAATACTTGATGCAATTTTCTCCTTACACCAAAGTACCTCCTGAGCTGACCGACCTAGCTCCGAAGAAGATGACAATTTTTGGTCAACACAGAGGCCCCAACCTCCCGCAGAGCTGACTCCCTTCACTCCTAATTGGCATCACATTCTCTGACCCTTCTAGTGCTCAATTGATGTGAATATATTGCAACACTAGAAAGCATAACTTGAAGGGTCTCACCTTTGATTGGTGGAAATGATGGAGATTGAGCCGCTCACCATGTTCATAAAGAAGAGTTTTTTCCCATGCTGCAAGGAGCACCTAAGGGAGCAAAGAGGCGACTACCAAGATCTAGACCCATCACACCCTTTGGCCAATGATGAAAATGCAGGACTACAACTAGAGTGGTGCATCCCATTTTTGAAGCATCTACAATTTTGGAAAATCTATTGTGGCTTAGGCAAGACTGGGTACATCCTCCTTATATGCCTATGCATCATCAATGGAGATGGTCGGGATTTTGCGCTCTTCAAGCAATCGACCCTAATGTTTGCTTCAAGTTTCCCTAGTTTGATTTTCCCCCAGTTGCCATGAATGTCGCCCTCGTATATCAACTCTTGCAATTTAATGAGACTTATGGAAAAGTATTGGATCCTATGATCATAGCCACTATACATATTGTTTGGCTTATTATTATTCTACTCTAAGATATTCTTGAACAGGAGAAAATTTCCAAAGAACTCCACCTTCGCCTCGACTCCAAAATAGTTTTTGATATGAATCAAGGGCCATCATTTGGGCAGGATAGCTGCATGTACCTCCACATTCACAACTTACCTATCTATCATATCTGCACATACAAGGACATGCATGATACTCACTTTTGGAAGCCCCGGCCACAATTTGGAAAAATATCCCCTCACCAACTAGACTACTACTCCTTCATGCAAGCGGCCATCAACTCACAAGTCCTCCACAAGCTATGATCCAAGGATGGATCACAAACCAAAATGGGGGGCATGTTAGCGGCTATGGTTAATAGTTGTACAGCTCATCTCTTCAAATGGTTCACGATTCTTAGAATATTTTGCAAGATAGAGATAAGAAGAAGGAAAGGATATAAGGAAGATAATGGAATCTTGCCGTGGAGCCATATGGGTATGGGCCCAAGTGCTTGTAAGAATGAGAGAGAGAGAGAGAGAGAGAGAGAGAGAGAGAGAGAGAGAGAGAGAGAGGTAGACTATGGTTGACCCTCCCTTCAAAGTGTGCAGTGTAAAATGTTGAAAGTTTGACTTTAGTCTTCATTGTTGTATGCACAAGTTTGAAAATAGAGATCTCTCTTTCTCTTCCAAGTGCTTGAGTCCTCTCTTTCTTCCATTATAGTGCCCTTGTGTTTGCAAGTCCATGCCCTTTTATTCCCCTCTTCTCTTCCCTCCTCCCCTCTCTTCTTCCATTTCCCCTCCCCCTTTTCACTCTTGTGGAAACACATTGCAAAAATTTGGGAGTCTCGAGTGTGACAATCGAGGACAATTCATGCTTGCATTTCTCCCACAAGGAGTAGCAAGAGAAGAGGTTCCCTCAGCATTCCTTTAAGATCCCCATGACATGTGAGTCACCACCAGAGACTACATAGAGAGTTCTCTCCAAAGAGTTGGGTTTCCTCATAACAGAGTTGCAATGGGAAATTTGACCTCAATGGACAGGAATGCATCTAGTTTGACCACATTCCGAGGTTGTGTGATTGGTTCACATCCATTTAACAATGGCTCTTCAAACCCATAAAAGGACATATTGTCCTCTTCTTTTGCTTGCTGTCATGCAGGGGTCCTCCTCAAATATCCTATGCCTTAGGAGTGAATGTCCTACTGATAAACCTTGTGTACTTTCCTCGTCCACTCTTTTGAGTATATAGGAGATTTGGGGGCTCTATTAGTGCACTAGTAATTAGGATTAATAGTGTCTTCCCCTTTACTTGCATTGAACCATTGCTCAAATCTTTCTTGGTGGTCATGCACCAACTGTTGTGCCTCAGCAAGGCAATATTTCTCCATGAAGGATCTGGGTATTCTCGCTACTCTTTGGGGGCCATGGGTTTCCTAGAACACTCCCCAACTATCATCCCTTTCTTTTGGTGGTTGAAATAAATTGGTTAGTGGTTAAGGAAGTATGACTAGTAGAGGATGAGGTGGACAAGGTGGTTGTGTCTTGATTATACCCATTTTGGATAATTACCTTATTGCAATCTTTTCTATTTTAACAATACCCTTTCCAGTTGCCTCTCTAGGCTAGGATGTACTAGACTTATCTATCTTGACCTACTTACAAATCTCCTTTCTAAAAGATCTTGCTTGGTCCCTGGTGATCACACTCAGGGACACCAAAGATACTTGTCCTCTTTCTACACTCAACAAAGTAATGCTAGCTTTATGGTCAGTGGTAATTCTAGGTGGCCATCACATCGAGTAGTCCTTGTAAAGATGATCTACTCCATAGGCAAAGCACATCAATGCACCCACATTGGATGCGGTTGTCATTGGCAGGGTTGGGTCATCCTTATATGGGCAATCCTTTAAGAAGTGAGGTAAGTGGTAGGGCAAAAAAATTTAGGATTAGTAGACCGGGACTAGGGGCTGGCATGCATGGTGGGCTAGGCCTTACAAGTTTGGTGTCCTGGGCATAGGCACACTTAGGTTGGGCATAGGTTGAGATCTAGAGTGATGGTTGGATAGGAAGAACTCTCTAGGCTTCTTCCACAAGTGGAATACAAAGGGGTTTGGGAAGCAATGTTCTAGGCAATCCTCCCTTCTGCACAATCATATGTGCCATGGGATTTTGTGCCAATAGTGACTTGGCATCCTTGGCTCAAATGTATCACAAAAGGAGTGTCCTCCCTCATAGATGCACACACATGGTGACGAAGTACTCACCGATATGGGGGGAATGGGTTCACTTTGCATGTCCTCTATCATGGTTGATTGGGGTGGCCTCTACAAGTCCTTTGGCACTCTATTCTACTTGGACAATGGATTTACCATCTCTGCAGGGCCTGACAGACCAAACCTCCCCATCACATTGGAAAAAGTTTCTCTAACCCTACGAAGAAGTGAGGGAATGAGGTCGAGCAGCACTAGAGTTAGGCACCATGGAGGCTCCAAGATTTCCCTCTCTCCATCAAACTTGTGGAATCTTTTGAGATAGAAATATCAGCCTAGGTTGGCTTGTATACTGAATGTGAGATGAGTGATGAGTTCCTTGATTGGATTGATGCTAAGCTAGCTAATTGGCAAGACAAAATGTTGTGAGAGTCACTATCATCCAATTCAGGCTCAGTTCTTGCAAGCACCCTTTTAGACCTTAGGTGCATCTAGGTGGAGCAATGCAGATGGACACCTGGATGGAGTGTTGACATAGCAACTTAGCATGCATAGTCAATTGCTAATTCAATGTGCACTGAGTTAAACTTAATTAAGTGTGGTAACTTTTTAGCAATTCTATGGATTCTAGCTGATGATTCCAAGTTCTTATTACGTGATTTCCCTAATGTTAGTAGTCGTCAAAAGTTTCCAAGTTCATAAACTTCCTTTTAAGTTCAACCAATAAAATTCTTACCCCTTTTTAATAATAGCTGTGTTCAAGTTCAATATTTTTGGTGTAGGTAGTGAACAATGAATGGCTAACTCACCACTTGATGGTCAAATTTGTAAATTCACTTCAAGATCAAACCCTTCTTGTACTACCCAACTAATTCAATGTGCATTAGGTTAGCCTTAACTCATCATGTGCTGAGTTATCAATTCAACATGCATTAAATTAGGAGTTTGCTCTTATTTTGGATGGGAATAGGCACATTTAATGTGCTAGCTATTAGTCCTTGATAGTTGTCAAGGTGTTAGGCTCTATCAAAGTGTCAAAGCTAATTCAACGTTCCTAAATCTAATTCAACATGCATTGAATTACTGACTCAATGTGAATTAAAATAGGGGCTAATTCTATGTGACCTTCCTAGACTGTATCATTGATGGAAATTTGGGGAATTTCTGATGTTTCATGATTTTTGTATAGGGCTTTCTATCCCAAGGGAGTACTTGTTGAGATATCGAGCTCCACTCGCGATATGCCAGGGTGACCGTTGTGTATTTATGTCACCGACTTGTTAGCTAGAGATGCGGTTGGTACACCGCCCACGAATAATAGCTGGATGACAGCTATCCTTATCTACTCTAGTTTGTGGCTCAATTAGTATGCCACCTTAGTTAGTTGAGTTTGGTTTGAGACCCACATATAGGGTTCTTCTATTTCTTTGTACTAGAGTTCTTTTTGGCTTTCACAACTAAGAAGAGGAAAACTATTTTCAGCCTCCACCTTTGTGTGTATTCCCCCATTGTGCATGTGAGAAAGCCACAAGTGAGACTCCTTCCCTCTCTCCCACAATCTTCACATGGTATCAGAGCCTTGTTTGTGGTAAGGAGCTCAAGAAAGCAAGCCAAGTTCGTGGTGTCCTGGTAAGAGGACCAGTGTTGCTTTCCTATTTTGAGTTTGGGAGCAAATCTCTGCAAGTAGCACAGCCAGAAGTGCAAGAGTGCACTGTCTCGAATTGAGACACCCTTCGCGGTGTGGCGAGAGTGCAGAATAACTTTATTTTTCTGATTCGAGGCCATTTCGGGGCTGGTTTTGAAGGCGGAAGTTCTTCGCAGGCAATCAGAAAAAAGGCCTTGTTTTTGTTGTGCGACCACTGCACGGCTAGTCCGTAAAAAGTTGCCACAGAGATTGCATCGTATGCCTGTGTGCAGAGATATTGGGAGTTGCAAATTCATGCCTGTTGCCTGTTGATGCAAAATCGTCACTAGGAAGTGACTGTGTGGTGAAATACCACTTTCGTCAGTTTTGCAGATCTGCCCGTGTGAGGCAAAAGCTGTGTTTTTTGCAGTGACAGAATATTTTGCAGTGTTCTGTAATGGCATCTGATTCTCTTTCACAAATTGTCACTGAAAAGCTTGACAAGAACAACTTCCAGGCATGGAAGTTTAGAATGATGAATTTCTTGATGGGAAAAGGCTATTGGGAGTTCATTACAGGAAATGAAGAAGAACCTGTTCTTCCTAATGTTCCAAGTCAACAGGAAATGCAGGCATTTAAAGGATGGCATGAGAGAGCCAGGAAAGTTATGTACTGGCTGTTTATCAGTATTTCAAACTCCATGATTGTGCATATTCAAGATGCGAATATGCCAAAGGAGGCATGCGAGAATATGCCAAAGGAGCCAAAATGTCACTTGCAAGAGGCCTCTGATCAATATCATGGTCATGAAATTTAAAGGAAAGGCTTTTCATCAATCCATTGACACAAGTGGTAATGCCAAGGCAAGGGAATACATTGCTAAATAATTGGAGGTTGTAATTTTGGATGTTGTGGAGCATAATGTTTAGATAATCACGGACAATGGGAAGACCTATAGGAAGCTTTAAAAATTATAAATTGATAATATCCAACCATCTGGGCATTGTCGTGCTCTTGCCATTTCTTGTGCTTGAGGATTGGTACAAATCAGCAGAGACCGTGTGGTTCAAAGCCACTGTAAATCTAGGACGAAGATTGGTGTTATACTTCCTCAACTATGAGAGATTGTTGGGCATATTCAGAAACCACCATGGATGATTTTTTTGTGTAAGTTTCATTAAGAAGTGAAACTTTTATATTGTTCTTGAAACTTTCTATGACCTAATAAAAATAAATGCTTGTAACATTCATTGAGATTTGAAACTTTTATGTCAAAAACTTTAACGTTTTGCCAAGATTTACATGTTTTACTTCAAATATCAAAAGAAAATATACAAAAGTGTACTATATTATTTCAATATCATGAAACTAGAAAAACTATCTCGATAAACTTTCGTCTGGATTTTATATTAATATATAAGTATAGCTTCGATAAAAACATCCAAGGAAACCACCAACCTGCTGAACATCCACTAGAGTTTTTGAAACCTAGCGAAACACATTTTGGAACAAACTATATAATGACGTTGGACCGTTTGCTCAAACTACAAGGAGTTCTAACGGAGACAACATTCAGTGTAGAAGCTAACGAGTGGATAGTTGACTCAACCTCACAAAATGCCCATAACAAATTCATAGAGATGAAGCAAATCGCTCATAGTGTTGGCTTTTGGAAGAGAATAGCTGATGTGGCCGATGCAATGAGGCCGGTATGGTTTGCCACTTGAAAGCTAGACATGAAAGATCCAAGTTTGGGTAGTTCTTACATGGCTTGGTGGACTAGTGAGTGAGACCTATTAAAGAAAAACAAAAGATCCATAAGTGACGGTGTTGGCTACAGCACCGATCGTCATCCCACTTTGCAAAAGATGTTTTGAAAGCGATGGAATCATGCTCACAATGACCTTCACTATGCTAGTCATATTTTAGATCCTCAATGGTGGGAATATATATCATCCAACAACATTGGGACCTATAATGCAACGTTGGAATAATCTCTTGGGACGATTTTTTGAGGATACATCTGAATATGCTGCTGTTGTCAAGGGAATTATTCACTTTTCAAAATAGGGAAAGGTTGTTTGCTTATACAAGAATACGAGAACTTGCAAAGGAGATCCCTGCATGGAGATTGTGGGAAGAGTGTGGAGCATAAACACCTCATTTGCAAACGTTGGCTTTGAAAGTGCTATCCTAGCCTTGTAGCAATTCGTTGAGTGGAGGTTGAGTGTACAAAATTGGAGTTATTACAAATTTTTACATTCAGTCACAAGAAATCACTTGAAGACAGAAAGAGCAGGCAAGTTCGTATATGTTTATGCAAATGGTATAGTTTTGAATGATGTTAAGGGAGGAGATTAATGATGGAGATCTAGCCAAGTGGGTACACTATGATCTCCCAGGCCTTTTGCATGATCCTCCTATCATTAGACAAGTGCCAGTCATAGCCAAAGCAAGCTCTATCAATGATGAGGATGAGGATGAGGAGACTTTGTGATGTATAGAAATGCATAGGCTTGAAATACTATTGACACTATTAATCATGGTTACATATATTACCATTCATTAAAAATTGTGTCATTTAAATTTTGTTGATTGATGTCATGCCAATTGGAAGTTATGTACAAATGTTTTATTTCCATGTTCAAACTTGGAAATTATTATTCAATTTCTTGCAATCTCTATGTACTTGTGTAAGTGATGCTAGCTATTGCACTAGTGTGTGTGAAATTCTGACATCCATCAATAGAGCATGATGTTGTGGATGATCATGGTGCAAATAGATGCTTACTCAGGAGAGAGAAGAATGTGGGAAAAGTTGATTCGCCATCCCACACCTATTTTAACAGGTAGATTACCACGTTCACAATCATTTAACTCTATCGAGAGGGGGCAAGATAGTTGGATGATTTCTCTGTCTTGAGGTCTAGCAAGCTTGCATGGAGTATTCACATGTTGGAAGTTAGGACAAAAATGGTACAACAAGTTCAAAATCTGTTTATGATTATGAAAACAATTGAATTAACTACAATCCGGCTTAATTTGATAGCACCTGATGGCTCCAACGAGGACTGTGCTGAGAGGAAGAGAAAGAGGCGAGAGACGGACACAAGAGTTGTGCTGAGAGGAAGAGAAAGAGGACAGAGACCGACACAAGAGTTGCTCTCAAGAAAGTGATTTTATTCACAGATCATAGGCATATATATAGTTGAGGACTAGGCTGAGTTAGGGCAAGCTATATATAGCTCTAACACCCCTACTCAAACTAGGCTCTCTAGCTACAGATGAAAAAAACCCCTTGGGGAGTACAAGGGGAAAACCCGCGACACTATATATATCCATGTGAGAATATATATATACAAAGGATGGCCATATGCCAATTTGAATGATACAGTGTAATGCTGGATGATATAGTGCAATTTGCATGTGGATAGTATAAGGACATAAGACAAGCACTTGTCCATAGTATAGTGCAAAGTGTAGGCACTATGTTTGGTCATGATATAGTGCAAAGTATGAGTGAAAAATATTCTTGGAAATCTCAAGAGATATGTCCATAAAGCCAAGGCTAAAATCTCGCTTGCATAGTGTAAGAAAGCCATAGCAACACAATAAAAAGTCCCATAATGATCCTGCAAATCAAGAATTGATAATCTAGAAATAGAATGAGCATCCGAACATCCGAAAGTACCAAACAATTGAGCATCCCAGAAGTACCGAACAATTGGGCAGCCGAAAGTACCGAACAACCAAAAATATAGGGAGAATAAGCCACACAGGTATGATAAGAGGCAAGCTTGTGTCGATTAGACATAGCTTACATAATCATAGCGGGAATGAAATAACAACCTCTTCACATTCAAAACTACCAAACAACCGGGAATATGAGCATCCGAGATTACAAAGAACATCCAGAAGTAACCAAGCAAATGGGCATCCAGGAAGAGTGATCATGTCCAAACAAGTACTCAATAGTAATGCATATGTGCCATGTCCAAACGAGTACTTAATAAATAATCCATATGTGCCATGTCCAAACGAGTACTCAAGAAGTAATCCATATGTGTTCATCGGAAAGACATTGAATCTTGCCACATGCAGATGAGTACACAATATGACCATGTTCAAATGAGTACTCAATTAGTAATTCATATGTGTCCATCCTGAAAGCCAAATAAATCTGTGTCATATCCAAATGAGTACTTAGTAATAATCCATGTACCACATCCAAACAAGTAAATATGTGTCACATCCAAATGAGGAGTCCGTAATAAGCCATGTACCATGTCCATGTGAGTACTCAAGTAGTTAGCCATATGCCACATCCAAATGAGTACTCAAGCAATCAGCCATATGTGTTCATAAATATTGTCACCTAAAAGACGTTGAACCTTGCCACGTTCAAACCAATATGCAATAAGTATTCTATAAATGCCACGGCCAAATGAGTACTCAATAAGTCAGCCATAGGTATTTATCTTGAAAGACATATAAGTATACCTCACCACATAAAGGGTGAAATAAAAGTATGCCTTGCTAGAACCAATAAGTAAATACATACCATAAGTCATCAATAAGTTAATCAACAAAGAAGGAACTAATTGTTGGTCTAGCAAGACCTTGCATGCACTCATAAATGTAGATGAGTATGAAAAACAAAGTAGATATACTCATCCTATAGGTATCGAATGTGCATTTAGTCCATTGGATTGTATCTAGATATATGTGCAAACTTGCATGTACTTAAAGAAACAACTGAGTGTGATGAAAGAGAACATATGAGCTCACCTCTTGGAAATAAACAAGTGCCTTGAAAACGACAAGAAAACATGTGAGAAGCACCTTCGCATACGTGAAGTAACGTATCCAAGGAGTAATGATATCAAAGCTAAATACATTGAAAGAAAGATTGAAATAAAACATGTTAGAATGTTACCAACGTAAAACATTCAGCAAGTCCTTTTCTTTCATAGGATGGACCAACTTATGAAAGTAAAACTGGTGTTGAATACATGATGAGCAAATCAAGTAAGATGTTAGCTTATAAGAGAGAAAGAAACATTAGATCGTTATTGACTTTTGCATATCAAGCACACCTATATGATATTTAGCCTACTCCAGATCAAATACAATGGATGGCCTATAGGTATGCTTGATTAACAAAGATGAAAGAGAACCTAATTTCAAAATCATAACATAATTAAAAGTAACTCTCACCTTCAAAATAACATAAAACATTTAGGAAATCAAAAGTAAATGATAAGATAATCGAAGAAAATCTAGCCTTCAAAACAATACAAAATATTTTGGAAGTCCCTTTGAATCAATGAGCTCTCATGCTGAAAGTAAAGCTTGATATACAATATTTCACAAGTCTCTTTAACCAAGATTTATGAAAATTTGAAGCTATAGACCCAAACTTGCTAGCAAAACATAATAATACATGTATTATCATTGTGAATAAAACACCAAGCATATGAATGTAGTGGAATACAAATAACATAACCTTTCAAGTAAAATATCAAGAACAAAGCATTTTACTAAACTACAATGACATCATGGTTCCCAATCATGTACAACATTAAAGAAAGTTGGTTTATCTCTATATTACCAACAGGCAAAGAAAAGCTCCAACACATAGATGTATGTAATAGTGATTGCTAAAAAACAATCAAGCTTTATGAGGCACCTGAGTATAGATATTGATAGAGCTCTTTGGTTGAAGGATGCTCTATGAATGTTGAGTAGCAAAGCACTTACATAAAGACTCAGCAAGCGATGAACTAAATAAGAAACTAGTCAGCAAAGGATGCACTAAATAAAAACTAGCTTTATATATATGAAGCATCATTGGCTTTTACGTTTGCAAAAGAAGCATGAAATAACAAGTGCTAAAGTGCTAAACTCTTTTTTTCACTAATTACCTAATAGAAATTAAAAATTGCTTTCATATGATAGTTAACCTATTTTCCAAGTGGTTTTCTTAATCAACTTTCTAGTCTGTTGAACATATATAATTATCACTACAAAAGCATGTAGATTAGGCTACCTTTGTCTTAACGACAAGATTGAGACTCTACTTGAAATCAATTAGTTAAGATATTGATCCCTAAATATTGACTATGCTTACAACAACGATCCTACACTCTTGGTTTTTATGGGATATGACCGATGGGTGTTGGGTCTCCTCTTCATCTAAATTTTTATGAAGTCCTATAGCTAAAGAAGTCTGCTATATGTGATTGAGCATCTTATTTCTTCATGTGGGAATGTAAAAGCATGATATGCAGTGTGTTAAATTCAAGGGAACATAAATACTGAGTGCAAGATGGTGTGATCAACTGTTGGAGACTGAAAGCGGGAGGGCGACACCGTATCAAGAAGCTTCTTATCATTAAGTATATTTTTTCATTGCTTTTGCTTTTGCTTCAAATATTGTTGATTCTATGAAAGTAAGAACCTTTTCCATCCTCATGTCCTAGATCAATTCTTCTCTATTATGAGTGTTCATCTTCCTGTCCAAATACTCTTCTACCAGTTTATTGATAGTAGGTAGCAAAAAGAAATAACCATAACTTTCTTACCTAAAATCGAAATATAGTGATCTAGCCAGTCAAAATAACTGGCGCATATGCCTCGAACAAGCCAATGTTGTCCGTTTTCATCAATCATGATCGTAATGCTGATTTACAATGCATCTTTAATAACTTTTGCATATCAACTCACCTAGCGATCAAGTAGTCGAAACGATCAGAAAGAACGTTCTGTGAATGATTGTGTTGCCAGTACAATTTACCATGTAGTGTTTTGGGGCATTGTAGATCTTTAATTTAATGGACAAAAGTCTATGATTTGTATATAATGTATGTTGAAACTAATTTTGCAAAATGTTTCGTGAATCGTGTGATAATAGCATTGCATTATTCCAATTCCACTTCATAGTATAAGTCACGACAATCGTGCAACCCATATCCCAACACATCCACATTAATTACTTCAACAATTGCACAATAAAAATTTGACATAATACCTCGCATGATATAGCATTGAATTATTTATGTTAGATATCAATGCTCCACTCTCGTGTAACTAGGCGAGAACCAGCTAACTCTACTTGTAAGCCCCCCATATGAGGAGAAGGCATTTGAGTAGCTCGATTATCCAATAGG
This sequence comes from Dipteris shenzhenensis, assembly GCF_047967505.1. Taxonomy (NCBI): domain Eukaryota; kingdom Viridiplantae; phylum Streptophyta; class Polypodiopsida; order Gleicheniales; family Dipteridaceae; genus Dipteris; species Dipteris shenzhenensis. The sequence continues at coordinate 14,996,398 of NC_141602.1, read as the reverse complement.
TCTTGGTTTGGACACCAGATGGGGGCCATGTGTAGCATCATGGCTGGATGACTTTAGATAGAGTTGGAACACTGCCAGCTAGGCTACATGCAAGTGCAGGAAGGCATCCCATGATTGACTGCACTAAGGGTAGATGGAGCATTTCTTGGGGCAACCCACTCTCGGGTTGTCGGGCCCTTTTGGAGCCCCAGATGATCCCGGATACAGCAACCATAGGTTAGTTTCCCTATTTTGTGTCACGGTTCTCTCGTGTGGTCGGTGGCCTATTTTGGAACTGACCTCCAGTCGGCCGTTTTGGGCGGATTGGGTCGTCACCCAATTGCGTCTAACCGACTACGACTGGTGGCTATATAAGAGCATCTATGAACTCTCAACTTTCAGTGCTCGAGCCGATGTGAGCAACACTAAGCTATGGCATGAGAGGTTTGGTCATCTGAACTGTAGTTCTTTAAAGGAGATGCATAAAAGTGGAATGATTGCAGACCTACCATAAATTACAGATCTGCCCGATGTATGTGAAGCTTGCATGATGGGGGCAAGCAGCATCGGTAGCCCTTTCCTAAAGAGGCTAATAGGGCAAAGGCTCCTCAAGAGCTCGTTCATACGAACCTCTGTGGAAATATGGAGACGGAAGCTTTGTGTGGTTCCTACTACTTCATGATGCTGATCGATGCTACAGTAGAAGGATATGGATATACTTCCTGAAGACTAAAGATGAGGCTTTTAGTAAGCTCAAAGAATGGCATGTAATGGTCGAGAAAGAAACGGGGAGGAAGGTGAAAAAGTTGATATTAGATAGAGGTGGAGAGTTCACATCAAGTGAATTCAAAAGTTACTACAAAGTCACGGGATCAAGAGACAGAAACCCCTGCTACATACATCATAGCAAAATGGAGTAGTAGAGTGCAAGATGCACATCATCTGCGAAATGGGTAGGAGTATGATGAAAGGGAAAGATTTGCCAAAGTCTTTCTGGGCTGAAGCATGTAACATAGCAGTTTACATTCTAAATCGTAGCTACACAAAGGCTGTGAATGGGATGACTCCACTATAGGCCTTTTCTAGTAAGAAACCTTTAGCTACACATTTTAGAGTTTTTGGATCTGACTGTTTTGTGCATGTCCTTGATGCTAACAGGGCCAAATGGGAACTGAAGAGCCAAAAGTATATTTTCTTGGGCTATAGTGAAGAGGTGAAGGGTTACCATCTCTATAATCCTGTTACCAAGAAGGTAATAGTAAGTCGCCATGTTGTCTTCTCAGAACAGCCGCATCAATTGGAGGAGGATGCTTCCTTCCCAGACAACCAAGACTAGGATATCCATCCAGTACAACCACCAATAGCAGAGCGAACTCCCCCAATGGTGCTTGGGAGGATTCAAGATAAGAAGAGGAAGAAGAGCCTGCAGAACCGCAATGAAAATGGCCATTCCCAAAGTGGGTAGAGCAGCTTCTGGATGGTAGAGAATCTCTAGCCATTGAGGAGGAACCATCCGAACACCACCGGTCCAAGAGATTAGAGGAGCAAAGAAGGGCACAGGAACACTTGGTCAACTATGCTTTGATGATAGAGGTGATTCGTGCTGAAGAACCCAAGTGTCTTGAAGAGGCATAGGGTGGTGATAGGTGGATGGAGCAATCGGAGTATGGCTCTATAATAAAGAACAACACTTGTACCTTGTGGATCGACCACCAAAACACAAGGTAATCAGAACCAAGTGGGTGTACAAGACCAAGTACAAGTTCGACAGCACGTTGGATAAGTACAAGGCTCATGGCTCATGGCAAAAGGATTTGCACAAGTACATGGTTTTGATTATCAGAGCACGTCATCATCCAAAACAGCATCTAACTCATCATCAGTCACACCATCACTCCCCTCCTGCACAACTGATATGCAAGTGTTTGTTATCTTCTCCAAGGAAGCTAATTCCAACAGATCATCCAATGCATTATCAAGAATATAGTTCAGCTCATCATCCAAATTCTCACAAGCTGCAATATCCAACTCATCACCCAAATCATCAATATGTACTTCATCCATAGTATCTTCATTAGTAACATTTTGATCATCACATTCTACCTGGACTGGCTGAAGTATAGGCACATGTAAGTCATTACTCATTTCTGAATCAAAGAGATCATCCATCCAAGTCATATCCATACTCACACACATCAGGTTCCTCAGCATTAACGTCACTTTCACAATCTATATATAGCATCATCAATAATCTTCTAAAACAACATATCTGGATTTCTCTGCCAAGAGTCAGAAGTACAATCAACATGCTCATAATCAGTTTCAGCCTATTTAACAGTATGATCAACAGCCTCTTTCACATTAAAATCATGACAAATAGACATACAGGAACCCTTATCCTCATCCCTGATAATATGCAAGGAAAAATTAGTAAACTATTCACATGGTAGATAGCACATTGGAGTCTTCATCACTTCCCTAATCATAGGCTGAACCATAACTGGTTGCACATCATCAACACTTCCATCCTCCTCCTCCTCATCTTTTGAAAACTCTTCAGGGCTGATTCCAAAAACCTTACCCTTCTCCATTTCCAACAAGTTAATCTATCCCATATCCTGCTCTACAAATGTGACCTTATAGACTTCATGAACATTGGGCTGAATTGCATCCTCACTCTGCATACTAGGGTCAATCACCCTATCATTCATTCCTGTAGACAACTCATACATACCACCATTAGCTTTGGCTGGTTTCTCACATTGCGGATTGATATGACCCCACTCACCACAATTCCAGCATTGCACATTACTCGGATACCCTCTCCCTCTTCCAATATCTACTGAATTTCCTTCAGAACCAGATGATGCATCAGTCTTCCTTCCCATAACACCTCTGCCTCTTCCTCTTCCTGCAGATTCTATCCAATTCAAGCTTAAAGACTTCATGAGCTCCACTGATTCATGAATATCTTTCTTCAATGAATCCTCTTGTTTAGGAATTGCTATAGCTTCTTTCTCAAGATGTACATTCACCATCTCTGGAACATTCACATACTTCTTTGGTTCTTCCTGTATTCCCAACTGCCTCAGACACTTCACCTTCCACTCCTTCTCACGAGCAACTCTGATAGCCTCCTCAAAGCTATCCAGATTCTTTAGCTCCACCTTCAAATGGAGGGTAGGCTCCAGACTAGCCACAAACCGGTCACTATCATCTGGAGGGGTACTTTAGGAATCAAAGCCTCACACCATAGACTCCACAGTCTACCAAACTCTATCAGATATTGATCCACATCCTGACTATCCTTTCACTAAATTTTGCACAACTCCTTCCATACTTCATTCGGACTCCTCACATGGATAAACTGTGCCAAGAAAGCAACTCTAACCACACCATACTCAGGGTCATGCTATTGAGCATTTTTGAAGGTGGTCACAAACATCTGTAACCATGCTTTTGCATCACCCTGTAAACAAAAGGTCAAGATCTAAGAAAGGATCTCTGAAGTTGCTCTATCCTTCATCAGGGCTGTAAACTCCATCTTTTTTAGAAACTTAAACACACTTTCATGTGGTAACCCCCAGAACTCTAGAAAGTCCTGAGCCATCTCTTTACCTCTCTGATTCTCTAACTTCTAATCCCACTCTCACACTTGTGAACTAAAGTGACACATGCCTCCATGGAGGCACGAAAACGTGGATGACAAATGCAGTAGAGCCTAATCCACCTTCATAGCCACCCTCATCCACATTTAAAGCAATTGAACAATGCAATCATAGGGTAAAATTAGACATTCATTCAACATCCTTCTCTCTACAAACCTTCTGATACAACTCTTCATGCAATACCCAACCAGGAATAGATGACCTTTTCCATAATCACACCGATGGGCTCCTAGTATCCACTTCTTCCTCTTCTAAGAGTTACCCCTTCAATTCAATAAGCTCCCCATCTTGATCCCTTCACATGATAAACTAAGCATTGGATTTGTCACTTGCATCTGGAGCTCATAGCGCCTCTATTGCCCATCTCCTATGCATTACACAGTATTCTCCCAGCTTCTCTATTGCATCATTAGCCTCACCATAGCGTCCCCCTTCCTCTAATAAGATTTGCATGCATGGTCAAGACCACGGTTCCTCTTTCCCATAGAATATTTCACATCGCTAGCAGTCCTTCAGAGGATTAAAACCAGCCCATACATCCTTGGTATCAGCTCACGTGCAAATAATGTTTATCCTGCCTATGGAGTAACCTTGCTCAGCCAACTACCAAATAGATCACCAACTCTCGGAACCTCTAATGCAAAGGTCTTCTCAACATCACCAGCATATGCTTGGCCAAAACCTCTCTGTTGACAGCCTTGAAGAAAACATGCACCCTGACTAACAATTAGCCCATGAATTCAGTCTTCGTGGAGCTCATGGACTCTATCACCCAAGGTCTCTTTCAACCACACTATCAACACGCAGCCAATACCCAAAAAGCAAGACCTCGATCAACATCTCCTACTCCATCGCGCTCATTAGCACCAAGCTCCTCCATCCTTATAGTTGTGCCTCCCCTACCAAGCTCTTTCTTTGATGTACTTCCAGCTCCTGGAGCATGCATGTCCCCTTCAATGAAAAGGCTTCCAGCCTTCTATATTAGCGACCTCTGAACCCCTAAGGCTCCCCAAAGTAATGAACTCCTCCCCTTTCGGCAACAATCATGTCCCCCTCTGTAAGACATCCAGGCCTACAATAACGATGCGTGCTCCCTTTCAGAGCTCTCCTACCCCCTTTGGAACTCTCCTGCAAGACGAAGCTCCACACTGAGCAGACCGTGCTCTCACTACACACCACCCCATCAGCCTATCTCCTTCACACAATCCTCATAGCCTCACAACTTCTCTTCCCTCATGGAGCACACACCTTCTCCCAAGGCTTTCCTCCTCTTGCCACACCCTCCTGTGTGATTGCCTAGCCCCCCAAGGCTCTCCTCCTCCATGTGCCCACAATCTCCTTCTGGAATTCTCCTGGAAGTTGTCACCTTCATCTATGTCCAACTTGTCGACTAGCACAACAACACAAAGCAACTATTGGCGCGCTTGATAGATACATAAAATAGCGGGCACGTCTATAGGCATTGCTTGAATAGAGAAATTATGGGCGCGTCTAATAGCATGTCTAACAAGTCGATTATTTGCACGTATATTGACACATCTATTAGCACATCTACAATGAGAAAATATAGACCCGTCTAATACTGCATCTATTAGAGCGTCTATTTGCACGTGTATTAGCATGTCTACACTGAGAATTAGACACATATTTAGATGCATATTTAGACACAAAACAGAGAATATAGAAAGTGAGATTTTGATATACATCACTACTTTCCAAACATTTCCCATGATTACCAATGCACATGACTTTTACAAAAACATCAATGCTTTTTTGCAAGCCCACATATACAAGAATTAAGTAAGGTGAGTAGAATGAGACAATATGTAAAATAATTTTGCCAATATCAATGATGGGTTACGGTTCAATCTCATCCTCAATGAGATCAACCCTTGCCAAACTATCTACTTCAAAATCAAAACAAGTGTTTAGATCTCCTATCTCATGATCATCCTCCTCTCTCGTATCACAGTCATCATCACCTCCATGCCCATGACCATCCTCCATACACTCCATATTAGGAAATGTACTATACATCACTTTGGAATGTGGCATAATAGGTATGACATGCAACCATCTATTATTATCCACCATTGGTTGATAGACAACCTAATTCAAACACAAATACAATCATATTATTTTGCTTGCATCGAAGGTATCAAATATTTAAAAGCGAGTATTTTTATATGTATGCACAGTTCTTGTTCACATTGTTGCAGTAGTACTAGTGTGTCCTTCCTACTTTGCCAAAACTTTGTGGAGTCAATAGTTACAAAGCCACTTGCATGGCATTTGATTGTCACATTAGGGCCTTTTTCCACCACGTCCTTAAACCACTTTACATCCAAAACATACACAAAGAAGCGTCGAAAGTCAAGCTTAATAATATCTTGGATTATGCCACAATAATCATCCATGGCTCCATTGGCTCCCTCAAAGCTAGCAATGATGGTGCAATCTTGTGTATTTCTCTTATCATCAATCCGTTGTGTTCAAAAATGCTTGCCCTCACACCATATAGCATTGAACATACTGCACTACACCAAGAAAAAATCAATTAAATAAGCAATATAAATTATTGAAAGCTCCTAACTTATGCATAATATTCTATATACCGAACTTGCTCATACATCCCCTAGCATACTCCCATTCTTCCATTGTGATATGCATCCCCTCATCTTTCTCTACTTTCTCCATTTCATCAAGTAGCCAATTCACATGAATATCCTTTGGAAGTTCTCTTAGATGCTGAGGGTATGGCACATGAGATCCATGGTGTATGAAAGAGGGTCCTTTCTTCTTGTCTTCTTGCCTTTGCATCCTCATATCTTGTCACCCACCTTTTCATCACGTCACTATTAAGCATGCAATAGAGGTTGATATTATTAAGCAACTCTGTGTCTATTACTTTGTTGCATCCTTTCCCTTGAGGCACAATAGAGGTCATCCTTAGGTCTTCATCATCTCTCCATAGTCGTGGGAGAGAGCTATCCACATCAACAAGAAACTCAGAAATATATACAAGTGACTCTTGTACCAACCAACCCTTGGCCATGCTACCTTCGGGTCTTGCATTTTTTCTCACAAAGCCCTTCAAGGTCTTCATGAAACGCTCGAGGAAGAACAACCATCGTGCATGTATAGTACCGCATATAGCAAGCTCATCCACCAAATGCAGAATAAGATGTAGTTGGCTTATGAGAATAGAACATGGAAATGTCTCCTCCACTAAACAAACCACCTCCACTGACATAACTCGAGCATTCTCAAGCATTGTGGGATCTATTTCCTTTGAGCTCACATACCTAGAAATGAAAAAAACACCATATTAGCAATATGAACACCTTGCATGGAGCATTGATGCACATCATATTTTGTATCATGTAAAGTACCTCACAAGTTCACCCATCTTGTAAATACAATCCTTCACATCCTTCAATGCACTATGAGAAATTCTAGTAGGTAGTATGAACTGAACCCACGAGGAGGTGGTTGATTAGTTGCTTATAATTATTCACTCACAAATTTGAGTGGAAAAAGATATTATGCACATAGAATACTTACTTGGAGCATCTTGTGCCAATCATGAGATTTCAAGCCATAAAATTGCTCTACACTGTTTTTCTTGCTCTTTGTAAAGGCCCCCTTCAAACACCTCATGCATCCAGTGGGAGTACGAATTGTAGTAATAGCGTGCTTCACTGCTGCCATCTCTAGCTTTGATAACCTCCACGGTGCACGAGGTAAAAAAACACGCCCATTTGGTCTCTCTTGTGGCCAAGCTTCACAGATCCTCCCTGTGGTACGTAGATCCTCCCTTATGCCTACAGAATCTTGTGTCCCATTCAAATGCTCCCAAATGGTAGATGCCACATTCTTGAAGATATGCATGGGATCAGGCAGGTGATTGAGCTTGAGGTGGGACCAATATGGTAAATGATAAAAGATGGAGTATCTAAACAGAAGCTAGTGTTAGCGGGCAATCTTTATTTCCAGCCAATATAGCACACAATAGTTACAAACCCTTACTGGCTCATGCCAAGCTCATGTCAAGTGGTGGAGGAGTCGTGGAACCGTCCCAAATTCTCATCCAATCTCCCACAGTGAGTGATTGTGGGAGGACTTCATTACAAGGGGCAACATATCTAGGATGATCAGGTAGGAGAAATCGATGGTGATCCTCATAGATGACCTTATTCAATGTGTCTGCCCATGAGGCAACTAGCCAAGGACCACAAATAGGACATCATGGTAACCTGATGAAGTGAGACCTGAATAATAGATGCAATTAAGAGTTGAAGGTGGGTTCAAGGTGCCACATCGGTTGCCTATTCATAAGTAAAAGTGCAATGCTTACCTGAACACTCGCCATAGCCTGGAAAGTCATGCATCATCCACATCAATACTACTTTGTAGTTGAAGTCTCGTGACGAGGGAGGCCTGCTCACATCATGCACCTCGATACCTCTCCAAAGTATCTCTAGCTCGTCAATCAAAGGCTCCAAATAAACATCAGGATTTTGGACTTTATGTCTCCCTAGAATTAGAAAGGACAACATAACATGTCCTTTCTTAATAGCCATAGAGGGTGGAAGATTATAATTCACCAATATCACTGGCCATACACTGTAACAGGTGCTTTTGAGACCAAATGGGTTCATACCGTCCATACCTAATCCAAGTCTCAAGCTCCTAGGTTCTTCCTTGAAGCTTGGCCATGTGTCTTCAACATGCTTCGACGCAGGAGTGTCTGTAGGAGTTCTCCACTTGCCATCGGTTGATCGATGGGAGGAATGCCATGACATGAGCTCTGCAATGGATTTGCATTTGAACATATATTGGATGCGAGGGATTATGGGAAAATGTTGCAGAACCTTACGAGGCACGTCCAAATTTTTGAATCTGCTCTATATCTTGCCTCTCCACAAGTAGGACACTCTCTTGCATCCTTATGTAGTCCACGAGGAAAAACACAATCGTTGACGCATGCATGGATGTGCTTGTAATCTAATCCTCCAAGAGAGGTCACATGTTGCCTTGCCATATCTCTTGAGGTCGGTAATTTATTCTCCCTTGGAAGCATTTTACACAATAGCCTACACGTGAAGACCATAAATGAGGAAAAGCATTCGAGTAATTGACCCACTAGCATAATTCACCATGTTTGTAAAATAGACTTTAAAGCTTACTTGAGTAATGCATTCAAACTTGCATTGCTCCAGCCATAGATGGTTTACAAGTTTAGTAACTCAAGGGAGGCACGTAGAATAGAGAATGTGCACCCCTCAAACAGTGGAGTCTATGCTGTGGCGAAAAGATCATCCTACTCCATGCTATCATCCCTCCCTTCGGATTGATGCACATATAAATCCTGCACCATATCATCAAACACCTCCTCCTCCATGGCTTCATGAGGTAATGGCAGAGGGCTACTATCACCATCACTCCATGCATCCATAATGGTCCCCCCTCAAGATTTCATCTCATATCGTTGACGCTTCTCTTCCTCATGACGAGCATCGGGCAACATATGCAGGTGTGGCACTGCATCCTGTATCAAATTAAAATGGGATCATAACTCAAACATATGAAAACCCATAGGTATCTCAATCAACCTTAACTCTTTAACACTTATCATGTTTACGGTCGCATCCTATTCTCCACACTTTGAGATGTGATTGAGTGTAATCCTGCATGCACGATATATGATTCCTTGACATCGATCATACATACATTTGATTTTTGGCTCCAACCACATTTCATGATGGTGTATATGAAGGGATTCATCCTCAGTGGAGCTACTTGTTGAAGATGAAGACATCCTACAAACAAAAAACCCAAAAAATTTTGCTTTTCCTTAAATATTTAATCTTAGAACTCTGTGGCGTGTCTAAACCCGCGTCTATCTATTCTGTGGCCCGTGTTTATAGATGCGTCTAAAACCACATCTACTCTGTGTATTTAGAAACGCAATTACACACATATTTAGACCCGTGTATAGATGCACCATTAGACGTGCTTATAGCTACGGTTTTCAAATCTACTTTTAGCACATTTGCTTTGCTTTTCTTCACATAAGTTTCACGCGGCTTGCTTGCTTTGCTATTAACAGACCCACAGTCTGACACTTATCTCCAGGAACTACTTTCAGGCTTACACAATCATCTCTAAGCATGCAGGAGAAGAGGCTGAATAAGGAAGAGAAGCAACTTTGAAGAAGGACAAGAAGCTTCCATACCTCTATCCAAGGTAAGTCTCTTTATGGTTGATCTTCTTTGAAAGTTGCTCTCTTTGGATTCGTCCTTTGTCGTATCCAAGAAACAAAAGAATTTGGGTTCAATGTTACGCTTTTTTGTCGGGCGCATGTTTTTTTCCACTTTTTAGCATAGTCCGTCTGTCGAAGCGCATCTATGGATGCGTCTCAGAGCGCATCTAAAATCGCATCTAGAGGCGCATCTATAGATGCATCTACTCTGTTTTTAGAAACAGATAGCCACGTCTATAGATGCGCTGTTACATGCAAAAATAGATGTGCTTCTCAGACATGTCTATAGATGCGCTCCGACAGTTTTAGACCCTTCCCTTCCCTTCTCTTCCCTTCTCTCCCCTTCCCTTCCCTTCCCTTCCCTTCTCTTCTCTTCCTTTCCATTTCCTTTCCTTTCTCTTTCCTCTTGCCTTTCCCTTTCCCTTTCCACTTCCACTTCCAAAAAAAGGATTTGCCTATCTTTTCTTCTCTCTTTTCCTATCTTTGCTTCTCTTTTATCCTCTCTTTCCCTCTCTTTTTGTGGTAATTTTTCTCTCTCTTTTTTGCTTCTTTTTCTCTTCTCAGCTCATCAGTAATCTTCTTTTTTTCTTTTTTCCAGTTCATCATGTGGCCAGGAAGCTGTTCAGGCTCACCTAATCTTCGGGAGACCATCTTTCGGGAGTTATATAACCTTTTAGGGCACCCTCCTAGTCCTGGGGAGTTATACGGCTACATGATGGGTACTCTGAACACCCCCCAAGAGTTAGTACTATAGACTCCAAACCACCCCAACCCCACACTAGCTGAGATTACCCTAGCAGAGTCACCACAACCTAGCCGGCGCCACAACCGATCCCCTTCCCCCATGCCGTCAGGAGGTCCTTCTGTCTTGCAGAGCCGTCGACATACTCTTGTGCAGTCGAGACTCAGTTCTCTAGGTATGAGTGGTCCACGTAGTCCCGTGTAGTCTCTAGCTACGAGTGGCTAGCGTACTAGTTCGATACGACACAGTTTCAGGCATAGTAACAGGGAGAGTGGTGGGGGATCCATGGCACAGTGCTTTGGGAGGGGTGGTGGTGGGGACGAGGATGATTCAAATGATTTAGACATGCCTCCGAGTGATGGTACGATCTTCTATGACATCACTCAGACAGGAGGCATCTTGATGGATGCATGGGGAAAGGACATCATGGCATTCATGCGCTTTGTAATTGCTAACAATTACAGAGATTGCTTTACCCACTACAAAGACCGGCCAAAGAGGTTGGCTGATGAGACCGTTGCTACTGTTAGCTCTAGGTATCCTAACCCCCCCAATCTTTAGTTCACCGATAAATGGGCCAAGTCAAAGATTGTTACGATACTTGGCAATAAAAGATCTTTGCTTAAGAGGCAAGCACTAGCGGAGCTTTTGCCAGGCTCGAGGGAGGTCAACCACCAAGGGGCCCACCCCTTACCACTCACAAGCATGAATGGAAGAAAGCAATGAAGGCAGTGAAGGTGGACCCTAGTCTGCAGCACGTGGAAGCACGAAGGATCCAAATGGAGCAATATGGAAGCGTGCATTTTAGAGCAGGGGGTGTTGAATCATGGGAGGCCCAATTTGTAAGTATCAATCTCAAATTATATTGTTTATGTAGTTTATTAGGAGGTTGTTTCTTTGTACTAACCCCTCCACAAATTGTGTCATCTTGCAGCTTGATATCGTGGGCAGGTACCCTACTCCTGTCGAGATAGCCTACCACCACCACCATTGCAGAGGAGATACATGGAGGCACTTTTATAATGATGGGTTGATTACTGAGGAGCAGTACATCTGGGATATTGGAGGGTCCCTCGAGGTATTTGAAAGTAATTATATAATGTCAATATTATAAGTAAAGATTTGATTTTTCATACATTGATATATGTTGTCCCTTGTTTACAGGCCCCTGCACAAGAAGACGAGGAAGAAGACGAGGAAGGAGGTGGAGATGGGAGCGTAGAAGGGAGCATAGAAGGGAGCGAGGATGTGGAGAACTTAGATTAGTCATAGAAGTAGTGCTAGCTACTCTTTTTTGTACTTAAATCCACCAGCTTGGCTTCGTGCCTCTTGTATATACAGTCCTCTTATTTTTGATACTTGAAGCCATAGGACGTGGCTTGGCTTCGTGCTATATGTACATACAAACACTTTTTGAGCTTTCAATTTTCTTGTACAACATTCTATCAATTAATGCCTTGTGAACTAAACGTTTTGGAGTTGTAATGTTTTATTTGGAATTGTAATTGTTGGCTATAGATGTGCTTGTAAGAGTGCTAATTAAATTGTGGTTGGCTGTAAGAATTGAATTACACAATGTGGAAATGGGATTCCTGTAACTACATAGCATACACAACATACACAGCATTCTGTAAATTTAAAAACTATTATGTAGCGCGTCTATTAGAGCATCTATAAATGCATCTATATATGCATCTATCTGTTCGAGGAGCATTTATTTGCACGTCTATAAGATCGTTTATAAATACATCTATACATGCGTTTAATGGTACGTCTATTGATTTTTAAAATTTTCCAGCAAAGCGTCTATTTACATGTCTATATGCACATCTATACACATGTCTGTCTACTATATAGATGCACCGTTAGAATGGGTCTCTAGACGTGTAAATAGATGTACAAATAGATGCGCCCGTAAGTTTTTTTTAAGTTCACTAAATGCGTCTGTGTGCGCATCTGTAGGTGCTTTGTCTTGTTGTGTAGAAGCATCCTTTCCTCATTTACGTAGCATGCATGCATGTTTTTCTTAAAATCAACCACGTCACCTCATGTTTCTTTTTTACCACTTCCAAGGATTCCCACAAATTCATACACCAAGGCACTTAAAGCACATATTCCAACCTTACTCTCAAAGCACAACCTTTCACATAACCTTCTAGCAAAGCCTAAAGCTTGATTGCCACATATAACCACACATGCATGACGCCCACACTGAGTCAATGAGTGCTCCCATGACTTTACCACATTAATACAGAACATCACTCATGTACACATGTACAAGTTGAGTTGGGGTTTTCAAAAATCTTCACACAATGCCTATTGAGAATAATGGTGTACTATTAGGCACATCTCTGCGTATGCATTATCGATATCAAGCTACTATCTGCTGGTTTGAGATAGCAGTGCATGCAATCATTCATTGTCACTTTTCAGCCGCTCAAGTTCTTGCAGCTCCCTTCGATGCTCCATAGTTGCATCTCATAAAGTCATGGTAGAAGACACGATGTCTCGCTCAGTAGGTGCTCCCTCTCCAACTTTCTCTTAGATATTTATAAAGAGGTCATCCATCTTGTCACGAAGGCTACATGTCCAATAAGTATAGATACAAACTTATCAGTTGATGTTGGGCTAGAATACTCCCAAAAAACCCAAAAGCAAATAGTTGACATGATATTTAAATATTATCTTCACCTGACATTGGACTAGCGATGCATGTTAGAGGTTTGGCTACCATGAGTATGGTGCTTTTCATATGTGGTTTCTTGCATACTCGATCATTTTAGGCAAAGTCCACTTCATGGCCAAGCACACAGTTTGCGTATAGCATCTTTGCAAAGTATAGGGGAATATTGAAGTGACATTTCTTTGTGAAAATCATCTCCCAGATGGTAGCTCCATTCTCTTTGATGGCTTGCTTATGACATTGTGAAATGGGCCATTGTTTGTGATTAGGGGAGACTGAGCTTGGATCCCATATGGCCACTACATTGTCATTCAAGACGACGGCCTTTACAGTTGCCCACTTCATGCCTTCAGGGTTGTGGAAAGGACTTGAAATGGAAATCGCCTTTGTTTTCTCTGTCTTGGGCTATTTCCAAGACTTCCACTCTAGTTTGGAAATCTTGCAAGACAACAGACTACTTTTCATAATTGTCGAAAGCCACACCAAGCTCAAGCAAACATCTATCCTGATCTTCTTGTCGGGTCTTGTAGCTTGCCCTTTGGACTTCCAACAGTGTTTCTAAAAAAAACCCTCACCATGTTGGCTGCTGCAAATTGCTCCACCGCGGTGGGTGGAACTAGCTCCACCATGGTGGCTAGAACTTGCTCCAATGTGGTTGCTCTCTGCATTTGTCTTGGCCTGGGGAGCTACCTCGTTGTCTTCTCTAGCCCGGCTGCTCTTTGCCCCATCCTTCTTGGCCTTGAAGCTCTCTCCCAGCTCCTACATCACCTTTCTAGTTTCTGCATTCTCCCTTTTCAGCTCCTCCATCATCTGGTCTTTTTCAATGTTCAATGCATTCTACATGTTGTAGAGCCATTTGTAAAGACCCTCCTTTTCGGTTCTCTGATCTTTAAGGTCCTTTTACATATTTTCTGGCTCCTTGTCCACCATGTCCTCGTCATTTCTCACTTCAAAGAATGGCCGTTGCCATTGTGGTTCTGCAGGCTCTTCTTCATCTTCTTTGTCTTGAATCCTCCCAAGCATAGTTGGGGGAGTTCGGTTTGCTGTTGGTGGCAGTTTTGGATGGATATCCTAGACCTAGTTGTCTGGGAAGGAAGCATCCTCCTGCAATTGATGCAGCTGTTCTAAGAAGACCACATCATGACTTACATTTACCTTCTTAGTAACAGGGTTATAGAGACAGTGACCCTTTTCCTCTTCAGTGTAGCCCAAGAAAATACACTTTTGGCTTTTCGGTTCCCATTTTGTCCTAGTAATCAAGGACATGCAAAAACAATCACATCCAAAAACTCTGAGAAATGTAGCTGAAGGTTTCTTACCAGAAAAGGCTTGCAGTGGAGTCATCCCGTTCACAGCCTTCCTATAGCTACGATTCAGGGTGTAAACTACAGTATTACATGCTTCAGCCCAGAAAGTCTTTGGCAAATCTTTCCCTTTCATCGTACTCCAGCCCATTTCGCAGATGATGTGCATCTTGCATTCTGCTACTCCATTTTGCTATGATGTATGTGGCGGGGTTTTCTGCCTCTTGATTCCGTGACTTTTGCAGCAACTTTCGAATTCAGTTGATGTGAACTCTCCACCTCTGTCTGATCTCAACTTCTTCACCTTCCTCCCCGTTTCTTTCTTGACCATTACATGCCATTCCTTGAACTTACTAAAAGCCTCGTCTTTAGTCTTCAGGAAGTATATCCATATCCTTCTACTGTAGTTGTCGATCATCATCATGAAGTAGTAGGAACCACCCAAAGCTTCCGTCTCCATCTTTTCACAGAGGTCCGTGTGAACGAGCTCTAGAGGAGCCTTTGCCCTGCATGCCTCTTTAGGAAAGGGATGCCGATGCTGCTTGCCCATCATGCAAGCTTCACATACATTGGGCAAATCTGAAATTTCTTGTAGGTCTGCAATCATTAATATGCATCTCCTTCAAAGAACTAAGGTTTAGATGACCAAACCTCTCATGCCACAGCTTAGTGTTCTTCACATCCATTCGAGCACTGAAAGCTGAGAGTTCGTAAATGTTGTTGTGCCATGTACCTTTATCAATGACCTTTCCTTGAAGATCCAGGATCTGTGCACCATTCTTATCGAATTGAACTTTGAGGTCTCGATCCGTGATCTTAGAAATGGACAACAAGTTTCTCTTGATATCTGGCACATAAAGAGCATCGGACAACTATTTTACAACTCCATTTGACTTGAGAGCAATCATACTTTTTCCTTTTGCTGGACATTTTGCATCATTGCCGACTGCTACTAGGATGTCATTCCCTACCGGCTGTAGAGAGGTATACCAGTCCTTCCGACTAGTCATGTGGTGCGATGTACCACTGTCAATGATCCACGGTTCATCTGCAGGTACATGAATTGCCTTCGTGCAAATCTCCTCAATTGCAACGAATAGCTCTACTGGTACTGCCTACGCATTGCTGCTGAAATCTTTCTTTACTCCGTTCTTCTCATCTGCAATCTTCTTTTGGCACTCATTCTGCTTGTGCCGCCCTGCCTTGTTGCAATAGAAGCACTTGATCTTCTTCTTTCTCTTTTTATCATTAGAAGAAGATGGATTACTAGAGTCCTTACCCTTACCTTTCTTTGATCCGGTCCAAAAAGCCGAATCTTCTCCAGTCCTCATCTTTTGATGCATCTTCTCCTCCAGAAGCATCACGCTGATATCCTCAAAGTTAAGGGGCGGATTTATGTTTTGCGTATTCAGTGCCATAACAAGACCATCATACCTTGGTGGGAGAATCCGTATGCACCTTCGTGCGAGATTCTCGCTCGTGATGGTGATGCCAATCACAGTCATCTGATCGCACAGATTCTTCACCCTGGTGATGAACTTCTCTGTTGCTTCAGACTCATACAACTTCTCGTTCGTGAGTTGAGTCTCCAAATTCTAAATCCGTGTCTGATTCATGGTCTCACACTGATTTTTCAAGACCGTCCATGCCTCCTCCACTGTGGTGACATGTTGAATTAATGCCATGACGGAATCACTAACACTGCAGAAAATAGAACACAACACATTTGCATTTCTTCTTGTCCATGCGAGAATCTCGTCCGTAGTTCGTACTATCTGTTGTCCTGCATGGGCTGGATCTAGGCTCGCAACCGCCCTCACGTCCACCCCAGTAGCAGTGTCCCAAAGCTCTATGCACTTAGGATGGTCTTCATCTTGAACTTCCAGAGTGGATAGTTAGAGCCGTCCAACTTTCCGCTTTTGCCAAACAGTGGGATTCGCAGTCTTGCGAGCTGGGCCATCTCTCACAATCTGCTCGCAAATAGAAACACACTACCAAATCTTCTTGCTAGAGTCCAGGCTCTGATACTATGTAAGAAAATAATAATACGTCTCTACTCAACAGATAATAGGATCTCATACGCGAGAGAAAACAAGATAGTATGGAGAATAAAAAATTTGATTACTCTAGAACTGATACAATAGATGGCGCTGCCTCCCAACCGTGCGCTCCTGTGAAAAAAGCTTCGATGGCATGTTGGAAACAGTAAAGGACAGAGGTTGGATGTTAAGGAATTAGGGTTGCTATAGCCAGTGATGAAATGGGCTTCATGGGCTTGCTCTTTTATATCCACCAATTGTAGTCAATTAGGATCAATTGGGTGACCGACCCAGTCCGCCCAAAACGGTCGACTGGGGGTTGGTCCCGAAATAGGCCACTGACCATACGATAGAACTGGTGAGCAAAACAGAGCAACTGACCTTCAGAATTTGTTCAGCCCAGAACAATCTGGGATCATCTGAGGCTCCAAACAAGCCCCACAACCTAAGAGTGTGCTGCCCCAGGAAATACTCCGTCTACCCTCAGTGTGGTCAGCCAAGGGATGCCTTCCTGCACTTGCGTGTAGCCTAGTTGGCGGTGTGCCAACTCTATCTAAAGTTGTCCAGCCATCAGGCCACCCATGGCCCCGATCTGGTGTCCAAACCAGGACCTACTGGATAACTGAGCTACTCAAATGCCTTCTCCTCATATGGGGGGCTTACAAGTAGAGTTAGCTGGTTCCCGCGTAGTTACATGAGAGTGGAGCATTGATATCTAACAAAATGTACATTGTAATTCTTTTGCTCAATTTTCACTCGATAAATTTTACTTTTGCCATCATTTATAGTTACTACAACAAGCACTAAAATACTAAGAAGGATTATAATTTCCTTGGTTTGTGACCAAAATAGTGTGAAACTAACTCCAATGACCCCGCCGATGTGGTTGCATGGATATACATCTAGAAAAATACAATTAAAATTTAAAAAAATGCAATTGACGATATGGCCCTTGCCTATCTACGTGCATTATACAATATGCAGGATGCCACTAGATAGAAATGGCATGTTGATATGGCCCTTGCCCCTAGAGGGGACCCCTCAAGGGTCATATCGTCAATTGCATTTTTTTTGGTTGCACAATGGAATACATTTTCCTTGGTACACAAATATATAACCCCAAGAACCATCATAGTGGCTTTCATAAATCTCCTCCTCTAATACATAAAAATAGGTAATGGAGCTATAACTCCAAGAACCAGTGCGGTGGTCTCTTCAAGACAACCTTGAATTTTGGGCGTTGATAGGTGGTCAAGCCAGAGACTGTGCTGAGGCAATGCTCAGAATGATAGATTGCATCTCATTATTATGCCAAAAACCAATTTGGTGGTCTCTCTAAGCTAACCTATGATTTGCATGGGCTGCAGGCAAAGAAGTGGCAAATGGTTGCATGATGACTAGTGGCCAGATCAGAGACTACACTATGGCGGTGTTTAGAATGATAGATTACGTCTAATTATTACGGCAAGAACCAGTGTGGTGGTCTCTCCCAGCCAACCTTCAATTTTAATGATCTGCATGGGTGTGTGTGCAGTGACAGGTGGCAAATCTACAGCAAAGGCTACACAATGATAAGTTATTAGATGACGTAGGCCATAGACTACGCTGCACGAAGAAGTGTAGAGATCCCATGTGTCGAGCTTTGTGGTGTTTTGAACAAATAGATTGTGTCTCATTATTACACCAGTTCTCCTTCATGACATTGGGAAAATTTTTGGCAAGAGTGCGGGTCCATGCAACATTAAATATTCACCCACAAAGGCATCACGTCATGGCCCCAAAATGGCCCCAAAAATAGTTCCACGATTGGCTATACCCAAGCTAACATTGACTTGAAAACTATGCTTTTAAAGAGCAGAATGAACAGTCTATGCATTGGCATTCTACATAGGTTACCATATTTGTACACATAATGTACTATAGGAAGATCAGTGAACTGATCAAAACTATTTATTTTTTCATTTCAAATGATAGAATTCATGATACATTGTTTGTGCAACATTTTTTCATGTTATACTTTCATTGGTTGAAGGAACAAGCTGTGGTAATTAAACAAAATTAGGTGTGGTCGAATGGTGCTACTTCACAGTTCAAGGCTTGCATGCCATTTTACTTTGTGGCAAGATATGCTAGTTTGATTGGGTTAGAAATTAGCCATTTTTTCTAAGCATTAGGACACAACAAGGGAGAACATGATGGAGCAAGAGATGTGGTGAAGAGAACATTGACACATGAATAATTGAAGCCAGACGGAGCTATCTTAAAGTGTGCTACTGATGTAGCCACTTACTATATGGCCAACCTTTTAGAGGGGGTTGAAACTTGCTATCCTTCAAAATAGAGAAATTGTTCCCATGTACACCTCAAGGGCCATATCCACAATATCCATTGGCATGTCGATGTGACCCTTGAGGGGTCCCCTTTATGGGCAAGGGCCATATCAACATGCCAAATTTAGTCCAAATTGAGTACATATAACCAAGCAAGACGTCTCTTATAGTTTATAGACATAGAAAGTATGCCACCTGGCATAGAAAATATGCTAACATATACAACACTCACATTAAGGATTTTCATTACTGTACAGTGCTAGCATAGAACATATGCTAACAAGCATAGAATAATATATACTTTGGTAGCTGACTAGCACAGAGAATATGCTAACTAGCATGGAGCATATGCTAACTGGAAGATAATATATGTTAATAGGCATAGAATAACATATTCTCTAGAAGTTAGCTAGATCAGAGCATATGCTAACTGGCAGAGAACATATGCTAATAGGAGTATAATATCTGTGGAGGTTAACTTAAACAGAACATGTGCTAACATGCATATAACATATGTTGCCTAACACAGAACATATGCTAATAAGTAGAAAATAGATTCTACAAAGTAGAGAATAAATGCTAACTAGCATAGAACATATACTACCTAACTCAGAACAAATGCTAAGAAGCATAGAACATATGTTGCCTAACATAGTACATATACTAATAGTCAGAGAATATATGCTACATAGCAGACTAGAATAGATTATTTCCATTAATATATGTAGTTCATAGATTCTGAGTGTTACCTTTTGTAATTTTCCAAAGATTTCCTCAATTTCAAGTTGTGTGATGCAACAAACACAATAATCGTAGGCTCCAAGTATTTTCAAAGGATTTTAATCCTTGGATTTAAAACGGTAATTTAAATCAATAAAATCAACTTTTAAAAATAAAAACATCTTTAAAAAATGCTCGTTCAAGGATTTTTTTTGGCAATGATTAGTGGATTGGTCAATGATTTACAAAAACATGGTTTTCATATTGCCATGTGATATATATGATTTATAAATGGTATACCATGCAAAAAAATCATAGATTAATAGGTTTAATAGTGGTTAGCCAATCGCCACATTTTGTGAATAAAAGTAGGTGTTTTCAATGATTTAAATCCTTTAGATCATTTTTTATTGATTTAAAACGTTTTTTTCACATAAAAAACGTATTTAAAAATTCCTTGATCCCAACACATGTAGATCATAGCATATATTGAATAAAGAGTGAGAATAACATATACTCTAGACGTTAACTGGAGTGAAAATTTGTACATTTATAAACTTGTATAATTACACCAATTGAGAATAACATATAATGAGCATATAATTACACCATCTAAGAATAGTATATTTTATCAACTGTTGTACATTTACAAAGTTTGCATCTTCTTTACAGCATGAAGCAAACTCAAGCTCTCATCATCCAACTTTGTATCTTTTTTTTTTTCTAGTGTAAACTCAAGCTGATGGCATTTTGCCTAGTAGCCATTTCCACAACCAATTTGCAATCATGTTAGTCAATTATCTAGTGAGTTGTGAGTCTGCTAGGTCTTCAAGCTTTGGAATTATGATAAAACATTAGGGTAGATTTTTTAAACACTTGTACGATGAGTCATCAATTATGAAAGTATTATCCTTGTTAAACACTAGAAACGTGGCCCAAAAATCCTCCAAACAATCATACAAAATGGGCTTGTTTGTTCAAGGTATGGCCCAACCCACAAACTATCAAGCATTCTTTATGACAGCCAAATTTCCAATAGAGCCTATGTCTTTAATTTGTTTCCTACTTGCATGTGCATTTGACCACGTACTATAGGCATGCTCTTCATCTGCCTTGGTGAAAACACATTCTGGTCATACGTTTTCTTCATGAGTTACCCATTGGTGGATCTGCAAAAAATGTCAATCCAATGACCAATACCCAAAGTAAGAAAGAGATCCCAAACTATTTGTTAGTAGTGTGTGAGAACCAACACAGAATGCATGCTAAATAGCATATCATGGGTGGTAAGTAGCATAGAGCGTATGCTATGTAGCACAAAAGATATGCTACCAATGCCTACCATGGAGCATACCCTATCTAGTTCAAAACATATATGCTCACATAAAAGAAAGGAAACCTAGCAAAAAACTTCCACTATCTATCATACAACATATGCTAATGCAGAGGAAATACTACCTAGCATCCACGATGTGCTAACTAGCATACAAGATATGTTGAGGATATGCTAACCAACATGCAACATATGCTAACCAACATACAACAAATGCTAACTAGCATACAACATGATACCTAGCATAAAACATATGCTACCTAGCATACAACATATGATGTTGAACATATGCGAACTAGCTTAGGCTAACTAGCATATGCTAACATACAACATATGCTAGCTAGCATACAACATATGCTAACATACAACACGTGCTAACTATCATATGTATGGTGACTATGCATGGAGCATATGCTAACTAGCATGCTAACTGCATGTGCTAATGTGGACAAATGGACAGGTGCTAACCAACTTGAAATAAATGCTACAAAGCATAGAAAGATCTATTTCATTAATTTTGGACTGGTGAACAGGTCCAAATTTGTTTGGACTGGTGCACTATCCAAAATTGTCTTTTGAGGTAGTTTTGGAAAAAATGGAAAAAAAAGTGACTCTTGAAACAAAATATTTAAGCAAAAAGTAAGCAAAAGAAATTTCAAATTGAGAAAGTGGATGTGCAGACATGTTATTAAAGCTAGAGCACATTAAAAATAGAGTTCATCACATTTGTAGAAGTAGTTTATGATATAACTAAGGGATCCAAGTACATGTAAATCCAAGTACAAGTAAATCTCAGAGCCATATGTTGTCAAAAAACACCTTTCAGTAGTAGACATAAGCTACAATCCTACCATCACATTTGGCATCTATATGTCATGGGTTACACCATCCTCTACATCCTTTTGTTCTTCTTCATTGTAGTTCATTGGGTGGTGTATTACAAGCTTGGTGCAGCCATTGATTAAGTTGAGGCTACTCATGAAGCATAGGATAATACATCATGTAGATAGGAATTTCTAGTCCATTGGGCTTGGCTGCCTTCATTGTCAAGCATTGAGTCACCTTGGAGAAATGCTTAGCTAGCCACTCGTTGGCTCTATGGAGTCCTAGAGCACTGTGAGAGTCATCCAAGCTCGGGGGGTTCACTCAATAATTTATGTAACTATCACGCGAGTTCAACATTAGGGAATATTTAATTTCATTTGTTCTCACATTTTCACAGACAATGACAAATTTTACATATGGCATATTTTTTTGACGAAATGCTTTTTCATCAACAGGAAATTTTGGCACTAAAAGTTTCATTGGATGAAAGTGATATTTCACTCATTTTGGGCCACTTCTTTTCCGTCTTTTTTTGGATATCCAAAAAACCCAATGCATCCATAGACACGCAAACATACGTGTTTCCTTAATTTTTTAAAAAAGTTATGAGCACATTTATTAGCAAGTCTACAACCCTGCATATATAGTTGCGTCTATGTAACAGATAGATGCACCTATAGATGCACTATTAGATGCTCTATAGAAATTTAAAAAAAATAGAAAGTGGCACTAATAGACGCGCCTATAGACGCTCTACAAAATTTATTTTAAAAAAAGCAAAATTTTTTGTGGTTGAACATAATGTTGTGTATGCTTTGTGGTTGCAAGAATCCCATTTCTACAGTGTGCAATTCCATTCTTACAGCTAACCACATTTTAATTAGAATGATTCCATGCACGTCTATAGTCGACGATTACAATTCCGAATAAAACATTACAACTCCAAAACATTTAGTTCACAAGGCATTCATTGATAGAACATTGCATAAGGAAATTGAATGCCAAAAAAATAAAAGGAGTGCATATAGTAATTCAAAGCCCAAAAAGTTCTCGTATATACATATAGCACGAAGCCAAGCCACCTTTGACTTCAAGTACAAAAAATAAGAGGAGTGTATATACAAAAGAGGCACGAAGCCAAGCCAATGGCTTCAAGTACAAAAAAAGGTAGCTAGCACTAATTCTTGCACTACTTCTACAACTAATCAAAGTCATCCGTGCCCTTTCTCCCTTCTTCATCACATTCTTTCTCCTCAATGTCCTTACCTTATTTCTCCTAAATATCCCCAAGGGCCTATAAACGAGGGATAACATGTATCAATGTATGAAAAATCAAATCTTTATTTACAATATTGATATTATTTAAGTACTTTTAAATACGTGGGGGGGTGCTCGAGTAGCTCGGATATACTGCTCCTCAATAATCAACCCCTCATCATAGAAGCTCAGGGGGGTCACTATGTGTAAACCCTCTATATCAGGTGCGTTCAAGGCCTATATTTAAAATCCCTTATCTGTAAAATTTTTCATTAATAAAATGTACCCCCTTTCTATACAAATCTGTAAATTTTTTCCAAAACTATTTTAAATAGTCCCTTATGTATATTTATTAAATTTTAGAAATAAAAAATATCCTTATGTTGAACTCACGTGATAGGGTTACATATGATGAGTGACCCCCCCGAGCATAGAAGTGCCTCCATTTATGTTGTATGCGATGTCCACGATGGTAGGGTGTCTCGATAGGAGTAGGGTATCTACCCATGATATCAAGTTGTAAGCTAGATGACACAATTTGTGGAGGGGTTAGCACAAATAAACAACCTCCTAATAAACCACATAAACACAATATAATTTGAGATCTATACTTACAAATTGGGCCTTCCATGCATATATGATGCAATACCCCCTGCTCCAAAATGCACGTTTTTATATCGCTCCATTTGGATCCTTCGTGCCTCTACGTGCTGTAACTGGGGTCCACCTTCGCTACCTTCATTGCTTTCTTTCACTTATGCTTATGAGTGGTGTGGGGCTAGCCCCTTGGTGGTTGACCTCCCTCTCTCCTGGCAATCTCGGCTAGTTTCTTCCTCTTAATCCAAGATCTTTTATTGGCAAGTATAATGGCAATCTTTGACTTTGGCCATTTCTCTCTGAACTGAACATTGGGGGGATTGGGATACCTAGAGCATACAACATTGACGGCATCATCTGCCAACCCTTTTTGTTGCACTTTGAATGGAATAAATCAATCTCTGTAGTTGTTAGAAACTACAGAGCGCATGAAGGCCATGATGTCCTTCTCCTGTGCATCCATCAAGATGCCTCCTATCACACTGATGTCATAGAAGATCATACCATCACCCTCTGGCATGTCTGCATCATATGAATCCTACCCACCCCCACCATTATCCCCAAAGCACTACGCCATGCATCCCCCAGAGCTCTCCCTACTACTACATTTGTTGCCCTATCGTGACGAGCTAGTACGCTTGGCACTCCTCTCTGGAGAAGGGACTTCTGACCGCACGGGAGTATGCTGGTAGCTTTAAGAGGTAGAAGGGCCTCCTAATAACAGGGGAGAAGGGACTCTAGACTGCTACAGGGGAGAAGGGAGTGCTAATGATTTGGGAGAAGGGACTCCAAAACATAGTGAAGAAGGGACTCTTGATGATCGAGGAGAAGGCTGGCAGCTCTATTGCCTGTTGGGCTATCTCAACTCCATAGTAATATCAGCTGGTGTGGGTATGGGGTGGTTTGGAGTCTATACTGCCAACTCTTAGGGGGTGTTTTGAGTACTTGTCATGTATGTGTATATTCCTGAGGAGTGGGAGGGTGCCCCAAAATGTTATATAATTGCTATAATACGGCATCTCGAAGATCAGGTGAGACTTCTGAAGAGCTTCTTGGCCACATGATGAACTGTAAAAAATAAGAGCAGAAGATTTCCATCATGCATGCAATCGGGTGATTTCCATCATGCATGCAATCCGGTGATTTTCATCATGCATGCCCTCTTTCTTTATCCCACCCTCATGCTACAGTCCAATTCCCTCATGCAATCATTTATGTCCATCATTCATGCAATCCCTTATTTCCTCACGAATGCAAGAGAAAGGTGAAAGGAAAGAGAAGGGAGGATGGGAGAATGGAAGGAGGAGGGAGAATAGAACGAGAAGGGGGAATCGATTAAGGAGAAGGGAGATGGGAAGGGAAAAGGGAAGGGGAAGGTGAAGGAGAAGGAGAAGACGATCAAGAAAAAAGTTTGTTGAAGCGCATTCATAGACGCGGCAAAACAGTGCATCTATAGGCACTGCTACACTTTTTTGTATAACATTTGACACACTGCTAGACGCGCTCCGACAATCATTTTTATTCAAAGGGCAAAGCAAATCATTGCTATAGCTCTGCCCCTAATGGGGTAGTGCTAAAAATGGACCTTGAACTCAAGCGATATACAGGGTTTATACATAGTGACCACCAAGGCATAGTAGGGCCTAGGGGAACCCAAAGAATACACTCAAAGAATGCAAGGCATTTTCGTCATGTTGTAAAGTATGAGTTAGTTCATGCAATGCAACGAGGGAGGCGCCCAGGCCGCCACGTGACCATCATTGGAGAGACATCACGGGGGGCTGTCGAGTATTGCATGTTTGTACTGGATTGGCGTTTGTGGCCGTTGGGACACTCCGGCGAAAGGACGGTCCCATCGTGTATCCGTTTGGCGTGTTGGGTTACAAATTTTGTCCGTAGCGAGGGCGGAGGGCGGCCACCATA
This sequence comes from Dipteris shenzhenensis, assembly GCF_047967505.1. NCBI lineage: Eukaryota > Viridiplantae > Streptophyta > Polypodiopsida > Gleicheniales > Dipteridaceae > Dipteris > Dipteris shenzhenensis. Next base: position 14,970,733 of record NC_141602.1, on the reverse strand, counting down.
GTCTCAGTCTCTAGTGTGGTAGAGCTCGAGAGACTAAGTCCATGCACGGCGAGGCCACCGCAGGATCTGGTATCATAAATGATAGATCATTTCCTAGGCATCGCATTGGGAAACGCTAAAATTATTGTCCATGCGAGATAAAGTATAAGGTGAAGACGAAGATTGAATCTTGTAGCTTGTAAGAAAGTCCTCGCCGGAATCTAGTGAAAAGAAAGAGTCAGGTCAAAAGGAGGCTTTCTGGCGACATTCTGTAGATGTCCCCAATGTGAGACCAGTCAGTAGACGACGAGAGGTACAAACTGATTCTCTGTCACTTCCACTTGCATTGCAGCTAGCTTGAGCCTTTAAGCATCACCTCTACGGCCAGCTCTTTCTCACCATACGTCCATCGCATCTCTAATAAGCCTTATCGTCTCCCTCGACCTCCTCCCTTTGATTAAAATTCTATGGCATTCCGTAAGCGCAATCTTTTAGCCCAACATGGATTGATAATTGCGCTCTTGGCTCTCCTCCCAGTGGCGATTCACGGTTCTCGTCTTCTTATGGAGGGTACGTATTGCTCTTTTTAATTTGTCCCTAAGTACTCACCAGCCTCTTATCCTTACTCCCAACTTCCGATCTAACAAGACGCTGTTTCGGTTAAGAATTTAGCACAGCGATTGTGTATATTCCTCAGCACTTGCAAAATTTGTTGCATTTGGATCTATCTTACCCGGTTGGGAACCGCAACGTCGCGTATAACGTTCTACTTTGGTGGGAAAATTATGCGAAGCCTGATTGCTCCAATGCTTAGCCATTCGAAGTACTTTTGCTTAGCGTGTGGAAGTGTAATGCATTGGTTATATCTCATTTGATCGCGAAAAGCGCGACCCTTTGATTCTGCACAGCTTTTTGCGCCTGTAAACATTTCATTTCATTCACAAATATCTAACTAATTGGGTGACGCATTCTTTGTTGTTAGGGTGGGCCCCCTCAGAGGCTCCATCACCATCTTCGTTGTTAGGTAAGGCGCCCGCAGAAGCTCCATCACCATCTTTGTTGTCAGGGAGGCCGCCCACAGAAGCTCCATCACCATCCAGTACACTGTCAAGCAATAACGGGAAAGTTTTCAGATCATATATCGGCTCGCAGTGGGATGGGGTACAGTTCACGGATCTGCCCATCAATGGAGAAGTGGAATTTCACTTCATTCTTTCTTTCGCGATCGATTATGCCAGTGCTTCGGGGGACAGTTCGTATACGCCCACCGACGGCGTATTCAATACCTTTTGGGATGACACTCTATCAGGCAGTGCAGCCCAAGCGATCAAGGCTAGCAACCCAAATGTGAAGATCATAGTTAGCCTCGGTGGAGCTGTCATAGGAGATAATCAGGCGGTAGAGTTTAATCCAAGTTCTGAGTCAAGTTGGGTGAGCAATGCTGTCTCTTCTCTTACGTACCTGGCCAACGAATATGGTCTAGATGGAATTGATATAGACTACGAGCAGTTCGCGTCCAGCACGACGCCTAGTGTCTTCGCGTCCTGCATCGGCCAACTTATCACCCAGCTGAAGCAAAACAAGGTGATCTCCGTAGCATCCATTGCTCCATTTGATGAGGTCGAACCTTACTACACTGCACTCTGGGAGCAATATTCCAGCGTGATCGACTACGTCAATTTCCAATTCTACACCTACAGTCCTGAAACGACTGTGTCAGAGTTCGTGACTCAATACTACACGGCAGCAGCAGTGTACTGGGGAGGGAAGGTTCTTCCAAGTTTCAGCACAGATCCAGGAACTGCAAGCGACGCTGGGAGCGGAGGCATAACGCCCTCCACAGGTTTCTTCACGGCGTGTCAGCAGCTACAAACAACTGGGGAGTTGCCGGGCAGCTGACACCTCTTACACGTCCGATGTCATGTTCCAGTTTGAAGAACAAGCACAAACTCTCTTGGCTTCTGCATAAGCAGCCCTAACACAGTAGCAATAAGAGATTAGACTTACACTCTATCAGGGTTTATATAGCATCCAAAATTCTTTGTAGCATTCATTTAGTATCCAAAATTCTTTGTACGGAGAATGAAAACGACAAGAAGTACCCTAAAATTCTATCATCATCATCCTTGCCAATTGAATCAAATGTCAAACCCCTATTATAATCTTAATGAGATCTATAGCTTCTAACGTCGTCATTTCCTTCTCTCGATAAAGATGACAAAGATTTTTCCACTATCCACCCGCTACCGTACGCTTAATTTTCTTGCAAGATACTTTTCTATACTTTTCAAGTTTCTGCAATTGCTTTTCTTGTCTCGAGGCACAAGCAAGTCATGGGAAGGGCGTCACATCCAAAGATTTCATAATCAATACATTGCCCACCTAAAACGATAGGTATAAAGATGCAATAAACGATGGGTGGTGAATAGGAAGAAATAGAGATGGGAAGAGGCACTAGAGAGCGTTCGTTTGGTAGAAAAGCAAAAGAATGGCTATTCTAATCAGTGCACAACCATGGGTGGCCAATGTTGTTTGCCCATGGATGGGCAGATGAAGGCTCAGATTTGCGGTAGTATTAAAACGTGAGTTTTAAAACGTTTTGAACATTTTTAAATTAACCTTGAGGCATTTTTAAACGACCCAGTAGCGAATTTTAATTGGGACCAGCTCTAGCCGGTTACCAAGCGGTAAATCCATACATCACTCGGTATATTAACACAACATTGCAAGGTAAGATATTAGACCACTTAGTGTTATGTACACCGAGCAGTGTTCCACTATACCGATCGGTATACTCTAATACATCGAGTGGTGTTTAGCTAGACTACTCCATGTTGTTAATGATATATAAACCAGCGTCGGGTTACTATTCACATAATCCAGATTCTTAGAATTCTGTGGAGTCTTGGGAAAGAAAGAAGTATAATAAAGAGGATAAACAAAGCTACAAATAAAATTTTAAGTTTTGTTAGTCCTTGTAAATTCAAAACAGTATCTGATGCTGGTGGTGGGCTCGCTTCCCATTTAGAATCCACTCGCACTTAGATACTAATTGGATAATTAACATTTACATACTATTAGATAAAGAGTAAGTTAGTTGCATGTGACATTGTACATGGCTTTGGAAAAATAGATGATTTTAATTTTTTGCATGAAGTATTTAAATTGTAACTTGTCTAGACTCTAGAATCTTTGGAAAGACATGTCACTTAGGACTAGGTAAAGAGTTTGTTAGTTGCATGCAAGCTTGGGATTTTGGTTTAGTTACATAACTTAAGATTTCAATCTAGTTGCATGAAATATCATAGGTTAAAACAAGCTTTGCAAAAATGGAATAGCAGCCATTACAAGATGCATGAAATGATTTATTTTTGGAAAAGCTTATGTTTGTGTGTATGTTTTTCATAATTTTTAACATATGTATTTATTTATAAGCATGTAGCTATAGTTTTTAACTATATTTCAAAAAAAAGTCAATGAGCCAATTGGAGGTTCGCTTAAGCCGGCCTGGAACAACTCGTTCGTTGATTAATAATATTATACCACTTGCCGGTTGGAGGTTCTCTTAGGCCGACCTGGAACGTCTTGTATGTGGTTAAAATTTATACCATATATTAGTAAAACTCTACAAACTAGGATTTAAGATTGACGAGAAAATATTTGACTTTGAGTCGATTGTGGGCTCGCTTATGTCAGCCATTTGCATCTTGCTTGAAGTCTAGCCAGTTGTGGAGCTTACAATTGCCAGCTCGTTAGCAACTCACAAAATTATGGCATGTAGGTGTGGAGAGATAGTGGTATACATAGGTTTACTATCCTTATGTTTTATACATTATTAGGTGAAACAAACTAGATATAATTAGGTTGCATACATTGCAATTTGTAGCCCTTATTAGAACTCAAACTCCATAGTACATATATACATAGAAAAAAATAATATTGATAATTGAGGATATTAGGTTCACAAAGTCTCCTAGCTTAGAAAGTAGTACTAAAATTTTTTATAAGTACTTGTGTAAGTAATGCTAGCTACTGCACTCGTGTGTGTAAAATACCGACATCTGTCAATAGAGTATGATGTTGTGAATGATCATGGTGCAAATAGATGCATACTCCAGAGGGAGAAGAATGTGGGAAAAGGCAATTTGCCATCCCACGCCTATTTGAACAGGTAGATTACCACATTCACAATTGTCCAATTACGTCAGGAGGCCGGCCCAAGACAATTGGATGATTTCTCTCTCTCGAGGTCTAGCAAACTTGCATGGAGTATTCTAAGTTAGTGTCCCAAATAGCCACATTGATTTTGAATGTAGAACTGTAAACGATTCCAAATATTGTTATGTGTCCTAGAACCTAAATGATATGGTATTATCCAGAACATGAAAATTTATGTGAATGCATGTATTAATTAGATAAATTTTTGTATGTTTCTCTTACAATCTTCATTGCAAGAATGGCTCTAGAAAAATGAGGAAGAAACCCAACAAAGGCTCACGATTACGTTACAATGTTGGAGTCAGTAGTATACGATGGTATTGAGAGAATAGGATGCACCATTGTTAGTGATGGATGGAAAAATGTCACTTGCAAGAGGCCTCTGATCAATATCATGGTCGTGAAATTTAAAGGAAAGGCTTTTCGTCAATCCATTGACACAAGTGGTAATGCCAACACAAGGAAATACATTGCTGAATAATTAGAGGTTGTAATTTTGGATGTCGAGGAGCATAATGTTCAGATAATCACCGACAATGTGAAGACTTGTAGGAAGCTTTAGAAATTATAGATTGATAATATCCAACCATCTGGGCATTGTGGTGCTCTTGCCATTTCCTTGAACTTGTGCTTGAGGATTGGTATAAATCAGCAGAGACCATGTGGTTCAAAGCCACTATAAATCTAGGATGAAGATTAGTGTTATACTTCCTCAACTATGAGAGATTGTTGGGCATATTCAGAAACCACCATGGATGAACTTTTTGCGTTAGTTTCATTAAGAAGTGAAACTTTTACAAGGACCTACCGGATAACTGAGCTACTCATATGGGGGGCTTACAAGTAGAGTTAGGTGGTTCCCGCATAGCTACATGAGAGTGGAGCATTGATATCTAACACGCCTTCTCAATGTCCACCTGCAAGTGAACTTACTTTTTTGGGCCAATGCCAAGTTGATGAAGATGCCTCTCCAGCAAGTCTTTTCCAAGAGCCTTCATGAAGATGTCCATAGCATTCTTTGTAGTCGGACAATACACCAAGTCGACGTCCTCTCCATCCATGATGAGCTTGCATACAAAGTGATATTGAACCTTAATGTATTTTGTGTGAGCGTGGAACACAGGGTTCTTTACAATGGCCATGCAACTCTAATTGTCACATGATAACTACGTGGGCTTGTTCGGCACTGCACCCATGTCCCCTAAAATTGTCCTCAACCATACTGCCTCGCAAGAAGCAAAGCATGCTGATTTGTACTCAGCCTCGGTAGAAGAAAGAGCAACTATGGGTTGCTTCTTGCTGACCCATGACACAGCTCTAGATCCAAGTGAGAAACAATAACCTGTCACTGACCTCCTGCTATCCACGTCTCCTGCCCAATCTGAGTCACAGAATTCGATCAAGATGTTTCCCTTTGTATCGATGATGCCATAATCAAGTGTGCCTTTGATGTATTTCAGTACATGCATCCCTGCCCTCGAATGGTTCTCCTAGGGCTTATTGGAAAACCTGCTTAGTACACCAATCACAAAACTGATATCCGGCCGTGTGTTGCACAAGTAAATCAAACTACCCATAAGCCTTCTATACTTCGATTCGTCCACCAGTGGTGATGAATCCTCGTTTGAGAGCTTCACATCAACCTCCATAGGGGTGCCAACTATCTTGCACTCAGCCATGCCAAATGCCTTTAGTACCTCTACAGCATACTTCAGCTGTGAGATGAAGATCTATTTTGGCTCTTGCCAAACTTCAATCTCCAAACAGAAATGCATCAGTTTGAGGTTTGTCATTTCAAACTCTCTTCCTAGCAAGTGCTTTGTCTAGGAGATCTTCTCTTCATGGTTCCCTGTTATGCCAACGTCGTCCACATAAAGGACCACGATCATACACCTGCCTTCTCTAAAGATATACAAATTTGCATTAGATGGGATCCTCTTGAACCCATTTTGCAAAAAGTAGGCATCAATCCACTAGTACCATGCTCGTGGGGCCTGTTTCAGCCCGTAAAGTGCCTTCTTGAGTTTACAAACTTTACCTTCTGAACCGGGGATCTGAAAACCGGTGGTTGTTCCACGTATACATCCTCCTTAATATATCCATTCAAAAAGGTAGATTTTACATCCATCTGAAACACGGGCCAATTTCCTTGGGCCACTAAAGCCAAAATACTATGAATTGTGGTTAGTCAAGCTGTTAGAGCAAAAGTATCCTGATAATCAAAACCATATACTTGTGTGAATCCTTTTGCCATGAGCTGAGCCTTGTACTTATCCAACGTGCCGTCAAACTTGTACTTGGTCTTGTACACCCACTTGGTGTTGATTGCCTTGTGTTTTGGTGGTCGATCCACAAGGTCCCAAGTGTTGTTCTTCATTATGGAGCCATACTCTGACTGCATAGCCTCCATCCACCTATCATCACCCTGTGCCTCCTCAAGACATTGGGTTCATTAGCACAGATCACCTCTGTCATCAAAGCATAGTTGACCAAGTGTTCCTATGCCCTTCTTTGCTCCTCTAATCTCTTGGAGTGGCGGTCTTTAGATGGTTCCTCCTCAATGGCTGGAGGCTCTCTGCCATCCAAAAGCTGCTTTACCCACTTCAGGAATGGCCGTTGCCGTTATGGTTCTGTAGGCTCTTCTTCATCTTCTTTATCTTGAATCCTCCCAAGCACCATTGGGGGAGGGGAGTTCGGTCTACTGTTGGTGGTGGTATTGTATGGATATCCTGGTCCTAGTTGTCTGGGAAGGAAGCGTCCTCCTCCAATTGATGCAGCTATTCTGAGAAGACCACATCGCCACTTACTATTACCTTCTTGGTAATAGGGTTATAGAGACAGTAACCCTTCGCCTCTTCATTGTAGCCCAAGAAAATACACTTCTAGCTCTTGGGCTCCCATTTGGTCCTGTTAGCATTAGGGACACGCACAAAACAGTCACATCTAAAAACTCTGAAATGTGCAGCTGAAGGTTTCTTACTAGAAAAGGCCTGCAGTGGAGTCATCCCATTCACAGCCTTTGTCTAGCTACGATTCAGAATGTAAACTGCCGTGTTACATGCTTTAGCTTAGAAAGTCTGTGGCAAATCTTTCCCTTTCATCATACTCCTGCCCATTTCATAGATGATGTGCATCTTGTGCTTTGCTACTCCATTTTGTTGTGATGTATGTGGCGAGGGTTTTTGCCTCTTGATCCTATGACTTTCGTAGTAACTTTCAAATTCAGTTGATGTGAACTCTCCACCTTTGTCTGATCTCAATTTCTTTACCTTCCTCCCCATTTCTTTCTCAACCATTACATGCCATTCCTTAAAATTACTAAAAGGCTCATCTTTGGTCTTCAAGAAATATACCCATATCCTTCTACTATAGTCATCGATCACTGTCATGAAGTAGTAGGAACCACCCAAAGCTTCTGTCTCCATCTTTCCACAGAGATCCATGTGAACGAGCTCTAGAAGAGCCTTTGCCCTACTGGCCTCTTTACGAAAGGGCTGCCGATGTTGCTTGCCCATCATGCAAGCTTCACATACATCATGCAGATCTATAATTTCTGGTAGGTCTGCAATCATTCCATTTTTATGCATCTCCTTTAAAGAACTAAGGTTTTGATGACCAAACCTCTCATGCCACAGCTTAGTGTTCTTCACATCAGCTCAAGCACTGAAAGTTGAGAGTTCATAGATGTTATTGCATTGTGTACCTTTACCAATGACCTTCTCTTGAAGATCCAAGATCTGTGCACCATTCTTATTGAATTGAACTTTGAGGTCCCGATCCGTGATTGTAGAAATGGACAATAAGTTCCTCTTGATATCTGGCACATAAAAAACATCGGACAACTATTTTACAACTCCATCTAACTTGAGAGCAATCGTACCTTTTCCTTTTGCTAGACATTTTGCATCATTCCTGACTACTACCAGGATGTCATTCCCTCCCTACCAGCTGTAGAGAGGTATACCAATCCTTCTGACTGGTCATGTGGCATGATGCACCATTGTCAATGATCCAAGGTTCATCCGTAGGTACATGAACTGCCTCCGTGCAAATCTCCTCAATTGCTACAAATAGCTCTACTGGTACTGCCTATGCAATGTTGCTGGACTCTTTCTTTACTCCATTCTTCTCATCTGCAATCTTCTTCCGACACTCATTCTGCTTGTGCCCTGCCTTGTTGCAATAGAACCACTTGATCTTCTTCTTTCTCTTTTTATCATCAGAAGAAGATGGGTTACCAGAGTCCTTACCCTTACCTTTCTTTGATCCAGCATAGAAAGCCGAATCTTCTCTAGTCCTCGTCTTTTGATGCATCTCCTCCTCCAGAAGCATCGTGCTGAAATCCTCAAAGTTGAGGGGCGAATTTCTGTTATGCGTATTCAGTGCCGTAACAAGACCATCATACTTTGGTGGGAGAATCCATACGCACCTTCATGCTAGATTCTCGCTGGTGATGGTGATGCCAATCACAGTCATCTGATTGCGTAGATTCTTCACCCTGGTGATGAATTTCTATGTTGCTTCAGACTCAGACAATTTCTCGTTCGCGAGCTAAGTCTCCAAATTTTGAATCCGCATCTGATTTGTGGTCTCGTACTAATTTTCAAGACCATCCATGCCTCCTCCACTGTGGTGACATGTTGAATTAATGCCATGATGGAATCACTTACATTGCAGACAATAGAACACAGTGCATCTACATTTCTTCTTATCCACGCGAGAATCTCATCAGTAGTTGGTACTATCTGTTGTCCTGCATCGGCTGGATCTGGTCTTGCAACTGACTTCACGTCCACCCCAGTAGTAGTATCCCAAAGCTCGTATGCGCTTAGGATGGTCTTCATCTTGAACTTCCAGAGTGGATAGTTAGAGCCATCCAACTTTTCGTATTTGCCGAACGGTGGGATTTGCAGTCTTGTCGGCTGGGCCATCTCTCACAATCTGCTCGCAAATAGAAACACACTACCAAATCTTCTTGCTAGAGTCTAGGCTCTGATACCATGTAAGAAAACAATACAACGTCTGTGCTCAACAGATAACGGGATCTCGTACGCAAGAGAGAAAATCAAATAGTATGGAGAATCAAAAATTTGATTACTGTAGAACTGATACAATAAATGGCGCTGCCTCCCAGCCGTGTGCTCCTATGAGAGAAGCTTCGATGGCATGCTGAAAATAGTAGAGGATGGAGGCTGAATGATAAGGAATTAGGGTTGCTATGGCTAGTGATGAAATGGGCTTCACGGGCTCGCTCTTATATAGCCACCAGTAGTAGTCGGTTCGACCTAATTTGGTGACCGACCCAGTCTACCCAAAATGGTCGACTAGGATTCGGTCCCAAAATAGGCCACCGACCACACGATACAACTGCGGTGTAAAATAGAGAAACTGACCTACGGATACCATTCGGCCCAGAGCCCTCCGGGATCATCTGGGGCTCCAAACGAGCCCTGCAACTCGAGAGTGGGCTGCCGCGAAAAATGCTCTGTCTACCCTCAGTGCGGTCAGTCATGGGATGCCTTCTCACACTTGCATGTAGCCTAGTTGGCAGCGTGCCAACTCCGTCCAGCCATCAGGCCACACATGGCCTGATATCTAACACTTTTCCCCTCTTCTCTTCTAACACTTTTCCCCTCTTCTCTTCCTTTTTCCTCTTCTTTTCCCTCTCTTTCAATCTCTTTTCCCCTCTTTCTTCTCTTCTTTTCCCCTCTTCCTTCTCTTCTTTTCTCCTCACCCTTCTCTTCTTTTTCCCTCTCTTATTTCCTCTCTTTTTCTCTTCTTTTCTCTTCTCTTCTTTTTCCTCTCTTTTCTTCTTTTCCCTCATATGCTTGCCCTCATATGCATTTGCCTATGCTTATGCTTAGTTCCTATGCTTTTTTTTTCAAACCGATTCTAAATGGAACAACCACCCCCTTACCCATGGGTGTCCTCCCGAAACCCCAACCCGATTTCCCACATTGCAGGGATTATAGACATAGCTTCTTTGCTAGCTCATGTAAAAGAGAAGATTGTGCGAGAGAGCGACTGGGTGAAGTACAATGTGGGGGTGTATGCACTTGGCTGGGGTCCAAGCCGAAGGGTAGTGGAGTAGGAACGACTAAGGAATGCATGGCACAACCTATGGGATCTCCGTAGGTTGTGGAGAACACCATGACCAATGGAGCCTCATATATGATTGTGTAAAGGGCATAATGGATTGTGTGGAGGCCTTCATGGATCACAAGAACATAATCATTGAAGAGCATGACTGCATATTAGAAGGAGCGCAAAGGAGGAAAGTACCTCAGATAGTAATGCAGAGCAATAGACCTCCTTCAACATTTTGGCATTTTTGGAGAATGTCTCTTTTGGAGACAAATTTTGGAGACATATTTTTTATATACATACTTTTGGCCATATTTTTTATATATGAAAATCTTCTTGGATTCCACTTGTGTTTCATAAATATTTATCATCTCAAAACTGGCTTTTTATAATTGTCTTAAGTAAATAATTGTCCTTTCATATTTATCCTTTATGCGTTGATGTCATTTCATAATTTTCACAAGTGATTAATTGCCTTTTCATAATTTCTTGAGTTTAAATTTCATAATTGTCTTAAGCAATTTATTGTCTTTCTGCTTCTTACCCGCTCTTGTTTTTTGTTTTTTGTCTTCGTGTTTGTGTCTACATTTGTCCAATCCCACCAAATTAGACATGGGATCACATCACACATCCAAGAAGTATGGAAACCCTCGTAGGAGGAGACATCATGATCTCTACTCTCCAGAGGACTTTGATTCCCCTCAAGCGACACCTCAAGGGCCTACCCCTGCCCCAACTCCTCTTGCACCTAGCACTACGACTACCCCTTGAGGAACTCCTTTGCTAGTAGCCCATGGCTTTGTCGGGAGTCCCAACAAGTTTGTCACATAGATGACCATTGCAGAGGCAATGAGATTCTTCTCTCTGCTATCCTAGAGGACCTCAGCTCTTCCCTCTCCTACATTGACAGATGGACCTACTCGACAACCGTCCCCTCTAGCCCCTTCTACTAAGGGGTCATCACTTGGGCATACCCATCATAAGAGAAGGAAGAGTGGGAAGGGTCGCTTATGCTGTGCTGACTCGGGAGATGTAGATGAGTCAGCACACTCACATTCCTACAGGTCTCCACTTGGTCATGAAACCCAATACTAGTCAGGTCTCTTTCCCTCTCCCACTCCCTTTGCTACTCCTCGCTTTGTAAGCACTCGCAGTAACAGCCTTTGCTCTAGCTCTGACACTCCTATGAGTCCTCCTTACCCGCCCGAGGACCTCTCCTATGAAATCATGGTGGCTGGAGAGATAATAGAAAATAAAAAGGGCTCAGTAGTGATGGCCACCATGAGGTAGTTGATGAGCCATCACTTCAAGAGAGGCATATAAGCTACTGACTGACGGCACCAGGATGATGAAAAGAAGAATGCAATCATCGATGAATTGAAAAGACAATACCCTAACCCCCCAAATTGGGAGTTCAGTAACTCTTACATGAAAGAGTGCATGGGTGGGGTTTTGAAGCATCGTAGGTTAACCTTGCATACTTTCATCACAAAGGGGAAGACTAAACCCAGTTGGGTCGACAAAGCTGACTGGAAGTTTTTCAAGAAGAATTACAAGGACCACCCCAAAATGTTTGAGGGTTAGAGGAGGGCTATGAGGAGATGGCTGGACACCGTAGGTACTTCGCACTTTGGTGCAGGTGGATGGTTGGTGTGTGAGGCAATTCTGGTAATTTTACTTCTTCTCATTTAATTTATTCTCACAACAAGACAAAGCACCCATAGATGCACGCATAGACGCATTTCATGAACTAAATAAAAAACTTACGGGCGCATCTATTTGTGTGTCTGGAGACCTGCATCTAATTGCACGTCTATATATTAGACTCATGCATGTATAGATGCATAGTTAGACGCATAAATAGACGTGCTTATAAATGCGTTTATAGATGCACATATAGACGCAAGTCGAACAGATAGACGCGAATATAAACACGTTTTTAAATGCACAAATAGACGCGCTTTTTAAAAAAAAAAAAATTTATAGAATACTGTGTATGTTGTGTATGCTATATAGTTACAAGAATCCCATATCCACATTCTGTAATTCAATTCTTACAGCCAACCGCATTTTAATTACAATTCCAAATAAAATATTACAACTCCAAAACGCAATAAAATTGAAAGCTCAAAAAGTGCTTGTATATACATATAGCACGAAGCTAAGCCACGTCATGTGGCTTCAAGTACAAAAAATAAGGAAGCTAAGCCACGTCATGTGGCTTCAAGTACAAAAAATAAGAGGAGTCTATATACAAGAGGCACGAAGCCAAGCCAGTGGCTTTAAGGACAAAAAAGAGTAGCGAGCACTACTTCTACGACTAATCCTCGCGGCCTTCCACGCTCCCTTTTGCACTCCCTTCTGCGCTCCCTTCTGCACCTCCTTCCTCTTCTTCCTCGTCGTCTTGTGCATGGGCTTGTAAACAAGGGACAACATATATCAATGTATGAAAAATCAAATCTTTACTTATAATTTTGGCATTATTTAATTACTTTCAAATACCTGGGGGGCTGCTCCAGTAGCTTGGGTATACTGCTCCTCAGTAATCAACCCGTCATCATAGAAGTGCCTCCATGTATCTCCTCTGCGATGGTGGCGGTGGTAGGCTGTCTCCACTGGAGTAGGGTATCTGCCCACGATCTCAAGCTGCATGATCGCAACACACTTTGTGGAGGGATTAGTACAAAGAAACAACCAACCTCCTAATAAACTACATAAGCAATATAATTTGAGATCGATACTTACAAATTGGGCCTCCCATGATTCAACACCCCCTGCTCCAAAATGCGCGCTTCCATATTTCTCCATCTGGATCCTCCGTGCCTCCACGTGCTGCAGACTGGGGTCCTCCCTCACTGACTTCATTGCCTTCTTTCACTCACGCTTGTGAGCGGTGTGGGCGGGCCCCTTGGTGGTTGACCTACCTCAAGCTTGGCAAGCTCCGCTAGTGCCTGCCTCTTAAGCGAAGATCTTTTATTGCTAAGTATCGTAACAATCTTTGACTTTCCCCATTTATCTGTGAGCTGGCGATTGGGGGGGTTAGGATACCTAGAGCGAACAGTAGTGAGGGTCTCATCAGCCAACCTCTTTGGGTGGTCTTTATAGTGGATAAAGCAATCTCTGTAATTGTTAGCAATTATAGAGTGCATGGAGGCCATGATGTCCTTCCCCCGCGCATCCATCAAGATGCCTCCTGTCTGAGTGATGTCATAATAAATCATACCATCGCCCAGAGGCACGTCTAAATCATCTGAATCATCATCCTCCTCACCGCCACATGGCCCAAAGCACTGTGCCATGCATCCCCCACCGCTCTCCCTGCTACTACGCCTGCTACCCTGTCGTGTCGAGCTCGTACGCTGGCCACTCGTAGCTGGGGACTGCATGGGACTACGCTGACCACTCGTAGCTGGAGAACCGAGTCTCGACGGCTGGGGAGTACGTCGACGGCTTGCCGAGACAGAAGGACCTCCTAACGGCATGGGGGAAGGGGCATAAGACAGGATGGCAGAAGGGACATAGGACGGCATGGGGGAAGGGGCATAAGACGGTACGGGGGAAGGGGCATAAGAAGGGGCATAAAACGGCTGTGCTGACTCTGCTGGGGTGATCTCAGGCGGTGTGGGGTGGCTTGGAGTCTGTAGTGCCGACTCCTGGGGAGTGTTTAGAGTACCTGTCATATACCCGTATAACTCCGCAGGACTAGGAGGGTGCCCTAAAAGGTTATATAAGTCCTTTCAAATAGATTCCCGGGGATCAGGTGAGCTAGAAGCGCTTCCTGGCCACATGTTGAACTGGAAAAAAGGAAAAAAATCTATTACTGATGAGCTGAGAAGAAAGGGGAAGAAAAGAGAGGCTTACTGTCAGAGCGCGTCTATAGACACGTCTAACAGAGCATCTAACAAAGCGTCTAACAGAGCGTTTAACAGAGCGTCTAACAGAGCGTTTAACAGTGCATCTAATAGAGCGTCTAACAGAGCGTCTATAGACGCGTCTGTGTGTCTGCAACAAGCCAGACGCACGGTTAGACGCGCCTATAGATGCGCTTTTAGACGTACCTATAGACGCGCTTCGACAGACGAGATTTCTAAAAAGTCAAAAAGGACATTGCACCCGACACAAAAGCGTGACACTCATACCTAGATCCTGCGCTTCCTGGATACGAGAAAGTACAAAACTGGAGAGAGCAAACTTCCAAACAAGATCAACTGCAAAAAGACTTACTTGGATAAAGGTATGGAAGGTTCTTCTTTCTTTTCAAACTTGCTTCTTCTCCTTGTTCGTCCTCCTCTCCTTTAAGCTTAGAAGTAAGTGTAGGTATGGTCCCTTTCTCTTGAGTGAAAGCTTGGAAGTAAGTGTGGGAGACTCTCTCTTAAGCTTCGAATCTATGGATTTGCTAATAAAGAAGGAAGGAAGCTACGCGCAAAGTTTAAGTAATGTAAAGAAAAGCAAAGCGAGCGGCGCGCCGAAAAGCAGGTTTAAAAGCTACATCTATAGTTGTGTCTACAAACGCATCTATAGGCGCGTCTAAATACACAGAGTAGACACGCGTTTAGACGCGCCGTTAGACGCGATGTTAGACGCGACTATAGACGCGGCGATAGATGCAACACAGAGTTTAAATTAAACATTTGAAGAAGAGCAAATTTGGTGGGTTGTTTGTTTGTAGGATGTCTCCAACAAGTAGCTCCAGTGAGGATGAATTCCTCCGTATCCACCATCGCGAAATGTGGTTGGAGCAAAAAATCAAATGTCTGTGTGATCGATGTTGAGGAAACATGTATCGTGCACGCAGGATTACACTCAATCATATCTCAAAGTATGGAGAATGGGATGTGACCGTAAACAGGGTAAGGGTTTGTAAGTTAAGGTTGATTGAGATACCTATGGGTGTTCATATGTTTGAGTTATGATCCTGTTTTAATTTGATACAGGATGCAATGCTACACCCGCATATGTTACCCTATGCCCGTCGTGAGGAGGCGAAGCGTCGGTGATATGAGGTGGGATCTTCAGGAGGGACTGTTACGGATGCATGGAGTGATGGTGATAGTAGCCCTCCGCCATTACCTCATGAAGCCGTGGAGGAGGAGGTGTTTGATGATATGGTGCAGGATTTATATGTCCATCAAGGGAGGGATAATAGCATGGAGCAGGATGATCTTTTTACCGTAGCATCGACTCCATTGTTTGAGGGGTGCACATTCTTTGTTCTACGTGCCTCCCTTGAGTTACTAAGGGAGCATTTGAATGTGGCATCTACCATTTGGGAGCATTTGAATGGGACACGAGATTCGGCAGGCATAAGGGAGGATCTATGTACCACAAGGAGGATGCGTGAAGCTTGGCCTCAAGAGAGACCAAATGGGCATGTTTTTTTACCTTGTGCACCGTGGATGTTATCAAAGCTAGAGATGGCGACGGTGAAGCGCGCTATTACTACAATTCGTACTCCCACTGGATGCATGAGGTGTTTGAAGGGAGCCTTTACAAAGAGCAAGAAAAGAGGTGTAGAGCAATTATATGGCTTGAAATCTCATGATTGGCACAAGATGCTCCAAGTAAGTATTTTATATGCATAATATCTTTTTCCTTTCAAATTTGTGAGTGAATAGCTATAAGCAACTAATCAACCACGTCCTCGCGGGTTCAGTTCATACTACCTACTAGCATATCAGGTAGTGCATCAAAGGACGTGAAAGATTGTATTTACAAGATGGGCAAGCTTGTGAGGTATGTGAGCTCAAAGGAAATAGATCCCACCATGCTTGAGAATGCTCGAGTTATGTCAGTGGAGGCGGTTTGTTTAGTGGAGGAGACATTTCCACGTTCTATTCTCACAAGCCAACTACATCTCATCGTACATTTGGTGGATGAGATTGCTATATGCGGTACTATACATGCATGATGGTTGTGCTTCATGAAGACCTTGAAGGGCTTTGTGAGACAAAATGCAAGACCCGAAGGTAGCATGGCCGAGGGTTGGTTGGTACAAGAGTCACTTGTATATATTTTTGAGTTACTTGTTGATGTGGATAGCTCTCTCCCACGACTATGGAGAGATGATGAAGACCTAAGGATGACCTCTATTGTGCCTCAAGGAAAAGGATGCAACAAAGTAATAGACACGGAGTTGCATAATAGTATCAACCTCTTTTGCATGCTTAATAGTGATGTGATGAAAAGATGGGTGACAAGATATGAGGATGAAAAGGCAAGAAGACAAGAAGAAAGGGCCCTCTTTCGTACACACCACGGATCTCGTGTGCCATACCCTCAGCATCTAAGAGCACTTCCAAAGGATATTCATGTGGATTGGCTACTTGATGAAATGGAGAAAGCAGAGAAAGACGAGGGGATGCATATCACAATGGAAGAATGGGAGTATGCTAGGGGATGCATGAGCAAGGTCGGTATATAGAATGTTATGCATAAGTTAGGAGCTTTTTATAATTTAGATTGCTTATTTGATTGATTTTTTCTTGGTGTAGTGCACTATGTTCAATGCTATATGGTGTGAGGGCAAGCATTTTCGAACACAACGGATTGATGATAAGAGAAACACACAAGATTGCGGCGTCATTGCTAGCTTTGAGGGAGCCAATGGAGCCATGGATGATTATTGTGGCATAATCCAAGATATTATTATGCTTGACTTTCGACGCTTCTTTGTGTATGTTTTGGATGTAAAGTGGTTTAAGGATGTGGTGGAAAGAGGCCCTAATGCAACAATCAAACGCCATGCAAGTGGCTTTGTAACTATTGACTCCACAAAGTTTTGGCAAAGTAGGAAGGACACACTAGTACTACCACAACAATGTGAACAGGTACTGTGCACACACATAAAAATACTCGCTTTTAAATATTTGATGCAAGAAAAGTAACATGATTGTATTTGTGTTTGAATTAGGTTGTCTATCAACCAATGGTGGATAATAATAGATGGTGGCATGTCATACCTATTATGCCATGTTCCAAGTGATGTATAGTACATTTACTAATATGGAGCATATGGAGGATGATCATGGCCATGGACGTGATGATGACCGTGATACAAGAGAGGAGGATGATCATGAGATAGGAGATATAGATATTGAGGCCATTACCCGTGAGGACGAGCCTACCATTGGAGATGCTGATTTCGAGGAGCACATGAGTGGCACAAGTAGTAGTGGGTTGAATGTATTTGTAGATCTAAACACTTGTCGGGATTTTGAAGTAGATAGTTTGGCAAGGGTTGATCTCATTGAGGATGAGATTGAACCGTAGCCCCATAATTGATATTGGCAAAACTATTTTACATATTGTCTCATTCTCCTCATCTCACTTAATTCTTGTATATGTGGGCTTGCAAAAATTTATGTACTTTGGTAATCATGGGTAATGTTTGGAAAGCAATGATGTACACCAAAAATCTCACTTTCTGTATTCTCTGGAGCGCGTCTATTTACGCATCTAAATGCGCATCTGATTCTCAATGTAAACGCGCAAATAAACGCGCTAATACACGCGCAAATAGACGCGCTAATAAACGAGATGTTAAACGGGCCCATTTTTTCTCAAGTCAGATGCGCAAATAGACGCAGTGATTTACGCGCAAATAGACAAGCTTTTAAACACGCATGTAGACGCGCCCAGAATTTCTCTACTAAAGCAACGCCTATAGACGTGCCCGCTATTTTGCGCATCTACCAAGCGCGTCTATAGTTGCTTTGTGTTGTTGTGTCTTCTATTTGTTTTATTACATATTGCATGCACTTTATCTAACTCTTGTAAATTGAAGCTGCGATGGGTCACCTTCCCATAGACACAGAGGCAAGACGCATGTTCTACATAAGACATGCACCACATTCACTCTTGTTGTCTTGGCACCCTCCTTATAGGTCAATCATCCATCATTTCTCCCCCCAAGTTGGCTTACTTTGAGCAGATATTTTGTGGTTATTGTTGGTAGTGTATAATCGAGTTGATCATTCTTGAGCCATTGTTCACGTTGGTTGGAGTTATTTAGCTATTGTTTGACTTGCTTGATCTCTTGTTTTCTATGCCCTTGATTTTGTTTGAGCTAGCTTGCACCACCTGTAGTTCCTCTTTTCTCACATGTTGGCCCCTAAACCCATTTGATAAGCACAACTTTGCTTGCCATGTGTATGATCCCAAGATTAAGAACAACGTGGCTTGTTGTCTCGTTCATAATTTGATGATAGGTACAACATTAAAAAATTGATCTATTATTTGTTAGCTTGCAGGAGGTTCTTACAATTGCAACATGTGAAATGAAGGAAGAAGATGCAATATATAGCTCAAAAAACATTTTGGGAAAACCTCAATGAGGTTATGGTGTGTTCTAGAGGTTGTAAGCCAATCTTCTATGATTCATGTCGGATGAAGCACAACTGAATTGGCCTGCAGTACGACAAGTATTTAATGGTGGTGAAGTGATGGAAGGTAGGGAATGCTCTTGTTTATTCCATTGGGAACAAATCTTCCATCAGTATAACACCAAATGTTTTTTGGCTTCATAACACTATAGGCACAAAGAACTATGTGGAAAATGGCAACTCTCCTAGATACAAGATGAGAAAAGTCTTGCATTTCTACAGATACAAGACTTTTGGAAAAAGGACAACGTCACCAAGAAGGAGATTCAAAATAAGGAAAGTTGGGTTAGTTGGTGGGATGTGTTTTTCAACCATAGGGGAAACTATGCTAAAGTGATATGCATGGCATTTAATTTTGGTAATTTAATTCAATTCACAATTCTTTGTGGCGATCAAAGTTAGAATACTAACAATTTTCATTCAAGTTTTTGAAGATACAAAGTGCAATTCCTATGCTAACATTGAATATGCCAAAGACAAAATGTCATAGCTGGGCAAGTTGGTGAGGGTGGTAAGGTAAGGATATATTTATATGATGTAGCACATACTGATCTTTTTAATGCTATCCTTCAAAGTGTGCATCAAGTTAGCTATGAGTCTAGACGGCACATAAAAAAGGGCCCTAATTTGAGTGCCCTTCAAGAAAGGGGAAAAAATCCAAAAGAAGGTAGATCCTTAGAGGTACAACACATTGTTAGAGGTGTTGTAGGTGGCACACCTTTGTACAATCAAAGGGCACAAGTGGAGGCTGACAATGAAGCTATGCATAGAAGAAGGAAGGCAACAAGGGTAGTAGAGGCAACTGAAGGGAGTAGCCATAGGCTAGAATTAGAGTATGTGAACCAACCAAGGGGAGGAAGAGGTCATCCAAGAAGGATTATTCTTGATGTAGATCAAGTCAATACTCCACAAAGTATGCCTTCTTCTACTAATGCTTCTCAAGAAGTGTGAACTTGATTGGGACCATACTCAGATGGTAGGCTTATTGTTGGAAGGATGGTCAATGATGCTTTTTGGGAAATTAGGATGCAAAACTCAAGAATCCATGTAAAATGTTTGGGATGGACACGTGAAAAAAAGAAGTGCAATGAGATTATTTCAAAGAGCAGATCCCCCACACTGGCCCCTTGTTTTTTGGCTACATGAAAACATCCATATGGCAGGCCAACAACACAAAGAATGTGGTTTTGCAATACTACATGCACACACACATTTGCAATATGGATAGCAACATCACTCCTATTCCCAAAACTATGCCTCACACATGGCCAATATAGTTAGGGGCTTCATTAATGCAGATGGAGGTGGACATGCTAACGAATGATGGGTGCAAGCTATAGGTGACATCAAGTACAGTAGGACAAGGGGTAGATGGGCACAATAGGTGTGGTGAACATCTTCGGTTATGAAAAATCAATGTTGATGACCCACACGTGTTCAAATGTGTGCAACATCGTTCTTTAGAAAAAAATAACATGTATATACACAACAACATAAAGCAACTATAGACGTGCTTGATAGACGTGCAAAATAGCGGTCGCATCTATAGTCGTTGCTTGAATAGAGATATTACGGGCACATCTAATAGTGCATCCAATAGCTCGTCTATTGGCACGTGTATTAACACGTCTATTTGCACATCTACACTGAGAAAATACGGGCCCGTCTAACATTGCGTTGATCAGTGCATCTATTTGTGCATGGCGTGTATTGGCACATCTATCAGCGTGTTTACACTGGGAATTAGACACGTATTTAGATGCATATTTAGATGCAAAATAGAGAATACAGAAAGTGAGATTTTGGTGTACATCATTGCTTTCCAAACATTGCCCATGGTTACCAAAGCACATAATTTTAACAAAAACATCAATGCTTTTTTGCAAGCCCACATATACAAGGATTAAGTGAGGTGAGGAGAATGAGACAATATGTAAAATAATTTTGCCAATATCAATGATGGGCTACGGTTCAATCTCATCCTCAATGAGATCAACCCTTGCCAAACTATCTCCTTCAAAATCCAAACAAGTGTAGATCTACAAATACATTCAACCCACTACTACTTGTGCTACTCATGTGCTCATCAAAATCTGCATCACCAATGGTAGGCTGGTCCTCACGGGTAATGGCCTAAATATCTGTATCTCCTATCTCATGATCATCCTCCTCTCTCGTATCACGGTCATCATCACGTCCATGGCCCCCCCCCCCCCACGCTCCATATTAGTAAATGTACTATACATCACTTTGGAATGTGGCATAATAGGTCTGACATGCCACCATCTATTATTATCCACCATTGGTTGATAAAAAACCTAATTCAAACACAAATACAACATGTTATTTTCCTCTCATCGAAGGTATCAAATATTTAAAAGCGAGTATTTTTATATGTGTGCACAGTACCTGTTCACATTGTTGCGGTAGTACTAGTGTGTTTGCAAAATAGACTTTTTATGGGATAATATTTGGTATGATACTTGGGTATGATGTGACTTAGAGGTATACTAACTATCAATCCATTATGGGATATAGACCCAGGGATTTGGCCTTACCTTATAAACAATGCTTCAGCTTGTAGTGCAACAAAAAATTTGTTATCTACCATAAAATAATATGCTATGCTACACCAAATGCAATAGAACTCAGATAAAATCTTAATTCCATCATGCATTAGTGTCCTATCAATTTTCATCTTTTTTCTATCATAGATGCTCAACATGGTTATGATAAATAGATGTTTGTGACCCACATGTGTTCTAGTGTGTGCAATAGGATTTTCTAAGACAAAAAGGTATGTATGGAACCATTTATGTTTACAATATTTGGTACAGTGCTTGGGTACAACGTGACTTGGAGGAATACCAACTCTTCGTACGTTATGAGATATAGAACCATGGATTTTTGACCTTACCCTATAAAACATGTTTTGGCTCGCAGAGGCACAAAAATTGTTATTTATCCTAAAATAATAAGCTACGCTACTTCAAATGCAATAACACCCAGACGAAATATTTATGCCATAATGTATTAGATTCCTATCAAGTTTCATCTTGTTTCAACTATCGAGGCCCAACATGGTTATGAAAAACCAACATTGGTGACCCATGCATGTTCTAGTGTGTGCGACTAGTTTTGTTTTAAAAAAAGGTTGGCGAGATGTCCAACCCATAGTTTCAACCCATGATCTTCACTCCAAGACCTCTAGACCTTGATCTAATCTCTAATCCAAGGGGTACATTCAAATTTGAGATAAAGCACTACAAGACATTACATCAAGGGGTCGATCTAACAGATATCATCAATAAATAGGGGGATGAAATATATACCCTTCATCAAAACAAAGATATAATGGAGGAGATGATAGGAAAATGTGCTTCAATCTAGGCTAGATATTAGATAGAAGATCCAAAGGAGGAGGAGATGGGTGTAGAAGGGGATTCAATTTGGGCCATAGATTTGATGGAAGATCCAAGGGAAGAGATGGATGTAGAAGGCGCTTCAAATGATAGGCCATAGACTTGATGGAAGATCCACGGGAGGAGATGGGTGTAGAAGGGGCTACAATTTGGGCCATAGATTTGATGGAGGATCTAAGGGAGGATATGGGTGTAGAAGGTGCTTTAATCTTGGCCATAGATTTTATGGAAGATCCAAAGGAGGAGATGGGTGTAGAAGAGGATTCAATTTGGGCCATAGATTTGATGGAAGATACAAGGGAGGAGATGGGTGTAGAAGGTGCTTCAATCTAGGCCATAGATTTGATGGAAGATCTAAGGGAGGAGATAAATGTAGTAGGCACCTCAGTACTAGCCCTCCATTATGCACCTCAATCCTAGCCCCGGGGGATTCACTCTTCATTAAAGGGGGACGTCACCTGCGTGCATGAACTTCAAGAAAACCCCCTATTTGAGATCCACGTAGGATGACAAAACACCCCTATTTAAGCTTATAAGATGCCACCAAAATTCCATTATGTCCCCCCCTTTCCTTAAATCTACATTCTTTCTCAAGCATTTAGATTACACAATAAGCAAATTTAGGTTACTTTCCTTATGACTATTTAAAACCATACACAAAATCAAACTTGTTTGGACTAGTCACCCAAGGTAACCTATATTATGTCCCCCCTTCTTAAATATGACATGGTCCCCCTAGCTTAAATTCAATATTGGGGAAAAAACAAGGGCCCCCACCCCTAATGTATAAGCTTATGCCTCGTTTCAAAAAAAAACCCTATTGTACACTCACGTGATATCATAAGTTTCCCCCTGTGAATCCCCTGGGATCCTAGCCCTCCATCTTGAAGGTTGATTTTCACCATACATTATGGTCCTCCATGCTAGCTCCCCATTATGTACCTCCATATTAGCCATTGATCTTGATATGGATCAAGGAAAATGTACCTATTTATTAGGTTTAATAATCCTCCCCCTCCCCCCTTTAATTTAATTCAAACCCTCCTCCCCCCCCCCTTTGTATCCCTAAACATTTTACTTACTTGAAGAGTACTATTTTCCCCCAACAATAAGAGATAAGATTGCGACCACGTTTCTCATGATATTTGAGACAAGAAGAATTACCACCTTTGTACGGATGATCACCACGTCCATATTTGGAGAAAGGATGCTTGCGAGAAACACATGTTGTCTCTAAGTCTACATCTTCCGTTGTTATCATGATAGTTTCATGAGGGTCCTTACGACACTCACGTTGTTGGACATACTCAATCAAAGAAATTCATCCTTGATCAAAATCAATCTCATTTTTGTTACAAGGGATGGTAACAATATTATCATATAATGGATCCTGGACTATGTTGAGAAGATAGATTACCAATTTATTTCGTGGAACAGGTGCACCAGTAGCAGCAAGTTGATTGATGATAGTCTTGAATGACTCAATGTCAGTTGTCAGAGGAGTTCTCACTTTGTAGGAATTGCCCAAAATATTTTGAAGATAAAGAATCTTTATGAAATATTTCTTCTCAAAAGTAGCAATGAGATATTCCCATATAGCATGAGAAGAAGGAAGAGCAAATACATTCAACATAAGAGAATCATGTAGAGCAGATAAAATATACCAATGAGTTGCTTTATCACGAGAATGCCAATCGAAAGAGTAAGATTTCCATTGCTCAAAGAGAGGGTCCTCAGTCATAAGAGCATGATTCGCAATTGCATTGACAGGTTGGGAGGGAAGAATGATATCACCAAGAAAAATATCAGAAAGATAATTATCTTTGAGTATCAATAACATCTTCACTTTCCAGCCAGAAAAGCCTTGTCCTTGAAACAAAGCCTATAGATCATTGGCATGAGGGAAAGCCATTGATAATTATAGACATTGTCATCATGGGTTGAGAAAATACGTGTGGGTCAAAGCTCACGACAATGAATGAGAACACAATTGTCACTCAAACAATATAGATGTTGAGATACACCCAAAAAAGATAAGATGTGTGATGGGAGTATGCTAGAAAGAAAATACATGCGAAGAAAAGCACTACAAACTTGTTGATCACAAAATCAATATATTTTTAAATGATATTTTGGTCGGGGGTATCTTGATGTGGACCATGCATGACTACCCAGGATATGGAGAGTGCGTAGGTACACGGTTGTGTCTTTACATGTATAATATAGGATTGTGCTTTTATGACTCTCTTTTGCATGCATGTCTTATACTAACACATTCATGCATGCATGTAGGACTTGTTACAAGTGGGTAGCATGCTTTTCCTATTTGTGAACCGGGTTTGAAATCGCTTGCACAGGTTTATGAAGGTCATGCTGGATACCTTCTACTAGACCATCTCGCGTGTGGTGGTCATCTTAATCCACCACCACCATATTTGAAGGCAAGTGACTAGATTCAGGCTTGGAGGGTGAGTGGAGAGGAACCTCCTCGTGGTATGAAGAGGCTATCGATCTTTCACGAGCTTCCTTATTGGGGTCACTTACAAATCAACCATCTCTTGGATCCCATGCATATCTTCAAGAATGTGGGGGCTACTATTTGGGCACACTTGCTTGATTCCAAAGACTCAAGAGGAGTGTGAGAAGACTTGTGTGCTATGAATAGGATGTCTCGTTTGTGGCCCCAAGTGTGTGCTGCAGGAAAAGTTATCCTTCCGAAAGCAACACGGATCCTCTCTACGAGAGAGGAGGCAGTAGTCAAGACAAACATTTTCAAACACCCACAAGGCACATGCATTGCTTGAAAGGAGAATTTTCAAAGGACAATAAGCTTGGTGGGCTCAAGTCCCATGATTGGCATAAGGTCTTACAGGTATTCTAAGCTGTAGGATTAGTGTACCAATAATCGTGATGCATTAGTGTAATTATGATTATGTTATATTGTTGACATGACTTCTTTGTTGCTTTGATAGTTCATCCTCCCAATTACAATAAAAGGGTGCTTATAATAAGAATTTAGAAATGCTATATTCAAGATCAATGGTATTGTGAGGTATGCTTACTATCAAATCGCATTGATTGCATTTTCTTCAATTTAAGCTAAATAATCTATAGACTGATTATGAATATATCTTACATGGGCATGTGAAATAGGTGGATATCTCAAAAAGATATCTCCATATCGAGCAACGAGAAGGCTAGGGTGGAATCCATCAAAGCCGTATGCTTGCTTGAGAAGCACTTTCCCTTGAGCATTATGACAACTCAAGTGCACTTGCTTGTGCACATAGTTGATGAGGTGGCCATTGCAAGTACCGTTCATAGTCGATGGATGTTTTTTCTTGAGCAGTTTATGAAAACTTTGAAGGGATTTGTAAGACAAAGAACAAGACCAGAAGCAAGCATGGTAGAGGGATGGCTTGTGCAAAAGTCATTAGTATATATCATGGGGTTTCTTGCATCCACGAATCCCGATATGCCGCAAGCTTGGCATAACAAGGATGATGATCGCATCATTGGTGAGGTTCCCCAAGGAAAAGGGATTGAAAGAAATATGAGCAAAGAGTAAATGGAGAAATTCAATAAGTTTTATATCCTCAATAGCAAGGAGATGCAGAAGTGGATTGAGAGATATGAAGTGGCCAAAGCAAAAAGAATAAATGCAAGGACGAGATTCACAGTAATGTACAAGCGATTGCAACCATATCCATGGGATCTCGCCCTTCTCCCCACTCACATGTCACTTGATTGGCTACCACTAGGTCTACGTAAACTCCTCCTTCCTCTAACTAGTTATTTGAAAAATGGTATGCTTCCTCTTTTTTGTAGGGCTAGTCCACAAAACACCCAGCGAGACTATTCCAAGTAAGAAAGTGCTTCCTCTTTTTTCCTTTTGTTATTTTTGTTATTTGCATTGGCCTACAGCTAGTGCCTTAAGCGCTAGCTGCAATGATGAGTGTAGGAACCCTCTCTTTCCCTCTCTTCCCTTATTCCCTCTTCTTTTCCTCCTTTCCCCTCTTCCTTCTCTTCTTTTTTCGTCTTCTTTTTCTCCTCTTTCAATCTCTTTTTCCCCTCTTCTTTTTCCCCCTCTTTCAATCTCTTTTCTTCTCCTTTCCTTCTCTTCTTTTTCCCCTCTTTCAATCTCTTTTCCCCTCTTCCTTTTCCCCCTCTTTCAATCTCTTTTTCCCTCCTTTCCTTCTCTTCTTTTTCCCCTCTTTCAATCTCTTTTCCCCCTCCTTCAATCTCTTCTTCCCTCCTTTCCTTCTCTTCTTTTTCCCCTCTTCCTTCTCTTATGTTTATGCTCTTTTACCCTCTTTCAATCTCTTTTCCCCTCTTTCTTCTCTTCTATTTCCCCTCTTTCAATCTCTTTTCCCCTCTTCCTTCTCTTATGTTTATTCTCTTTTCCATTTTCTTTTTCCCCTCTTTCAATCTCTTTTCCTCTTTTCCCCTCTCTTTCTCCCTCTCTTTCCCCTCTTCCAATCTCTTTTCATAAGCATATGTATTTTCCTATGCTTATGCTTATACATGAGCATATGCTCATATGCTCATGCATAAGCACAAGCTTATGCTTTCTCTCTTTTTCTTTTATGCTCATATGCTCATGCATAAGAATAACATGTGCTTTCTTTCCTTTTCTCTTATGCTTATGCTCTTTTTCCCTCTTCCTTCTCTTATGCTTATGCTTATGCATGAGCATATGTCTCCTTCTCCTCCTCCTTCTGCTTCTCCTCTTTTCCGACTACAAGGCACAGGCCCTTTTTTGACGGAAATACCGACCTTTATTACACTAAAAAGTTTTTTTTGATGGGCACAAAAACATCGCTATTAGTGTCAAAAAAGAACGATCGCTATATAAGCGTCGCTATATAGTGACACTGGTAAACGTCGCTATAAAGCGACAATTGACAGAAGCTTAAAAAAACATTAGTGGAGCTAAAAAAGGCCACAGCAAGCCCTTTTTGGCCCCATAATGTTTTTTTTTAAGTAATTCAAAAGATTTTTTATGTTACAAAATTTCCTTTAAGAAAAGGGTGATACAAAATTGCTCAAATGAGCCGAGCGACAGAAGCATATACATGTCAAAGATATAGAACATTGTTTGTTACAAAATTACCCTTTCGAAAGAGAGGAGAAAAGAAAAAAAGAGAGGAAAAAAGAGAAAAACAGAGAAAGCATATGCTTATGAAAAGAAGAGAAAAGAAAATGAAAGACAGGAAATAAGAGGGGGGAAAAAGAAGAGAAAGAAGAGAAAGGAAGAGGGGAAAAGAGAAGGAAAAAAGAGAGGGGAAAAGCATATGAGCATATGAGCATATGCTCATGAATAAGCATAAGCATAGGCAAATGCATATGCTTATGAAAAGAATAGAAGAGAGGAGAAAAGAGAGGAAATGAGAGAGGGGAAAAGAAGAGAAGGAAGAGAAAGGAATATGAGAAAAGAGAAGGAAAAAAGAGGGGAAAAGCATATGAGCATATAAGCATATGCTTATGCATAAGCGTAAGCATATGAGCATAAGCATAGGCAAATGCATATGCTTATGAAAAGAAGAGAAAAGAGGATGAAAGAGAGGAAATAAGAGAAGGGAAAACAAGAGAAGCAAGAGGAAGGAAGAGGGGGAAAAAGAATGAAAAAAGAAAGGGGAAAATAAGAAAAGAGAGGAAAAAAGAGAAAGCATATGCATATGCTTATGCATGAGCATATGAGCATATGTTCATGCATAAGAATAGGCAACTACATATGCTTATGAAAAGAGGGAGAAAAGATGATGAAAGAGAGGAAATAAGAGAGGAGAAAAGAAAAGGAAGAGGGAAAAAGAGAAGAAAAAAAGAGAGGGTAAAAGCATATGAGCATATGAGCATATGGTCATGCATAAGCATATTTTAAGCAAAGGCAAATGCATATGCTTATGAAAAGAAGAGAAAAGAGGATGAAAGAGAGGAAATAAGAGAGGGGAAAAGAACAGGAGGAAGAGGAAGGAAGAGGGGAAAAGAGAATGAAAAAAGAGAGGGAAAAAGAAGAAAAGAGAGGAAGAAGAGGAAATAAGAGAGGGAGGGAAAGAGGGGGGAAAGAGGAAGGAAAAGAGGAAAAGAGGGGAAGAAGAGCGAACAAGAGAAGAGAGGGGAAGAAAGGGTTCCTATGCCCATCGCTGCAGCTAGCGCTTAAAGTGCTAGCTATAGGCCAATGCAAATAACGAAAACAAAAAAAGGAAAAAAGAGGATGCACTTTCTTACCTAGAAAAGTCCTGCTTGGTGTTTCATGGATTGGCCCTACAAAAGAGAGGAAACATACCATTTTTTAGATAACTAGTTAGAGAAAGGAGGAGTTTGGAGAAGCAACTTTTCAAAGGGATTGGATTGAGGAGACAAGCATAAGCCTACAAACAAGGAGAAAGCACCGAAAGGAAGGGAAAGAGGAGAAAGAGAAATACCAAAAAGAGAAGAGCAAATCTCAGTTTTGGTCCTTAATCTATGAAAATCAAGCATGAAACTTAGCACATAGGGTTAGCAATGCAAGAAAAAACATGCTTCAACACTCACAAAATGAAATCTCACAAAAAATGAACCTACATTGTTTAAAGAGACACACCTTCTTGAAAAACTTCCTTTCACATAAGTAGAGAGGGAGGAGGGTGGAGAGGGAGCACAAGTGTCAATGGGAGAGGGGCTTGGTAGGGGTGTGGAGTGTGGGGAATAGAGGAGGAAAGCGAGATCGCTAAATATAACATGGGAGGAGAGATTTTTGCTTTTCTTGCAATAGAGTTATGAAAGATGGCATCGTGCCAGGTTTTGGATTTTAGTCCCCTAGCGTCGCTATATAGCGACACTGGTCAGTCGTTATATAGTGCCACTAATACCCTAAAAGTGTCGCTATATAGCAACCTTTAGGATATAAGTGTCGCTATATAGTGACACTTATACCCTAAAAGTCGCTATATAGTGACACTTATACCCTAAAGGTCACGATATAGTGACACTTATATCCTAAAAGTATCGCTATATACTTATATCCTAAAAGTGTTGCAATGAAACAGAGCAAAGCGTCGCTATATAGCAATGAAACAGAGCAAAGCGTCGCTATATAGCGACAATTCAGGGCACTTGATCTAAGAAGAGAGGGAGGAGCTCATGGGCGGCTATTTTTTGGATCTTAATGGATTTCCTTGCATTTTGTGTTGTGATTTTGGAGGTGTGCAGATGGAAGGCACGAGTGGAAGCTTGTTAGATGATGCACCAATTCTTGGGAGCACAGAGTGGCTTATGGAGAGGTTGTATTGTCATTGCACTCATTGCAAGCGAGAAGTACGACATTAATGCCATATTGTCATGCGCCACTTGAGGATGTATGGGAAGGAGCCCAAACCAGTACCCACCGTTGGTGGTGCACGTGGTGATGGATCATCGGAAAGTCAATGCTATTTGAGTTTGTGATTAATATTGCCTGTGTACACGACACGAAATCTTGAGATAAGATCTTATATTTACATGAAATCTTGAGACAGGATGAGGAGGGTGGCGAGGGTTGTGTGCGTATACCTTCACACTTTAAGATGGAGTATGGCTTATGGAGAGGTTGTATTGTCATTGCACTCATTGCAAGTAAGAAGTACGACATCAATGCCGTATTGTCATGCACCACTTGAGGATGTATGGGGAGGAGCCTAAAACAGTACCCACCATTTGTGATGCACGTGGTGATGGATCATCGGAAAGTCAATGCTATTTGAGTTCGTGATTAATATTGCCTACGTACACGACACAAAATCTTGAGACAAGATCTTATATTTACATGAAACCTTGAGACAAGATGAGGAGGGTGGCAAGGGTGGTGTGCATATACCTTCACACTTTGAGGAGTATAGTCTTCCGAATGTGCCAAATGATGAGGAGGGTATGGTGGGCTTGATGGATTCTATTTTTAGCGATAATGCACGTGATGTTCGAGTCTGAGGCCGTGTACATGGTGCCTTTAATAGAGGAGTTACAAATCTTATGGATAGGATTGCGGGTCTAATATTTCGAGAGCTCCTAGACATAGCAATGACATTTTTGTGTGGAACACATCAATTGAAAGAGAGTCATGTATCATTGTGGAGTCATGGCTAACTTCACACAAGATAGCCGAGCAAGTGCTTCGAATATGAATCTTCTCTTCTCGCAGTTGGATAATTGTGGGACCATACACAAAATCTATAAATTTGATTTCAGATGATTAAGTATTTTCATTCTTGATGTAAAATGGTTTAGAACTATTTACGACGGTCTTTGTTCTTAATCCCGAGTATTCTGAGTAGGTGCATACTAATGATTTAATTAATTGAATCTTTTGTTTTTAAATATCAATTGGTACATGTACTTAAGCATAGTTTCATATAATTGATGGCATTTGGCACCCATCTTCAATATAGGTGGTTTTTCATCCAAATCGTTTTGATCCAAGATGGTGGTACGTGATCCAAGTTGCACCATGAAGTAAGCAAATTTTCAAAGATAGAGATGTGGATATGGAGATGCCACTACCAATGCCAGATCCAATTGCTCTAGATGGATTTAGAGAAGATGATGAAGATCAGAGTATGAGCCAAGAGAAAGATGTGCATAATGACATCATATGGGAGGAAGATGGAGATCATGATATTGAGGAAGAAGATGACGATCATCAAGAATCACCCAACTTTATTGAGGAAGATGATCAAGTCTATGGTGAACATACGATGCCAGAGTACGATGATGATATAGGAGATCAACTTAGTATAGAGTTGGAGATAGACTTGTTTGGCACACTAGACTTGGCTCAGGATGAAGCCAAGTGTCAAATATGGACATGGATGTATGAGCTTCAAACTTGATGTACATGCTCTTGTACTTTTATTCTTTCAAAGGATCAAACATGTATGAAAAGAATTTTTTTTTGTCATTGGGTAAAACTATCTTTAAAGGTCAATATGGGGAAAAAAATACTCTTTAAAACATTGCCATATAACAACTTTATACAAGTCTGGCAAGTGTCTCTATATAGCGATGTTTATAAAAGTGTCGCTAGATAGTGATGTTTATAAAAGTGTCGCTATATAGACCTTTATAAAAGTCTCACTATATAGCAATACTTTTTAAGCCCGCTTTGCATACCGATGATTAGCACCCTATGCACGTCGGTGCTTAACCGTTGGAATAAGACCCATGTGTAGTAATGTCCTATTTTCCTCTCTCTTTCCCCCCCTCTTTCCCCTCTTTCAATCTCTTTTCATAAGCATATGTATTTGCCTATGCTTAAGCTTTCTCTCTTTTTCTTTTATGCTCATATGCTCATGCATAAGCATAAGCATATGCTTTCTTTCCTTTTTTCTTATGCTTATGCTCTTTTTCCCTCTTCCTTCTCTTATGCTTATGCTTATGCATGAGCATATGTCTCCTTCTTCTTCTCCTTTCCTTCTCTTCTGTTTCCCTCTCTTTTTCTCTTCTTTTCATAAGCATATGCCTATGCCTATGCCTATGCCTATGCTTATGCTTATACTTATGCATGAGCATATGCTCATATGCTTATGCATAAGCATAAGCATATGCTTTCTCAATGTATTCTCTTATGCATTTTTATTCTCTCTTTTTTCTCTTATGCATATTTGGTTATTTTCCTCTCTTTCAATCTCTTTTTCCCTTTTATTTCTCTTCTTTTTCCCTCTCCTTGTCTTACGCTTCTCCTTCTCTTTTGCTTCTTATGCTTTTTGCTTCTTACCTGCTCTTGTTTTTTGTTTTTTGTTTTTGTGTTTGTGTCTATGTTAGGCATGGGATCACGTCGCACATTCGATGAGTACGGAAACCCTCATAGGAGGAGACATCATGATCTCTATTCTCTAGAGGATTTTGATTCCCATCAAGTGATGTCTCATGAGCCTACCCTTGCGACTACCCCTAGCTCGACTCCTCTTAGACGTAGCACTATGACTACCCCTCGGGGAACTCCTTTGCTAGCAGTCCATGGCTTTGTTGGGAGTCTCAACGAGTTTGTGGTACAGATGACCGATGAGGAGGCAGCAAGATTCTTCTCTCTACTATCCTAGAGGACCTTAGCAATTCCCTCTGCTACACCGATGGCTGGACCTACTGCCCAGTCATCCCCTCTGGCCCCTTCGACTGAGGGGTCATCACATGGGCATACCCATCATAAGGGAAGGAAGAGTAGGAGGGGTCGCTTATGTTGTGCTTACTCGAGAGATATAGACGAGTCAACACACTCACATTACAGGTCTCCACTAAGTCCTGAGACCCAGTACTAGTTAGGTCTGTGCCCTCTCCTACTCCCACTCCTACTCCTGGCTCTAGAAGTGATCGTACAAACACCACTCGCTCTAACTTTGCCACTACCATGAGTCCTCCTTGCTCAGTCAGGGACCTATCCTATCAAATTATGGGTGCTAGAGAGATAACGAAAGATAAAAAGGGCACAGCAGTGATGGCCACCATGAGGCAGTTGATGAGCCACCACTTCAAGAGGGGCATAGGTATTGACTGGCAGTATCAAGATGACCAAAAGAAGCAGGCAGTCGTCGATGAATTGAAAGTAAAATTACCTAACCCCCCAAATTGGGAGTTCAATGAGAATCACATGCGAGAGCACATGGGTTTGGTCTTGAACCATTGTAGGTCAACCTTGTGTACTTCCATAGCAAAGGGGAGGCCTAAACCCAGCTAGGCAGACAAAGCTAATTGGAAGTTTTTCAAGAAGCAGAACAGGGACCATGCCAAAATGTTCAAGGGTCAGAGGAGGGTTGCGAGGAGATGGCTAGATGCCATAGGTACTTTGCACTTTGGTGCAGGCAGATGATTGGCATTCGAGGCAACCATGGTGCAGGTGAATGGTTGGCATTTGAGGCAACTGTGGGAAGTCTACTTCTTCTCATTGAATGTATTGTTCTATTTGTTTTACTACATATTTCATGCACTTTATCTAACTCTCATAAATTGGGCCCATAGCAAGGTGCAATGGGTCGCCTTCCTATAGAGACAAAGACGAGATGCACATTTTGCATAGGAACAAAGCTGTGGTTTATTCAGCAAGAGGCAATGGGAGCGACGGTCAATTGGGCTGAGGTGGCTACTCGCATGGTATAAGTCTAATCCTACTTGTAATCTCACTTTTTAAATTGTTTTACTCTTTAAGTTCCAATATAATTTCCAATTAATATGGTTTCACTCTTAGAATCAAAGCTTGAGCGTCCCATCAGCAGAGGTAAGTAGTGATGATGAGGGATTAGGCTTACATGTCTTTGACAAGGGCCAAGGATGCAGCACAGCTCATGAGGGCCAGGGATCAGGCGCAGGTCATGAGGGCCAAGGATCAGGCCAACAAGATGAGGATGAGGATGATGATGATGATTCGGATGAGCAGTAGTAGTAGTAGTAGTTTGCATATACTTCGCCATGTATAAGCTCTTGTATATCGGCTCATTTGAGCAATTTTGTATCACCCTTTTTGAAAGGGTAATTTTGTAACAAACAATGTTGTATATCTCCAACATGTATATGCTTCTATCACTCGATCGGTTCATTTGAGCAATTTCGTATCACCCTTTCCACAAGGGAAATTTTGTAATAATTTTTTTTTTGTGTAATTACTAAATAAAAAAAATTAGTGGGGCAAAACAGGGCTTGTTGTGGCCCTGTTTAGCCCCACTAATTTTTTTTTAAAGCTTCTTTTAATCGTCGCTATATAGCAACGTTTACCAGCATCGCTATATGGCAACGTTTACCAACATCACTATATAGTGATGCTTATATAGCAACCATTCTTTTTCAATTCTTACAGCAACATAAATAACGACCTTTGTGTCCATTAAAAAAAAAAAGTGTAAAAAACATCGGTATTTTCATCAAAAAAGGGTCTATGCCTTGTAGTGAAGAAGGGGTGCATTTTTTTGAAGTAAAGGATATATCTCAAAGGTAGTGGTAGGAATTTTAGATGATGTTATTTACAATACCTTAATTTCATAAGTGGGTGACAACAATACAATATTGTTTATTAGTTTACTGGTAGTTTTTCACCTATCCAACATTGATAAAAATGATATTAATGAATGATTGCATCTATGGGAGATATATTTGTACCTATATGTGTTGAACTATTGATCCAACAGGACCATTTGCATGAAAGGTTTAGCAAATGTCTGCTTGTGGTAATGTGAGGAATAAATCAGAAAGCTCACCTATGGCAATTAGAAACTTTGATAAATTTAGAAAAAAGCCTCGCCTAGTCAAAAAAAGCTCATCTAGTCAAAAAGCTCGCCTGCAAAAGCTGGCCTAAATTTTTTATTCGGTTGCATGAATACTTTGACATTGACTATGTAGGACATCATGAGACCAAGAGGCCCACTCAAGAATATTCATTTTTCATTGGTCAAGATGCTATATTATAGTTGTCAAAGAAATATCCAAGGATTTCTTTATCTTCAAATAAAGAAGAATATAGGGCAATCATAACACGTGCATGTGAGGCTATATGGCCTAGAAGACTATTGTCAAAAACCCATTACTTTGACGATTAAAAGCCAACAACAATACACCATGATAATAAAATAGCTCAAGCATTGGCCAAGAATCCAAGATATTACTCTAGGACAAAGTGCATTATAAAATCACATGGCCTTGCTTACATTGCATGAAACTCTCACGTGTGAGAAATCCATCTAGCCTCTTCATGTTGCACACTTTAGAAATGAAACACATCAAAGTCGACACAACTGTGCTACAAGAAATTAAGCACTTGAAAGGTACACATGCATGGAAAGTCGACTATGTGAACCTCAATCACCAATGCACTAACTTGCCAATTCTACAATCCTTAAACACAAGAACATTTGATAAACACAAGGAAGACATACTTTGCGATGCCAACATTCTTGCCTCACAAATATTTTGCCTGCAAGAAACAAAGCCCAAATCTTGTCATAAATCTCACATTCCAAACTTCAAACATGCTATTGAGACAATGGGCTTTAGAATTTCAACTTACTAAAAAAATGAACAAAATCTTATAAATATTGAAGGATATTACTTCAATTAGATGGACTCCAATGCCTTCTAACAGTTTTCCAACGTCAAACCTCTCATAACACAGCCATAGTAAATTTATATAAGCCTCCAAAAACTGAAACAAATACTCTAATCCACTCACTAGAATGCATACTGAATGATTTCAATACAAACATCCCCACCTATATCTTAGGATACTTCAACATTGACTGCAAAATGAGAACTAGTATATAACATGGACAAACTCCTCATATTCATGGGATGCTATAACATGAAACAACTAATATATAAACCCACTACAATTCACAGTTCCACCTTGGATCATATTTGGACAAATACATTTATCAAAAACCCACTTAGAGGAACACACTACATATATTGGTCTAACCTTTCAATAATATACACAAGCCTTTTGTAACATATGCACAAGCCTAATGGGGAGGACCATTGAATGATATTCACCTTGTTTTCCTTAGAACACACCCATCCCACACTCACGCACCCCTTGTCCTATGGAGGAGCACCTTGCCTTGCACCACCAGCAGGCAGTGGGTCCATAGTTGTGGCACTCACACACATGCACCCGACCACAAGCTAGGTCTCCATGCCCTATTTGCCAAGACTTAAACTCATGAATTTAGCATTGGAAGCTGAACACTCAAACGCGACTCAAACCACTAGGCCAACGCCTTAGAGACTCCAACGATCCTTGACTAGGTGAGGATCACTGCTCGTCAACTTCAATGTCGGGCAAGACATGACATATCCTCTTTCCCAATAAGGCCTACACATATATTTCTTATTAAGTTCACATATATTTATCTTGTGCTAGCACTTTATCCCTTCAAGAAACCTTTGATCACAATGACGAAATTGGGCATCCTTGGAAGCAAGATTAAGAACTTTTTTTTCTAACTCTTTCAATTCAATCCGTAGTAGTAACTTCCAAAATAAATAAAGAGTGATGTAAGACTTCAGAAAATAATTTAGAATTGAAAGTGGCATGGAGCGACTACAATTTAATGACCATATATTTCAACAAAATTTGGAAAAAAAAAGATTTCTTTCTAAGTATAAAGCATCAATAAAAGCGCCCAAAAAAAACAATACTATTGCCTCACAATTGTATTTTGAGCAAAATATCCATTAGTATACATGTCCATTTTTTTATCGAAGGCTCATCAATGATCGACGTGTGTATTGATACTTCTGTGGTCTTCTTCTCTCCTTCTTTGATTTTTTCTTTGACTTTCACTCTTGGTATTTCTTATACGTATCTTAAAGTTAAATGTTTTAACACCATGCCATTCATTCATTTTTGACATGGTTATTAGATTTTGGCTTGCTCTTTGTCACCATGGCATCTTCCTCATAGCAATCAACACCAGCTACATGTGAGGCACAAATCAAGACACTCATGGCAAGATAGCTATCAAACATATAATGGATGTTGCTAATGCTACCCTAAAACCAACAAGTAGACAAGATGCACATGCAATTGCTAGTGCTAGTCATTACCATGATCGATAGGGTTGGAAGTGGGAGCGTGTGAAAACCAACAAAGACATAGTCCATGTTTGGGAGAGCGAGGATGTTGCACATGGACAATATTGGACCATCAAACTCTGCAAAAATAGAGCTACAAAGGAGAATTCACATTACCTTTTTGAGGTGGTGCATTTAAAGAAGCATCATAGCATATGCATCCCATTATACTTTGCAAATATCTTTTATGGAAAGTTTGTGCTCAACGTTCTAGTTGCCTTTGCATCTTGCCCTCGCACACACAATCAACGACGTTCAATACCAATGGAAACTTGTTCAACTAATGAAGATGAACAAAAAGAAATGAGAATTTAAAAAAAATCAGATCATACATCAAGGTGTAAGTAGGTTAACGTTTCCTAAGTAGCATGTCCATGGACATTGCTAGGTAGCATAAAGGCAGCTACCAGGTTTGCATGTCAATTAAAAATTTAGTCAATTTACTGCCACGTCCCCATGATAGCTATTAAAGGCAAAATCACGTTTATTCAAATATTTTTGGGCAGTTGGTTACCCTCACGTCTCACGTTTTCTTGTATAGTCCTCCCACTATCTCAAGTAAACATGTCAAAAGCAACCACCTTCTTTCTTTCCTATGTAGAGACTGGATGTATACTAGAGCTTTCACTTGCTGAAAGCTCATTTACAAATTCATGAAAAAGCTGAGATACACATGATTACTAATCTTGGGGCATTCGATGTTCTTTGTATAACATGATTTTCTTGAAACAAGGACTTTACACTGATGTGACAGACAATAGCTACCCATATTGAGCTACACCGACTTAGGACTTGAGCCTTGTTTGTCATCCTAGTGTCTTTGAGAAGCGCCTTCCTCCATGAATGAAAGAGGGAAAACATCTAGTCCTCCAAAAATTTGGCAAGAAGGATGAAAAGCATGCTCCACTAGATATGTTGTTAGTTAAATAGTCCTGAATCTTGTCTAGGAGGTTTGAAGTTCATTTTGCTCTAGCCTATCTCTTATCAAAAGGTTGTATTTTTTTTTCTCTAAGTTTATTGTCCTTGCACAAAAAAAAACGTGGACATTACGCATAACACTCCATGGTTGATATCATAGGATGTATTTCGATGAGCGATGGGAGTTTTTATGGAAGTAGGTATATCTATTACATTTTGTGTCCTTAATATATTGCTTGCAGATTTGATTGTGAGCTCACTGTCATCATCATATTGTATGCAGAATATCTATCAAGGACTTGAAAAAGAATTGATGCTCAGAAAGACAAAGAGTTATAAAGCCAGATCAATAATGAAAACAAAGATCTTCATGATGATAATAATTTAGGCTACATTAGATCCATGATAGATAAGTCACACTATATAATGTTATATAATTGGCAACTCACCCCCAACCTAAAAACTAGTGAATGTACACACTTACATCCATACTTCATTACTCAATAGCAGGCACATCTATAAGCGTTGCTTTCTCGGGGGGGTCACTCATCATATGTAACCCTATCACGTGAGTTCAACAGAAGGATATTTTTTATTCCTAAAATTTACAGAAATAAATATACGTAAGGCACTATTTAAAATATTTTTGGAAAAAATTTACAGATTTGTATAGAAAAAGGGTACATTTTATTAATGAAAAAATTTACAGATAAGGGATTTTAAATATAGGCCTTGAACGCACGTGATATAGAGGGTTTATACATAGTGACCCCCCCGAGGTTGCTTTAGTAGAGGAATTACGGGCGCGTCTAACAACTCGTCTATTTGCGCATCTATTAACACGTTTAATTGTGCGTCTAATCTGAGAAAATACGAGCCCATCTAGCATTGCGTTTATCTACGCATCTATTTGCGCGTGTATTAACGTGTTTATTTGCGCATTTACACTGAGAATTAGATGTGCATTTAGACACAAAAATAGATGCAAACCAGAGAATACAGAAAGTGAGATTTTGGTGTACATCATTGCTCTCCAAATATTGCCCATGATTACCAAAGCACATAATTTTAACAGAACATCAATGCTTTTTTGCAAGCCCACATATACAAGAATTAAGTGAGGTGAGGAGAATGAGACAATATGTAAAATAGTTTTGCCAATATCAATGATGGGGCTACGGTTCAATCTCATCCTCAATGAGATCAACCCTTGCCAAATTATCTACTTCAAAATCCAAACAAGTGTTTAGATCTACAAATACATTCAACCCACTACTACTTGTGCTACTCATGTGCTCATCAAAATTAGCATCACCAATGGTAGGCTGATCCTCATGGGTAATGGCATCAATATCTGTATCTCCTATCTCATGATCATCCTCCTCTCTCGTATCATGGTCATCATCACGCCCATGGCCATGATCATCCTCCATACGCTCCATATTAGTAAATGTACTATACATCACTTTGGAACGTGGCATAATAGGTATGACATGCCACCATCTATTATTATCCACCATTGGTTGATAGACAACCTAATTCAAACACAAATACAATCATGTTACTTTTCTTGCATCAAATATTTAAAAGCGAGTATTTTTATATGTGTGGACAGTACCTGTTCACATTGTTGCGGTAGTACTAGTGTGTCTTCCTACTTTGCCAAAACTTTGTGGAGTCAATAGTTACAAAGCCACTTGCATGGCGTTTGATTGTTGCATTAGGGCCTCTTTCCACCACGTCCTTAAACCACTTTACATCCAAAACATACACAAAGAAGCGTCGAAAGTCAAGCATAATAATATCTTGGATTATGCCACAATAATCATCCATGGCTCCATTGGCTCCCTCAAAGCTAGCAATGACGCCGCAATCTTGTGTGTTTCTCTTATCATCAATCCGTTGTGTTCGAAAATGCTTGCCCTCACACCATATAGCATTGAACATAGTGCACTACACCAAGAAAAAATCAATTAAATAAGCAATCTAAATTATTGAAAGCTCCTAACTTATGCATAACATTCTATATACTGACCTTGCTCATGCATCCCCTAGCATACTCCCATTCTTCCATTGTGATATGCATCCCCTCGTCTTTCTCTGCTTTCTCCATTTCATCAAGTAGCCAATCCACATGAATATCCTTTGGAAGTGCTCTTAGATACTGAGAGTATGGCACACGAGATCCGTGGTGTGTACGAAAGAGGACCCTTTCTTCTTGTCTTCTTGCCTTTGCATCCTCGTATCTTGTCACCCATCTTTTCATCACATCACTATTAAGCATGCAAAAGAGGTTGATACTATTATGCAACTCTGTGTCTATTACTTTGTTGCGTCCTTTCCCTTGAGGCACAATAGAGGTTATCCTTAGGTCTTCATCATCTCTCCATAGTCATGGGAGAGAGCTATCCACATCAACAAGAAACTCAGAAATATATACAAGTGACTCTTGTACCAACCAACCCTTGGCCATGCTACCTTCGGGTCTTGCATTTTGTCCCACGAAGCCCTTCAAGGTCTTCATGAAGCGCTCGAGGAAGAACAACCATCGTGCATGTATAGTACCGCATATAGCAATCTCATCCACCAAATGCACTATAAGATGTAGTTGGCTTGTGAGAATAGAACATGGAAATGTCTCCTCCACTAAACAAACCACCTCCATTGACATAACTCGAGCATTCTCAAGCGTGGTGGGATCTATTTCCTTTGAGCTCACATACCTAGAAATAAAAAAGTACACCATATTAGCAATATGCATTCAAACTTGCATGGAGCATTGATACGCATCAGATTTTGTATCATGTAAAGTACCTCACAAGTTTGCCCATCTTGTAAATACAATATTTCATGTCCTTCGAAGCACTACATGAAATGCTAGTAGGTAGTATGAATTGAACCCACGAGAAGATGGTTGATTAGTTGCTTATAATTATTCACTCATACATTTGGAAGGAAAAAGATATTATGCACATAAAATACTTACTTGGAGCATCTTGTGTCAATCATGAGATTTCAAGCCATATAATTGCTCTACACCTCTTTTCTTGCTCTTTGTAAAGGCTCCCTTCAAACACCTCATGCATCCAGTGGGAGTATGAATTGTAGTAATAGCGCACTTCACCATCGCCATCTCTATCTTTGATAACATCCACGGTGCGCGAGGTAAAAAAACACGCCCATTTGGTCTCTCTTGTGGTCAAGCTTCACGCATCCTCCATGTGGTACGTAGATCCTCCCTTATGCCTATGGAATCTCGTGTCCCATTCAAATGCTCCCAAATGGTAGATGCCACATTCTTGAAGATATGCATGGGATCAAGCAGGTGATTGATCTTGAGGTGGGACCAATATGGTAAACGATAAAAGATGGAGTATCTAAACAAAATAAAGTGTTAGCGGGAAATCTTTATTTCCAGTCAATATAGCACACAATAGTTAGAAACCCTTACCGGCTCATGCCAAGTGGTGGAGGAGTCGTGGAACCGTCCCAAATTCTCATCCAATATCCCACGGTGAGTGATTGTGGGAGGACTTCATTCCAAGGGGCAACATATCTAGGATGATCAGGTGGGAGAAATCGATGGTGATTCTCATAGATGACCTTATTCAATGCGTCTACCCATAAGGCAACTAGCGAAGGACCACAAACAGGACATGCATGGTAACCCAATGTAGTGAGACCTGAATAATAGATGCAATTAAGAGTTGAAGGTGGGTCAGGGTGCCACATCCTTTGCCTATTCATAATTAGAAGTGCAATGCTTACCTGAACACTCGCCATAGCCTGGGAAGTCATGCATTGTCCACATCAAGACTGCTTTGCAGTTGAAGTCTCGTGACAAGGGAGGCCTACTCACATCAAGCACCTCGATACCTCTCCAAAGTATCTCTAGCTCATCAATCAAAAGCTCCAAATAAACATAAGGGTTTTTGACTTTATGTTTCCCTGGAATTAGAAGGGACAGCATAACATGTCCTTTCTTAATAGCCATAGAGGGTGGAAGATTATAATTCACCAATATCGCTAGCCATACACTGTAAGAGGTGCTTTTGAGACCAAATGGGTTCACACCGTCCATACCCAATCCAAGTCTCAAGCTCCTAGGTTCTTCCTTGAAGCTTGGCCATGTGTCTTCAATATGCTTCCATGCAGGAGAGTCCGCCGGAGTTCTCCACTTGCCATCGGTTGATCGATGGGAGGAATGCCATGACATAAGCTCTGCAATAGATTTGCACTTGAACATATGTTGGATGTGAGGGATTATGGGAAAATGTCACAGAACCTTACGAGGCACGTCCAAAGTTTTGAGATCTGCACTATATCTTGCCTCTCCACAAGTAGGACACTCTCTTGCATCCTTATGTAGTCCACAAAACAAAACGCAATCGTTGACACATGCATGGATGCGCTTGTAATCTAATCCTCCAAGAGGGGTCACATGTTGCCTTGCCATATCTCTTGAGGTCGGTAATTTATTCTCCCTTGGAAGCATTTTACACAATAGCCTACACGTGAAGACCATAAATGAGGAAAAGCATTCGAGTAATTGACCCACTAGCATAACTCACCATGTTTGCAAAATCTTACTTGAGTAATGCATTCAAACTTGCATTGCTCCATCCATAGATGGTTTGCAAGTTTAGTAACTCAAGGGAGGCACATAGAACAGAGAATGTGCACCCCTCAAACA
Source organism: Dipteris shenzhenensis (assembly GCF_047967505.1). Lineage (NCBI taxonomy): Eukaryota > Viridiplantae > Streptophyta > Polypodiopsida > Gleicheniales > Dipteridaceae > Dipteris > Dipteris shenzhenensis. The sequence goes on along the minus strand of NC_141602.1, from coordinate 14,928,473 downwards.
GTGGAGTCGATGCTGCAGTAAAAAGATCATCCTGCTCCATGCTATCATCCCTCCCTTGATGGACATATAAATCCCGCACCATATCATCAAACACCTCCTCCTCCACGGCTTCATGAGGTAATGGTGGAGGGCTACTATCACCATCACTCCATGCATCCGTAATGGTCCCTCCTGAAGATCCCACCTCATATCGCTGATGCTTTGCCTCCTCACGGTGAGCATAGGGCAACATATGGAGCTGTGGCACTGCATCCTGTATCAAATTAAAATGAGATCATAACTCAAACATATGAACACCCATAGGTATCTCAATCAACCTTAACTCTTTAACACTTACCATGTTTACGGTTGCATCCCATTCTCCATACTTTGAGATGTGATTGAGTGTAATCCTGCGTGCACGATACATGTTTCCTTGACATCGATCACACATACATTTGATTTTTTGCTCCAACTACATTTCGCGATGGTGGATACGGAGGGATTCATCCTCACTGGAGCTACTTATTGAAGATGAAGACATCCTACAAACAAACAACCCAAAAAAATTTGCTCTTCTTCAAATGTTTCCCCTAAAACTGTGTGGCGCGTCTAAAAGAGCGTCTGTTTGTTCTGTGGTACGCATCTAAAACCGTGTCTAAAATTGCGTCTACCCTATGTATAGAGACACGCTTATAGATGTGCTATTAGATGTGCCTATAGATGCGGCTTTTAAACCTGCTTTTAGAGCGCTCGCTTTGCTTTTCTTCACACTACTTATACTTTGCACGGCTTGCTTGTTTCGTTATTAGTTGATCCACAGTTTCGACACTTAAGAGGAGGGCACCTACAGTTGCTTCCAAGCTTACACTCAAGAGGAAGGCACCCACACTTACTTCTAAGCTTAAAGGAGAGGAGGGCAAACAAGGAGGAGAAGCTGCAACTTTGAGAAAGGAGAAGAACCTTCCATACCTATATTCAAGGTAAGTCTTTTTGTAGTTGATCTTTTTTGGAAGTTTGCTCTCTTTGGATTTGTACTTTCTCGTATCCAAGTCTCTTTGTATTTGTACTTTCTCCTATCCAAAAACTGCATGATATGGCAGTGTCATGTTTGTGTGTCGGCCGCAATGTCCTTTTCTACTTTTTAGAAAAGTCTGTCTGTCAGAGTGCGTCTAAAACTGCATCTACAGGTGCGTCTAAACGTGCATCTAGGTTGTTTGCAAACATAGATAGCCATGTCTTTGGACACGCTATTATATGCAAAAATAGACGCGCTAATCAGATGCGTCTATAGACACGCTCTGACAGTAACCCGATTCTCTCTTCCCTTCCCCTTTCTTCACAGCTCATTAGTAATAGATTTTTTTTCTTTTTTCCAGTCCAACATGTGGCCAAGAAGCGCTTCCAGCTCACCTAATCCCCAGCATTCTATTTGGAAGGACTTATATAACCTTTTAGGACACCCTCCTAGTCGTGCGTAGTTATACGGGTATATAATGAGTACTCTAAACACTCCCCAGGAGTCGGCACTACAAACTCCAAACCATACCACACCTGCTGAGATCACCCCAGCGGAGTCAGCACAGCCATCTTATGCCCCTTCTTATGCCCCTTCCCCCATGCCGTCAAGAGGTCCTTCTGTCTCGCAAAGCCATCGATGTACTCCTGTGTAGTCTAGACTCGGTTCTCCAGCTACGAGTGGTTAGCGTAGTCCCATGCAGTCTCCAGCTACGAGTGGCCAGCGTACAAGCTCGACACGACACGGTAGCAGGTGTAGTAGCAGGGAGAGCGGTGGGGGATGCATGGCACAATGCTTTGGGAGAGGTGGCAGTGGGGACGATGATAATTCAGATGATTTAGACGTGCCTCCAGGTGATGGTACGATATTCTATGACATCACTCAAACAGGAGGCATCTTGATGGATACGCGGGGGAAGGGCATCATGGCCTTCATGCACTCTGTAATTGCTAACAAGTATAGAGATTGCTTTATCCACTTCAAAGACCAGCCAAAGAGGTTGGCTGATGAGACCCTCGCTGCTATTCGCTCTAGGTATCCTAACCCCCCAATCACCAGTTCATAGATAAATGGGCCAAGTCAAATATTGTTACGATACTTGGTAATAAAAGATCTTCGCTTAAGAGGCAGGCACTAGCGGAGCTTGCCAGGCTTGAGGGAGGTCAACCACCAAGGGGCCCGCCCCACACCGCTCACAAGCGTGAGTGGAAGAAAGAAATGAAGTCAGCAAGGGAGGACCCCAGTGTGTAGCACGTGGAGGCACAAAGGATCCAGATGGAGGAATATGGAAGCGCGCATTTTGAACCAGGGGGTGTTGAATCATGGGAGGCCCAATTTGTAAGTATCGATCTCAAATTCTATTGCTTATGTAGTTTATTAGGAGGTTGTTTCTTTGTACTAATCCCTCCGCAAATTGTGTCGTCTTGCAGCTTGAGATCGTGGGCAGATACCCTACTCCTGTGGAGACAGCCTACCACCATCACCATCGCAGAGGAGATACATGGAGGCACTTCTATGATGACGGGTTGATCACTGAGGAGCAGTATACCCAAGCTACTGGAGCGGCCCCCGAGGTATTTGAAAGTAATTAAATAATGCCAAAATTATAAGTAAAGATTTGATTTTTCATACATTGATATATGTTGTCCCTTTTTTACAGGCCCATGCACAAGATGACGAGGAAGACGAGGAAGGAGGCACAGAAGGGAGCGCAGAAGGGAGCGTGGAAGGGAGCGTGGACCTGGAGAACATAGATTAGTCATAGAAGTAGTGCTAGCTACTCTTTTTTGTACTTAAAGCCACTGGCTTGGCTTCGTGCCTCTTGTATATACACTCCTCTTATTTTTTGTACTTGAAGCCACATGACATGGCTTAGCTTCATGCTATATGTATATACAAGCACTTTTTGAGCTTTCAATTTTATTGCGTTTTGGAGTTGTAATGTTTTATTTGGAATTGTAATTAAAATGCATTCTGTAAATTTTAAAAAAATAATTATAAAGTGCATCTACCAGTGCGTCTATAAACGCGTCTATATACACGTCTGTCTGTTCGATAAGTGTCTATTTTTGCATCTATAAATGCATTTATAAAAGCATCTATTTAAGCATCTAGATGCGTGTCTATACGTGTGTGTATCTGCTATATAGACACGTTGGTAGATGCAGGTCTCCAGATGCAAAAATAGATGTGCAAATAGATGTGCCCGTAAGTTTTTTATTTAGTTCACTAAATGCGTCTGTGTGTGCATCTACGGGTGCTTTGTCTTGTTGTGTACTATTGCAAATGTACAAAAACAATGTCCCATAGCTTAAAGCTACATCGACCTAGGTATGGCAAGGAGATCGATAGAAAAGACCTGGCCTCATTGATCAGCTGGTTGAAATTCATTTTCTTGTAATTCATAAGTTCATCCTTCACTACAAAACCATCCCTCAGATTTGCATACAATGTCAAGCACATGCCTCCACTCATCTTGTTGCTTCTTTTTGTTTTGGGTGTTGTAGCCTTATCTTTCATATTGGTTCCCTTATTATCAAAGAAGCCCATGAACTTTTGCTGTGTGATTCATCTTTCCACTGCCATCTGCCACCCTTGCATCCTCACGCACCTACATCCTCCACTTCCTCTCCAGTGCTGCAATACCTATTAATTTATTTGATTTTTTCTTGGTGTAGTGCACTATGTTCAATGATGTATGGTGTGAGGGCCAGCATTTTCAAACACAACGGATTGATGATAAGAGAAATGCACAAGATTGCGGCGTCATTGCTAGCTTTGAGGGAGCCGATGGAGCCATGGATGATTATTGTGGCATAATCCAAGATATTATTAAGCCTGACTTTCGACGCCTATTTGTGTATGTTTTGGATGTAAACTAGTTTAAGGACGTGGTAGAAAGAGGCCCTAATGCAACAATCAAACACCGTGCAAGTGGCTTTGTAACTATTGACTGCACAAAGTTTTGGCAAAGCAGGAAGGACACACTAGTATTACCGCAACAAAGTGAACCGGAACTGTGCACACATATAAAAATATTCGCTTTTGAATATTTGATACCTTCGATGCAAGGAAAATGACATGATTGTATTTGTGTTTGAATTAGGTTGTCTATCAACCAATGGTGGATAATAATAGATGGTGGAATGTCATACCTATTATGCCACGTTCCAAAGTGATGTATAGTACATTTACTAATATGGAGCATATGGAGGATGATCATCGCCATGGAGGTGATGATGACCATCATACGAGAGAGGAGGATGATCATGAGATAGGAGATACAGATATTGAGGCCATTACCCATGAGGACGAGCCTACCATTGGTGATGTTGATTTTGATGAGCACATGAGTAGCACAAGTAGTAGTGGGTTGAATGTATTTGTAGATCTAAACACTTGTTTGGATTTTGAAGTAGATAGTTTGGCAAGGGTTGATCTCATTGAGGATGAGATTGAACCATAGCCCATCATTGATATTGGCCCATCATTGAGGATGAGATTGAACCGTAGCCTGAACCATAGCCCATCATTGATATTGGCAAAACTATTTTACATATTGTCTCATTCTTCTAACTTCACTTAATTCTTGTATATGTGGGCTTGCAAAAAAGCATTGATGTTTTTTTTAAAATTATGTGCTTTGGTAATCATGGGCAATGTTTGGAAAGTAGTGATGTACACCAAAATCTCACTTTTTGTATTCTCTGTTTTATGTCTAATTCTCACTATAGATGTGCTAATAGACATGCTAATACATGCACAAATAGTGTTGGGGAATTGAAGGGAAAGCATGAAGTGAACACAAAATGATAATTCTTGCTTATGGAATGAAGAAAGGTGAGGTCCTTATGTAGGCACCTCTTTCATGATCATTGACATCATGGATGACGTTTGATCTCCACAATCATCTCCTCAATCAGTTCCTAGATTCTCTCAATCATCCTATGTGGCATCTACCACCACCTAACAGTGCTTATGGGCACCTAATTGTGCCTCTAGCACACACACATAGAAACCAAGGTGTGCCTGGGGCATACACCTTGAGATATCCCCATCATACCCCCCCTCAAGGGAATTCCTCAGGCTATGTCAAGGATACATCTAGCCTCATAGTTTCTCATGCCATCTCATGGTGGTCAAGGATAAATCAATGGCTAGGTTCTCATGCTAGCAAGGGGTTCCCAAGGTGTACATGCACACAATGTCTGCAGGAGGTACCATGGAGCAAAACACATACACATGGCCTACATCATATGATGACCAGAGGTGTATACAAAACACACAATAGTTTATTTCATTCATTTTGGAGGACTATCTAAGCTAAGTACCTTGACTCAACATAAAAAAAGAGAGATCTGGAGCATATATGGAGATGGTTCAAAAAGCATAATCTTCATAGGATGCCTCATCTTGTGGAGGCACATCAACTAAAAGTAGATTGGCAGTCTCTGGTTTTGTAGTTGCTTCCTTTTTGGCCTTACAATACTTTTCATGGTGATTGCTTTTGCCACAATGTTTGCAAGGATTGATCTTGAAGCAATCTTTTGAGAGGTGATTAGTCTTCCCACAATGTTTGCAAGGTGAAAACTTGCCCTTCTGGATTTTTATGGCATAGGTTGTGTCATTGCCTCTCCGAAGTTCCATGTGCCTTTCTTCTTCTTGAAGAGCAGTAATAAGACCTTCAAGAGTAGGATTAGGAAGATTTTTCAAAGTGGTAACAACATGATCATAATCTTCAAGCATACTTTTGAGCAACACTGCCATTGCATCATCTATAGTGATTGGAGAGTTGATAGAAGCAAGTTGAGTCATGAGACTCCACATATGATTGACATGGGCAGCCAAAGGAGTGCCACTAGCCATCTTCAATTCAAAGAAAGCAAATTTAAGTGACAATTTTGAGATGTGAGAGCTAGCACCAAAAACAATATCAAGCTTCTGCCAAGCTTCAAAAGGAGACTCCAAATCAAAAATGTGATGAATATAGTCATCTCCTAAGGCAAGAGCAATGATGCCATAGGCTTTCTCCTCTCTAGTAGGATCTCTTGCCGAGTGTGTTGGAGCTAAGGATTCTCCAGCATTAGAGGATGTTGAAGAAGAAGTTGAAGCAGGTTTGACAAGCCCCCACAGGTTTTCCCTCATTAATGCAAACTTAACCTTCATCTGCCATGTGTGAAAGCCTTTACCATTGAACTTATCCATATTCAAGAAGGTAGCCATGAGAGGGTCTAACCCAGAATGGGCAATGTCTACTCTCTTACAAGGCTAGAAAGAGTTGAAGGGCTTCAAAGTACAAGCATTTAGAGTAGCAAATTGTAGCCAAATTCCATACTACAAATCGATGATGCTTTCACTTGGATGCTTTATAGAGGTGACTAAATGAAAGTATTCCAATCAAATCCAGGTATAGCAACTTGAAACAAAGCTGTAGCCATAGTTGTACTGATGCTATTTATCACTCTAAAACATCAAAAATGCTAAAGTAGCATCTAATGTAGCATCAAACTCACAACCTTTTCAAAACTGTCCAAAATAGAGGCCTGAACTTGGAGGGCTTGTATCTCACTCTTCAAAGCAAAGAAAAAATGGCTTTCTAGGTAGAAAAAAAGGTCATATATCACAAAAGAGCCTCTGAGGAGGAGAGGCGCAATTCCATGTCATGTCGCCATAGCTAGCTGCTTGAAAGTCGACTGGTTTTTCCTTGTTTTCTCCTTGAATATCCACCCATTTCTACTCAAATTTCAACACAAGATGGCCCAAGGATGGAGAAACTTCCCCTAAAAGGAATTAAAGAAAGGGGGAGCAGACAGAGAAAATGAAGAAGATAGTTTCGAAAATCTTCATGAAATGGCGATCAGCAGCGTAGTTGTTTCTTCAATTCCTTGCACGTGAAAGTTTGCCCATTTGAGAGGTATCTCCAGCTCATAGGATTTGGAGAATTGTGGAGAAACGAGGGAGAACAAGCTCTAGCAAGTTTTGGAAAGAAATGGTGAAGATGAAGAAGAAGAAGAAGATGGAGAAGAAGAAGATGATTTGGCACAAATGGGCCCAAGGAGGATCATAGTGCTCTGATACCACGTTGGGGAATTGAAGGGAAAGCATGAAGTGAACACAAAATGAGAATTCTTGATTATGGAATGAAGAAAGGTGAGGTCCTTATGTAGGCACCTCTTACATGATCATTGACATCACTGATGACCTCTGATCTCCACAATCATCTCCTCAATCAACTCCTAGATTCTCTCAATCATCTTATGTGGCATCTACCACCACCTAACAATGCTTATGGGCACCTAACTATGCCTCTAGCACACACACATAGAAACCAAGGTGTGCCTGGGGCATACACCTTGAGATATCCCGTCAAATAGATGTACTGATAGACGTAGTGTTAGACGGCCCGTATTTTCTCAGTGTAGATGTGCTAATAGACATGTCAATACACACACAAATAGATGAGCTGTTAGATGCACTATTAGACACGCTCGTAATTTCTCTATTCAAGCAATGCCTATAGACGCGCCCGCTATTTTGCACGTCTATCAAGCATGTCTATAGTTGCTTTGTGTTGTTGTGTTTTTGAAGATAGAGATGTGGATATGGAGATGCCACTACCAATGCCGGATCCAATTGATCTAGATGAATCTAGCGAAGAAGATGAAGATCACAATATGAGCCAAGAGGAAGATGTGCATAATGACATCGCATGGGAGGAAGATGGAGATCACATATTGAGGAAGAAGACAACGATCATCAAGAATCACCACACTTTATTGAAGAATATGATCAAATACTTTTAGGTGAACAGGGATTAGATTGAGGAGACAAGCATAAGCCTACAAATAGGGAGAAAGCATAAGCCTACAAACAAGGAGAAAGAGGAGGAAGAGAAATACCAAAAAGAGAAGAGGTGAGTCTTCTTTCTTTCACCAAATAGCGTTTTTTGTCCTTAACCTCTAAAAATCAAGCATGAAAATTAGTACATAGCCTTAACAATACAAAGAGAAACATGATTCAACACTCACTAAACAAAATCTCACAAAAAATGAACCTACATTGCTTAAACAAAATCTCACAAAAAATGAACCTACAAGCAAAGAGGGAGAAGGGTGGAGACGGAGCACAAGTGTTGGGAGAGGGGCTGGGTAGGGGTGAGGAGTGGGGAATAGAGAGGAGGAAAGTGAGGTCATCGAATATAAGGTGGGAGGAGAGATTTTTGCTTCTCTCGCAATAGAAATGTGAAAGACGGCATCGTGCGGGGTTTTGGGTTTAAGCCCCCAGCATCACTATATAGCGACACTGGTCAATCACTATATAGCGACGTTTATATCCAAAAAGAGTCGCTATATAGTGATGGAACAGGATAAAGCGTCGCTATGTAGTGATGGTTCAGGGCACTTATGGTCAAAAGAGAGAAAAGGAGCTCATGGGTGGCTATTTTGCAGATCTTAATAGATTTCCTTGTAGCTCATGTTGTGATTTTAAAAGTGTGCAGATGGAAGGGATGAGTGGAAGCTCGTCAGATGATGCACCAATGCCCGGGAGTGCAGAGTGTCTTACAAAGAGGTTGTATTATCATTACACTCATTGCAAGCAAGAAGTACGACATCAATGTCATATTGTCATGCGCCACTTGCAGATGTATGGGGAGGAGCCCGAACCAGTACCCACCATTGGTGTTGCACGTGGTGATGGATCATCAGTAAGTCAATGCTATGTGAGGCTGTGATTAATATTAGATATCATTATGACATGAAACCTTGAGACAAGATGAGGAGGGTGGCAAGGGTGTGCACATACCTTCAAACTTTGAGCAAGACTATAGTCTCCCGGATGATGACAAGGGTATGGTGGACATGATGGATTCTATTTTTAGGGGCACTACATCACATGTACACGTTAGAGTTTGAGGTCAATATGCAAGAGTTGCAATCAACACAGTTGTATAAGGGTGCTAGGATGTCTAAACTACGGGCTTGTCTCTCAATCTTGAATCTACAAGCAAAGTATGGGTGGTCAGATACAAGTGTCTCGGCCTTAATGAGGTTAGCTCCCACATTAATTTGACTCATTATTGGGATATTTTTTGTTTTGAGAATCATCATGTGTGTCTGTTTTGAGAATCATCATGTATGTTTTGAGAATCATCCTCTCTTTTCTTCTCTCTTTCCTTCTCTCTTTTTCCCCACATGGAGCTTCAGTAGCCTACCATTGAGCAAACAGATACAGACTTTTGTCACTCTAATTCAAAGAATGTAGGAGTCTGTAAATGTTTGCTCAATGTCAGGCTGTAGGATTCTAAGCTTGCTCAATGTCTTATAGGTATTCTAAGCTATAGGATTAGTGACATGACTTCTTTGTTGCTTTGAAAGAGAAGAAAAGAGAAAGAAAAGGGAAAAGATAGGTGAGAATCATCATTATTCGAAGCCTATGTATATTTGAATTGTGATAGGTTGCTCCAAATGTTGTCTGCACCAAATACCATGCCCGCATCAAGAGATGAAGTGAAGAAGATGCTAACAATGGTGGGTATGGATTATGATACCATCCATGCTTGCTGTAATGACTGTATTCTCTTTCGTCTGAGCATGGAGATTTGGCTAGTTTTCCAAAGTGTGTGGAACAATGATATAGAGATGACTTGCAGGGTGAGCAGATACCGGTAAAGGTCTTGAGACACTTTCCCATCATTGAAAGAATACAGCACATAGTCCTATGCAAATCCGTAGCGGAGTTGATGACTTGGCATGCATCTCATCAGTCCACTGATGACACATTGAGGATTCCCGTAGATTGTGCAGCTTGGAAGCACATAGACAATCAATGGCCGGACTTTGCAAGGGAGCCATGCAACTTACATCTTGGGCTCGCCATGGACGACATGAATCCTTTCGGGTTATGGTTGACATCTTGGTCGACATGGCCCATAGTCTTGGCGAATTACAATATTCCACCATGGCTAACAATAAAGAAGGGACACCTCATGCTTGCACTACTTGTGCTACGAAAGTACAAGGCCTAAAATATGGACTTGTACATTGCACCTTTGATAAAGGAGTTACAGATCTTATGGAAAGGAGTGTGGGTCTTTGATATTTCTTGAGCTCCTAGACATACCAATGATGTTTTGGTAAGCGGTATCTTGATGTGGACCATGCATGACTACCTAGGATATAGAGAGTGCACAGGTACGTGGTTGTGTCTTTATATGTATAATATAGGATTATGCTTTTATGACTCTCTTTCACACACATGTCTTATACTAACACATTCATGCACGCATGCACGACTTGTTATAAGTGGGTACCATGCTTGTCCTATTTGCGGACCGGGTTTGAAATCGCTTCCATGATACTCCAAACATATGAGGAAAAATGTTTATGAAGGTCATGCTCGATACCTTCCGCTCGACCATCTCACACGTGGAGGTCAGCTTGATCCACCACCACCATATTTGAAGGCAAATGACTAGATTCAAGCTTGGAGGGTGAATGGAGAGGAACCTCCTCGTGGTATGAAGAGGCTATCGATCTTTCACGAGCTTCATTATTGGGGTCAGTTACAAATCAATCATCTCTTGGATACCATGCGTATCTTCAAGAATGTGGGGGCTACTATTTGGGCACACTTGGTTGGTTCCAAAGACTCGAGAGAAATGCGAGAAGACTTGCATGCTATGAATAGGATGTTTCGTTTGTGGCCCCAAGTGCATGCTTCGGGAAAAGTTATCCTCCCAAAAGCAACATGGATCCTCTCCACGAGAGAGGAGGCAGCAGTCAAGGCAAACATTACCTCTTTTCAAACACCTGCAGGGTACATGCGTTGCTTGAAAGGAGCATTTTCAAAGGACAATAAGCTTAGTGGGCTCAAGTCCCATGATTGGCACAAGGTCTTCCAGGTATTCTAAGCTATAGGATTAGTGTACCGATAATCATGATGCATTACTGTAATTATGATTATGTTATATTATGGAGAGGGGTTCTTTGTTGATTTGATAGTTCATCCTCCCAATTACAATAAAAGGGTGCTTACAAGAAGATGTTAGAAATGCTATATTCAAGATCAGTAGTATTGTGAGGTATGCTTACTATCAAATCGCATTGATTGCATTTTCTTCAATTTAATCTGAATAATCTGTAGACTCATTATGAATATGTCTTACATGGGCACGTGAAATAGGTGGATATCTCAAAAAGAGGTCTCTATATCGAGCATCGAGAAGGCTAGGGTGGAATCCATCAAAGCTGTATGCTTGCTTGAGAAGCACTTTCCCTTGAGCATTATGACAACTCAAGTGCACCTACTTGTGCACATAGTTGATGAGGTGGCCATTGCAAGTACCATTCATAGTCAGTGGATGTTTTTTCTCGAGTGGTTTATGAAAACTTTGAAGGGATTTGTAAGACAAAGGGCAAGACCAGAAGCAAGCATGGCAGAGGGATGGCTTGTGCAAGAGTCATTAGTGTATATCATGGAGTTTCTTGCATCCACGGATCCCGATATGCCGCAAGCTTAGCATAACAAGGATGATGATCGCATCATTGGCGAGGTTCCTCAAGGAAAAGGGATTGAAAGAAAGATGAGTGAAGAGAAAATGGAGAAATTCAATAAGTTTTGTATCCTCAATAGCAAGGAGATGCAGAAGTGGATTGAGAGATATGAAGCAGCCAAAGCAGAAAGAATAAATGCAAGGACGAGATTCAAAGTAATGTACAGGTGATCGCAACCATATCCATGGGATCTCGCCCTTCTCCCCACTCACATGTCACTTGATTGGCTACAACTGTCTCTACATAAAGCCAAATGCGATGGAGAGACAATAAACGAGCGCGAGTGAGAGTTATCATTTGCATGTATGATGCATGTAAGTTTCTTACCTCTTAATGTAATTAAGTGATTATTTGTGGCAATATACGCTATAAAATAGATGCATCTTCATTGTTTTAATGATGCTCTTTTGCAGTACAAAAAGTACAGTGCATTATGATCATATGGACAACATTTTCACGTGGAACGCATCGATTCAAAGAGACTCATGTATGATTGTGGAGTCATGGCTAACTTCACACAAGATAGCCAAGCAAGTGCTTCAGATACCAATCTTCTCTCCTCACAGTTGGATTATTGTGGAACCATACGCGAAATCTATGAAATTGATTTCAGACGATTTAGTGTTTTCATTTTTTATGTAAAATGGTTTAGAACTATTTACAATGATCCCCATGCGATAGTGAGAGAAGACATTAGCAGTTTCTTTGCAATAGACTCCACCAAACTTTGGACCAATAAAAGTGATACTTTTGTTCTTCCCGAGCATTGTGAGCAGGTGCATACCAATGATTTGATTAATCGAAGCTTTTATTTTTAAAGATCCATTGGATACATGTACTTAAGCATAATTTCATATATATAATTGATGGCATTTGGCACCCATCTTCAATATAGGTGGTTTTTCATCTGGATCATTCTGATCTAAGATGGTGGTACATGATCCAAGTTGCACCACGAAGTAAGCAAATTTTTGAAGATAGAGATGTGGATATGGAGATGCCACTACCAATGCCAGATCCAATTGATCCAGATGGATCTAGCGAAGAAGATGAAGATCACAATAGGAGCCAAGAGGAAGATGCACATAATGACATCATACGGGAGGAAGATGGCGATCACGATATTGAGGAAGAAGATGACGATCATCAAGAATCACCACACTTTATTGAAGAAGATGATCAAGTACTCTTAGGTGAACATACGATGCTAGAGTACGATGATGATATAGGAGATCAACTCGGTATAGAGTTAGAGATAGACTTGTTTGGTGTGTTAGACTTGGAAGTTGTTGATGTAAATGTCTTCATTGACTTTTTTTATCTCAAACTTTGACATGAATATATGAGCTTCAAAGGCTTGATGTACATGCTCTTGTACTTTTATTCTCTCAAAGGATCAAACATGTATGAAAAGGAAAAAAAAATTATCATTGGGAAAAACTCTCTTTTAAGGTTGGTATGGGAAAAAACACTCTTTGTAAAACTCGCTATAGGAAACTGTCTCAGTGTCACTATATAGTGACCATTCACAAGTCTAATAAATGTCGCTATATAACGACCATTTACAAGTCTAATAAGTGTCAATATTTAGTAACGCTCTTTAAACATCGCTATATAGCAACGTTTGCCTAAAGTCACTATATAGCGACTCTTAATGAATCCCTCTTTGGTTACTGACGATGATTAGCACCCCGTGCATGCTAAACATCAGTGCTTAAGCGTCGAAATAGGGCTCGTGTGTAGTAGTGATGGGCTGAACACATTAAGTGTTTGCAAAAAGAATAAATAGGAGAGGACTCATCTACAACCACCTTCTGAGGATGATGAAAATGACAGCTTGGAAATTGACACACTAATACATGGGATTTACACTAGCCAGCAACTCATTGACTTCGAAGACAAAACAATAATCATTGCACCCTCTAAAATCTTTTCACCTTTAAGCATCTTCAAATACAAATATTGCAAAGAGCTAGCATTCCCTAACCTCTTCTATAGCTATGCATGTACAATATTCCTGATCAGACTTTCTACCAAGAGATTGTATAGTGGGAACTCACGAAAATTGATTGATGTTTCACATTCTCCATAGAAAACCTTTTTTCTAAATCTATGAAAGTATTGGCTCACCAAGTTTTGTCCTCGACTTGGGTGCTCATGCATAAAGCACAGTTGCGAGGCCATACATTAACAGCAAAAGATGCACTAGAGAACACAGATGTGGAGCATCTTCTCCATCCCAATATTGGTTATTGTTACTTTTCTTCCATGCCAGCATATTCATCAAAATACAAGGTGAAATTGCAAACAAATCTATTTGCCATGGTAAGACAACTAGGTCCCCCAGCTTCTTTGTCACTTTCTCAGGTGGAGATCAAAGACTATGGGAACCTTTGCTCCAATGATTGCAAACTCTTTGTACAAGATCAACAGACGATGCACACAATCCTCCTTTAATGCAAATACGAAACTTGATTTGAAAAGACCCTATAACGTCTACTCAATATTATGTCCACGGATTCCAAGATATTAAATGATTGCTAAAACAAGATTGATCTATCATAGGAAAGGTGATGCACTTCTTCTTTGTTATTGAATTTCAAAACCATGGTAGCCAACATGACCATGTATTTCTTTGGATACAAGACGCACCTACATATTCTATTTCAACAAATGCAGATATAGAAGAATTCATCAACAAATACATATGCTTTGACTTATCAAAGCTTGCCTTACCTAATCTAGGAATCCAATCCCATAAGCACCGAAAGAATTGCAAACGAAGAGGTTAAAAATGCCATTTTGGATTTCCTCATCGACCCATGCATGGAACCAAGCTATTAACTCCAGTAAATAAAGAAGACATCATATGTACTTCAAAATAGCAAATGAAACGTATAACCACGCTTTTGGAGAACCCATCAATACATCAACAAAAATTTGATTAGTACCTCGAACAACTTCAGATGAATGAGGAAGAATACCTTCTAATACTATGCCCAAACATTATTAGCCAACCTACAAAGTTTCTAAAGTGCAACCTAAAGGATTTCTTCACTAGCAACTTTAACCCAACAATAATCAAGTTATGGGGAGCTAATACTGACCTTCAATTCATTCTAAATCCACATGGAGCAACATCATACTACACTTCATACATGACCAAAGGAGACAAAGAGGCAATTGAGGCTGCTTGAAAAGCATTTATAGAGTGCATGGAATCATGTGCACCTCCTAACAAGCGTGTACATAAGGTTGGGAATGCAATACCAGACACACAACATATTAGTGCTCAGCAAGCTATGTAGTTATGCTTGTCCTTGCCTCTAGCTGCTTCTAGCACAAGACAATTCTCCTACATTAACACCAACCCTATAGATGAGAGATCCTTCCTATTGAAATGAAAGACAAGACTTAGAGAAATTGGACCTTGAGAGTAATCACATCTTCTTTGCATACATGGTCGTTAATTACTTACTATGAAATGCAACCATGTATGATGTTTGCTTGGAGTCATTCATTAGTGATTACGGAGGAAGAAAAAATGCCACTAAGAAACACAAACACGAGAAAATTATATGTTTTAACAACTACAACAATGACAAGATGCAAAAAAACATTACAAAGAATTTTGTCTACTGTACTTGCCCTTCACAAAGAAAGAGAATTCCCTAAGTACAAACATCCCCACATGCAAAGACCTCTATGAAAATAACAAGGAAGATATAGAAAACAAGTGAATACCATTGAAGGCAACATCTTCAAATTCTATTATCACAAGTTCAACATTGTCTCAAAACTACACACACCTAGCACAAAAGCACCTTAATTTGACTTGCAAGTTGATCTTACTACAATGCAAAAGCAAAAGCAATTCATTGACAATGTACTTTTCACAAACAAAGCAAAACCAAATGACAAATACTACTCCACAATTTGAAGGTTGAATTCTAATTAACAAGCAATAGTACATGACATTTTTCTCAAGAAACGGTTAAGGCCAACAATACTCTTGCACATTTTTCTAATTGTGGTTAATGCAAGAATAGGGAAGACATTCACTTTGCTTGTGCTAGAAATTACAATCACCATAACTGTCACACACTGTTCTTTCACAATCACGATCAAAATTGTAGCAAGATAATAATCACGAATGAACAAGAAGAGAGATTCCAGTATGAATCAAACTGATGAGTCTTTACAACAATTTTGGAGAAGAATCACTTTGTGAAGGAGCTCGATACCACCCGTCCACCCTCGAGCTACCTCACTCTCACTCTCACTCGCATGAAGATGTTCAAATCAGATGATCAAATGATCAAATCTCAATCACACTCTCACTCTCACTCTCAAAATATCTTGATCTTATCTTCTTCTTTGCGCTACCTCGATTCGCTTGCGCTAATTGTCACTTTCGCAGCACCTCGATAGTCGTCCCTTCTCTTTGCTCGAGTAACCTCGAGATGCATGCCTTCTCTTCTCTTTCACTTAGCCTCGATATGCGTGCGTTGGATTGTGTGTTCTCCTTCTCACGATCTCCTCTTCTTTTATAGCCTTTCATGACTCCAAAAAAAGACGGCCAAAAGCCCCCAAAATCGGCCAAAAACAGCTTTTCTCGAAAAGCGTGCATGTGCTTTTCACCTTCTTTTAGCGTGCGCTTTTGATAGCAAATGCGTACGAAATCTCAATATCTCTTTTTTTTTTTTTTAAGGCATGAAAAGGGCCCTATTCGGAGCATCACCATGCCTGCCTCGTAGATCCAATGGACAAGCTCAATAGCTCATCTCGAAGATCGGACCCTCTTCTTTCCCTTTGCATTTGACCTTTCATGGCTAACTCTTCCATCTCGACCTCTGTCTAATGCCTGCAATTCTTGACACGGAAATCTAGATGCACTTTTAGATCAAAACCACTTTGTTAGCAACTTTTGACCTCCATACAGGCATGCAAATGAGTGAACCACAAATTTTTCACTAGGACAAAGTTTTTCTACTTAACAAGATCTAAAACTCTCTCATACAGAGTTTCTTCAAATTATTTCTCTAATGAACTCAAAATCAAGCCGCAAAATCCAGCCGACAGCATAATGGACAAAAAAATTCTTCAACCAACACCAAACTTTCCCAAAACCTTCAAGACATCAAAACCATCCTTTTTGAACACTATCTGTGATATATATTCCAAAATATTTCGTATACAAAATTGGAGCGTCACAATAACACAACAAATGTTACTTTTCCAAGAATTCTTATCCAATGTAGGAGGAACAACCTGTTGAGATATCAAGCTCCACTCGCGATATGCCAGGGTGACCGTTGTGCATTTATGTCACCGACTTGTTAGCTACAGATGCGGTTGGTACACCGCCCATGAATAATAGCTGGATGATAGCTATCCTTATCTACTCTAGTTCGTGGCTCAGTTAGTATGCCACCTTCGTTAGTTGAGTTTGGTTTGAGACCCACATATAGGGTTCTTCTATTTCTTTGTACTAGAGTTCTTTTGGCTTTCACAACTAAGAAGAGGAAAACTGTTTTCAGCCTCCACGTGTGTGTATTCCCCCATTGTGTATGTGAGAAAGCCACAAGTGAGACTCCTTCCCTCTCTCCCACTATCTTTACATGGTATCAAAGCCTTGTTCATGGTAAGGAGCTCAAGAAAGCAAACCAAGTTCGCGGTGTCCTGGTAAGAGGACCAGTGTTGCTTTCCTTTTTCGAGTTTGGGAGCAAATCTCTGCACGTAGCACAGCCAGAAGTGCAAGAGTGCACTATCTCAGATTGAGACGCCCTTCATGGTGTGGCAAGAGGGCAATATATGCTGCGGGATAGGGCAAATCCCTAGGTGACTTTATTTTTTTGATTCGAGGCCATTTCAAGGCCCGTTTTGAAGGCAGAAGTTCTTCGCAAGCACTCAAAAAAGGGCCCTATTTTTGCTGTGCGACCACTGCTCTGCTGGTCTGTGAAAAGTTGCCACAAAAATTGCATCGTATGCCTGTGTGCAGAGATATTGGGAGTTGCAGAATCATGCTTGTTGCCTGTTGATGCAAAATTGTCACTAGGAAGTGACTGTGTGATCAAATACCACTTTCGTCAGTTTTGTAGATCTGCCCGTGTGAGGCAAAAGCTGTGTTTTTTGTAGTGACAGAATATTTTGTAGTGTTCTGTAATGGCGTCTGATTCTCTTTCATAGATTGTCACTAAAAAGCTTGACAAGAACAACTTCCAGGCATGGAAGTTTAGAATGACGAATTTCCTTATGGGAAAAGGCTATTGGGAGTTCATTATAGGAAATGAAGAAGAACCAGTTCTTCCTAATGTTCCCAATCAATACGAAATGCAGGCATTTAAAGGATGGCATGAGAGAGCCAGAAAAGTTATGTACTGGCTATCTATCTGTATTTCGGATTCTATGATTGTGAGATACTTTGGCAAAAATGTACAGCACAAATATGCATTAAGCCAGGAAAATGCAGGTCAAACAAGAGTTGCACAATGTGCAGAGAGAAAATATGAGCATCAATGACTACCACATGAAGGTGAAGAAAATTGCAGATGTACTTGCTTCCATTGGGTCGCCAGTGGAAGATGATGATCTCGTTTCTGTGACCTTGAATGGTCTAGGAAAGGATTATGCACAGTTCTGGACATCCATTGCCGTCCATGAAAATTTTCCTGATTTTGAAGAGTTGTTTGCTCTTCTAATTTTTGAAGAGCAGAGAAATGGGGGTGCATCTTCTTCAGGAGGAACTTCAAAAGAAACTGTCTTCTACTCAAATGCTGGAAGAGGTAGAGGTAGAGGTAGAGGAGGCCGATCTGCAGGCCGTGGTAGAAATCAGAATATGCAGCAAACTCAAGAAAACCAGTCCTATGGAGGAGGACGTGGTAACTCTAGAGGCAAGGGGAGCCAAAGAGGCCGTGGTGGATGGCAGAGAGGCCAAAATGCAAACAACAATATTGAATGCTACTAATGTGGTAAAATGGGTCATATGGCTAAGGACTGCTACAAAAAGTAGAATGACATTATGAATGGAAAATTGTAGCAAGGCAATTATGCATCTTCTAGTAGACAGGGTGATGACAGAAATGAGCATCTATCTATGGTGCAGCACATGACCAATTCTATGACAAGTGCAGAAGAACGAAATGATGTGTGGTGTGTTGACTCAGGTGCATCAAACCACATGACAGGTCATGTAGAATGGATGCAGGTGCAAGGAAAATGGAAAAACCAAGATTTGTGGAGACTAGTGATGATACTGCACATCCTATTGTGTAGATTAGTAAAATTCCTTTGTCTATGCAGGATGGGAAAAAGAAATACTTGTCTGATGTATTTCATGTCCCGAACATCACCAAGAACTTGGATTCTATTGGTCAAATGGTTGAGCAGGGCTTGCAGGTCAGATTTAATCCTCATGGATGCTTTGTTGAGGATATGAAAAATAAGGGTCGCTTGATAGCAAAAGCAAAGAAGAAAGGCAGGATGTTTACGTTGGATGCAGACATGCCTGAATTGAGTGCAGCAATGTTTGCACATGGGACCGATGTAGTTGCAGATATTGATATCTAGCATAAATGCATTGGTCATGTTAATATACAGCAACTTAAATCAATGCAAGCCCAAAATATTGTTGCAGGATTGCCAAAATGCAAGGTTGTAGAAATGCATAAGGTTTGTGAAGCCTGTCAATTTGGAAAACAGGCAAGGAAACCATTTCCTAGGCATTTTAAGAGAGTAAAACGCCATTGGAATTAATCCACTCTGATGTGTGGACTACTAAAGCTGCATCTATTGGAGGCTATCACTATTTTGTCACTTTTATTAATGACTTCAGCAGAAAAGTTTAGGTGTATTTTATGAAAAAGAAAAGTGAAGTGTTTGGGCACTTCAAAGCTCTTAAAGCTATGGTTGAAAAAGAAACAGGCCTGCAAATAAAATGCCTAAGGTCAGATGGAGGGGGAGAGTATCTCTCAAATGAGTTTGCAAGGTTCCTGCAGGAGCATGGCATAAAGCAGCAATATTCATGCAGTCATACCCCACAGCAAACTGGACTTGCAGAAAGGAAAAACAGGCATATTGGAGAGGTATCTCGGGCCATGCTAAATGAAAAAGATCTACCAGATTATTATTGGGCTGAAGCAGTTACTACAGTAGTTTACATAACGAACACGACTCCCACTACAGCAATACATGGCATGACGCCAGAGGAGATGTATACTGGTAGGAAACCAGACATTTCTCATTTGAAAATTTTTGGTTGCATTGCCTATGTTCATGTGCCAGATGAGTTGAGGTCCAAGTTGGATCCAAAAGCTGAGAAGTGCATATTTATTAGTTATTCTCTGCAGCAGAAAGGGTATAGATGCTATAACCCTTCTACTCGTAAGTTTACAGTGAGCAGAGATGTTGTTTTTTATGAGATGAATAGCTGGTATAAACCGGTAAATGTGATGATTGATGTAGATGCACAAAATGGTAATGCTGCACAGACTTCACAGTAGCAATCACAAAAGATCAGTGGACCTGAAGTGTCCTCTAGTAGTGGTTCATATACTTCGCCATGGACAGGCACATTGAGATCAAGAGAATCTCCTCAAAGCAATGCAGATAGTGGTACATAGGTATCATGAAAAGGAAAAGAGAAGGTAGATCAGCCCATGTTTGATGTGAATGCAGGTCACTCTTATGTGGATGGTGAATCTAGTGACTCCAAACAGAGCATTGATGATGAGTTGGGTATTCCTTCTGTTGTTACACTTGAAGTAAGGAAGACCAGGGATGTTTTGAGAGCACCTGGAAGTGAGCCTATTTTGCGCAGGTCTACCAGAGCTAGGTATCCTGTGGATAGGCTGAAATATGATGGATTTACAACCATTCACTATGCCTATATGGTCAAAGTGATATAGGAACCAGAACCCACTTCTTTTGAGCAAGCCATGGGAAATGAAAAATGGGAGAAAGCCATGGATGAAGAAATGGATGCCTTGGAAGCAAATGCTACATGGGAATTGGTGCCTTTGCCTAAAGACAAGAATGCAATTGGCTGTAAGTGGGTTTATAAGATCAAGCACAATGCAAATGGTTCTGTGAATAGATACAAGGCAAGATTAGTTATCAAGGGGTATGCACAGACATATGGCATTGATTATGAAGAAACATTCAACCCGGTTGCAAGGATGGCAACTGTAAGAGTAGTCATTGCTATGGCTGCATCAAAGGGATGGTCTTTACATCAGATGGATGTAAAGAATGCCTTCTTGCATGATGGTGATTTGCAAGAAGAGGTCTTTATGGAGCAGCCACCAGGTTATATTCATGCTATTCATCCTGAGTTTGTTTGCAGGTTGAAGAAAGCCTTGTATGGCTTGAAGCAAGCACCTAGAGCATGGTCTGACAAGATAGGACAGTATATTGTCACTATTGGCTTTCAAATTTCCAAGGCAGATTTCTCACTCTATGTGAGAAAAACAGAGAAAGGTATTATGCTGCTTGTCATTTATGTTGATGATTTGATCATCACAAGTGATAGTGATGAAGATACCAGTACTTCTGATAGAAGATCTACCAGTGGATATGTGTTCTCTTTTGGGAGTGCTACAATCACCTGGAGCAGTAAGAAACAGCCTACAGTTGTTTTGTCGAGCATAGAGGCTGAGTACAGGGGTGCAGCAATGGCTGCATGTGAGGTAGCTTGGTTGCATAAGCTACTTTATGATATGCATCAGATGGGCCAGTTGTCATTTATTGTGACAACATGAGCAGTATACACTTGGCAAATAACCCAGTCTATCATGCTAGAACAAAGCACATTGAGGTGAATTATCACTATGTGCGGGAGAAGGTTTTACTAGGTCTTATTGATCTAGTTTATGTCAGCATAGAGGATCAGGTAGCTGACATATTCACGAAGGCATTGGGTGCAGAGAAGCTGCACAAGTGCAAAGACCTGCTTGGTGTGCAAGAATTGGGATTGAGCTTGAGGGGGAGTGTTGAGATATCGAGCTCCACTCGCGATATGCCAGGGTGACCGTTGTGCATTTATATCACCGACTTGTTAGCTGCAGATGCGGTTGGTACACCACCCACGAATAATAGCTGGATGATAGCTATCCTTATCTACTCTAGTTCGTGGCTCAGTTAGTATGCCACCTTAGTTAGTTGAGTTTGGTTTGAGACCCACATATAGGGTTCTTCTATTTCTTTATACTAGAGTTCTTTTGGCTTTCACAACTAAGAAGAGGAAAACTGTTTTGAGACTGTTTTTAGCCTCCACCTGTGTGTGTATTCCCCCATTGTGTATGTGAGAAAGCCGCAGTGAGACTCCTTCTATCTCTCCCACTATCTTCACAAAACCATGCATTCTGCATTCCACTTGCCACTCATACTTCCACATACAAAGCACTTTTATTTGAAACACTACAAACTCTTTAAACACTATATGCTTTGTGGAGACTTATGCCAAGAAAGTCCAAAAAATGATACTTGGATCTTCTCAAAAAAAGCTAAAGTTATATATGGTACCATCCATTTGGAAGGATCACATAATTTACTATGAGCTAAAACAAAGAATGTGCCAAAATGACAACAACTTCCTTAAAGTATTGATTTGCATATGAATAGGCACCCAAATGCATAGAGATTTGCAATACTTGAACACTATATACCATCGCATACAACAATCAAAACATGAAACTCCACACCTCTACTACACAAATGCAGTAAAAGATAAGCACAATGACAACGCCTTTCACATATTGAATACTGAACCACACTTCTTTAAAGCAAGAGACATTAGTAATAAGACTTGTAGTAAGATCAAAATCAACCTACCACTAGAGCCAAAAACTACAGAAGGCCTCCATGCACAGCTAAGACTCAAGGCTAGTATGATTGTAGAACTTTGCTCAAGAAATCTTGACATTACAGATGGCCTAGTGAATGGAGCAGATACAATTTTCATGAATTCTAACATGGAGAGCAAACCATTGATAGTATTGGTATGTTTCAACAATGCTACAATTGGCTCAAAAGCATGTAACATGAATTCAATGTTCTACATAGGCAGAACTCATCCTTCTTAGACACCAATCTTTTAAGTTACTCGTGAATTTCAAATAGAAAAAAATTTTCTAAATACAGTTTGTAGGCATCAATTTCCTATACAACCAATAGTTGCTCAAACAATTCATTGTTCACAAGGTCTTTCCATGGACATCTTAGCACTTGATCCTATCATGAGCCTAAAATCACATGGCCTTTCTTACACTGCACTCTCACATGTGAGAGATCCATCTAGCCTCTTCATGTTGCACACTTTAGAAATGAAACACACCAAAGTTGACACGACTATGCTACAAGACATTGAACACTTGAAAAGTGTTGGAACACTGAAAGGAAAGAGTAGAGTGGACACAAACTCAGAATACTTGCTTATGGAATGAAGAAAAGTGAGTCTTTAAGTAGGCACCTCATACAAGCTCACTGACATCATTGATGACCTCAGAGCTCCACAATCATCTCCTCAATCTGCTCCTAGATTCTCTCAATCATCCTATGTGGCTCTCCACCACCTAACTGTGCTTGTGGGCACCTAACTGTGCCTCTAGCACTCACACATAGAAACATAAGGTGTGCCTGAGGCATACACCTTGAGATATCCCAACAAACCCCCCCTCAAGGAAATGCCTCACGCTATGTCAAGGATACATCTAGTCTCATAGTGTCTCATGCCATCTCATGGTGGTCAAGGATAAATCTATGGCTAGGTTCTCATGCTAGCAAGGGTTCCCTTGGGTGTAAGGTAAACAAAAGGGATACAAAAAGACCTTCCAATGGTTATCTCCCCTGCATGTACATGCACACAATGTCTGCAGGAGGTACCATGGAACAAAACATAGACATGGCCTACATCATAAGGTGACCAGAGGTGTTTACAAAACACACAAAACACAATAGTTTATTTTCATTCATTTTGGAGGACTATCCAGGCTGAGTACCTCGACATAAAGAGAGATCTGGAGCATACATAGAGATGTGTTTAAAATGCATAATCTTCAAAGGATGCCCATTAACTATAAGTAGATTTGCATTTTCTGTCTTTGCTTTGGCTCTGCAAAACTTTTCATTATGGTTGTTCTTGCCACAGTGCTTGCATGGATTAACTTTGAAGCAGTCCTTTGAAAGGTGATTTGTCTTTCCACAGTGATTGCAAGGAGTATACTTGCCCTTCTGGACTTTTACAGCATAAGCAATGTCATTGCCTTTCCTGAGCTCCATATGCCTTTCTTCTTCTTGGAGAGCAGAGATAATGCCTTCAAGATTAGGATTAGGAAGATTTTTCAAAGTGCTAACAATGTGATCATAATCTTCAGGCATACTCTTAAGTAACACTGCCATAGCATCATCAGGAGTGATAGGAGAGTTGATAGAAGCTAATTGAGTCATAAGACTCCGCATATAGTTGACATGAGCTGCTAAAGTAGTATCACTTGCCATCTTTAATTCAAAGAAAGAGATTTTAAGTGATAGTTTAGAGATGTGAGAGCTTGCACCATAAATCATGTCTAGCTTCTGCCAAGCTTCCGAAGGAGACTCTAAGTCAAAGATATGGTGTATATAATCATCACCTAGAGCAAGAGCAATTATACCATATGCCTTTTCTTCTCTTGCTGGATCCCTTGCTGGTCGTGTCGGTGTTGAGGATTCTCCAGCATTGGAGGCTGTAGAAGAAGCGGTAGGAGTAGGTTTGACAAGTCCCCATAAGTTCTCCCTCATCAATGCAAATTTCACCTTCATTTGCCATGTATGGAAGCCCTTTCCATTGAACTTCTCAAGATTAAATATGGTAGCCATGAGAGGGTCTAACCCAAATATTGGGTACTGTCTATCTCTCTTACAAGGCAAAAATAACTGAAAGACTTCCAAAATATGAGCACTTGATGTAGCAAAGAGTAGTGACTAGATTTTAAACAATGATGCTTCTTCTTGCATGCTTCATAGAAGTGGGTGAAATAAACACTTTCCAATCAAAACCAGGTCTAGCAAGTCAAAACAAAACTGAAGCAACACTTGTACTGAAGTTATTGAAAACTTCAAAAGACCAGAAATGCTAGCATAGCATTTTATGTAGCATCATTTTCAAAAGCTTGTCAAAACTGTCAAAACTAGAGAGCTGAACTTGGAGGGCTTATAGCACACTCTTCAAAGCAAAAGAAAGGGGGCTTTCTGAGGCAAAAGAAAGCTGGTATACCATAGTAGAACCTCTGGGAAGAAGAGGCGAAAAAACGCGTCAGGTCGCCTTCTCCTTCTTCAACAAAGTCAACTGGTTTTTCTCTGTTTTCTCCTTCATCAATATGCAACCATTGCTGCTCAAATTTCAGCACAAGGTAGCCCAAGGATGGAGAAGCTTGCCCTGAAAGGAATTAGAGAAAGAAGGAGCAGGCGCAGAGAAGACGCAGCAAGAAGAATCAACGAAAATCGTACAATGGCAACCAGCAGAGTTGAAATACTTCAATTCCTTGCAGCCCGAAATTTGCCCCAACAAGATGGATCTCTAGCTAGAAGGGCGTGGGAAATGGGTGAGAACCGGAGGAGAACAAGCTCAAGCAAATTTTTGGAAGAAGAGGGAGAGATGGTGAAGAAGAAGAAGATGATGATGATGATGATGTGGCAGAAATGGGCTCAAGGAGGATCAAATGGCTCTGATACCATGTTGGAACACTGAAAGGAAAGAGTAGAGTGGACACAAACTCAGAATACTTGCTTATGGAATGAAGAAAAGTGAGGTCCTTAAGTAGGCACCTCATACAAGCTCACTTACATCACTGATGACCTCAGAGCTCCACAATCATCTCCTCAATCTGCTCCTAGATTCTCTCAATCATCCTATGTGGCTCTCCACCACCTAACTGTGCTTGTGGGCACCTAACTGTGCCTCTAGCACTCACACATAGAAACATAAGGTGTGCCTGAGGCATACACCTTGAGATATCCCAACAAAAAGTACACGTGCATGAAAATTCAACTATGTGTTCAAACCTTAGTCAGCAATACACTAACTTGCAAATTCTACAATCCTTAAACACAAGAACATTTGATAGACACAAGGATGACATACTTTCCGATGCCAACATTCTTGCCTCAAATATTTTGCCTGCAAGAAACACACCCCAAATCTTGTCATAAACCTCACATTCCAAAATTCAAACATATTATTGGGACAATGGGATTTGGAATTTCAACTTACTATAAAAATGAACTAAATCTAATACCCTTGGGGAGTACAAAGGAAAAAACCCAAGCCACTATATATATCTATGTGAAAATATATATACAAAGGATGACCATATGCTATTTTGAATGATACAGTGTAATGCTGGACGATACAGTGCAAATTGCATGTGGATAGTACAAAGGCATAAGACAAGCACTTGTCCATAGTACAGTGCAAAGTATAGGCACTATGTTTGGTGCATGATATAGTGAAAAGTATGTGTGAAAAATAGAAAAATCTTCCTAGAAATCTCAACTTGTTTGACATAGTGATGATGCATAATCAGGCTTGAGATCTTCAAGTTTGATGTTTGAGCTCTTCATCTAAATAGTAGAACTTGTTGTCTCCAAGTTCAATTTGGTCAAACCTCCTCAAACCTTTATAATCATGCCTTCATGTTTTGCACAATTCATCCACATAAGATGACCTATTTCATGCAGTGCATATGAACACAGCAAATATTCAAGTGTCTATTTCTATTGTACCAAGGATGAATGTATGACGAAATGGATTTGGTCACTCCAAAGATGAGTATGGAGGGGCAATTTGGGATGTCCACAAAGCCAAGTCTAAAATGTCTCTTGGGTAGTGTAAGAAAGCCGTAGCAACAAAATAGGAAGGCCCATAAAGTTCCTACAAATCAAGAACCAATAATCCAACAACATAATGAGCATTCGGGCATCCTGAAGTATTAGATTTGATGAGTCCATAAAACTCAGGCTGAAATGTCACTTGCGTAGTGTAAGAAAGGCATTGCAACACAACAGAAAGGCCCGTAATGATCCTGCAAATCAAGAACCAATAATCTAGAAACACAACGAGCATCCAGACATCCAAAAGTACCAAAAATTTGAGCAGCCCAGAAGTACCGAACAACTAGGCAACCAAAAGTACTAAACAACCAAAAATACGAGCCCATAATGATGCTACAAATCAAGAACCAATAATCTAGAAACACAACGAGCATCCGCACATCCGAAAGTACCAAACAATTGAGCATCCTAGAAGTACCGAACAACTGGGCCGCCAGAAGAACCGAACAAATGAAAATACGAACAATTGGGCATCCCAGAAGTACCGAACAATTGGACAACCAAAAGTATCGAACAACCAAAAATACAATGACAATAATCCATGCACGTATGGCAAGAGGCACGGTTGTGTGGATTAGACATAGCTCACATAAGTATAGCAAAAATGAAATAATATCCTCTTTGCATCCGAAAGTAACGAACAACTGGGAAGACGAGCATTTGAGATTACAAAGAACATCCAAAAGTAACCAAGAAAATGGGAATCCAAGAACGGTGATCACATCCAAACAAGTACTCAATAGTAACGCATATGTGCCATGTATAAACGAGTACTTAATAAATAATCCATATGTGCCATGTCCAAATGAATACTCAAGAAGTAATCCATATGTTTTCATCTAAAAGATGTTGAACCTTGCCACGTGCAAATGAGTACGCAATATGACCATGTCAAAATGAGCACTCAATAAGTAATCCATACATGTCCATCGTGAAATCCAAATAAATATGTGTCACATCCAAACGAGGACTTAGTAATAATCCATGTACCACGTCCAGATGAGTAAATATGTGTCACATCCAAATGAGGAGTCAGTAATAATCCATGTACCACATCTAGATGAGTACTCAAGTAGTTAGCCATATGCCATGTCCAAATAAGTACTCAAGCAATTAGCCATATGTCTTCATAAATATTGTCACATGAAAGACATTGAACCTTGCCACGTTCAAACAAGTATGCAATAAGTAATCCATAGATGCCACAGCCAAACCAATACTCATTCAGTCAGCCATAGGTGTTCATTATCATGAAAGACATATAAATATACCTCATCACATAAAGGGCAAAATAAAAGTATGCCTTGCTTGAAACAATCAGTAAATACATACCATAAGTCATCAACAAATTAATCGACAAAGAAGGAAGAAGTCATTGGTCTAGCAAGACCTTGCATGCACTCGTAAATATAGATGAGTATGATAAAACAAAGTAGATATACTTATCCTGTAGGTATTGAATGTGCATTTAATCCATTGGATTGTATCTAGGCATCTGTGATAACTTGCATGTACTCGGAGAAACAACTGAGTGTGATGAACGAGAATATATGAGCTCACCTTTGCATACGACAAGAAAACATGTGAGAAGCGCCTTTGCATATGTGAAGTAATATATCCAAGGATTCATAATATAAAAGCTAAATAGAAAAAAAACATTGAAAGAAAACATGTTGGAATGTTAACAACATAAAACATTCGGCAAGTCCTTTTCTTTCATAGGATGGACCAACTTATGAAAGTGAAGCTAGTGTTGAATACATGACGAGCAAGTCAAGCAAGATGTTAGCTTATAAGAGAGAAAGAAACATTAGATAGACATTTTCTTTTGCATATCAAGCATACCTACATGATATTTAGCCTACTCCAGATCAAATACAATGGATGGCCTATAGGCATGCTTGATTAACAAAGATGAAAGAGAACCTGCTTTCAAAATCATAAGATAATCGAAAGTAACTCTCACCTTCCAAATAACATAAAACATTTAGGAAATCAAAAGTAAATGATAAGATAATCAAAGAAAATCTAGCCTTCAAAGCAATACAAAGCTCCTTCGAATCAATCAACTCATGCTGAAAGTAAAGCTTGATATAGAATATTTGGCAAGTCTCTTTTACCAAGATTTATGGAAACTTGAAGCTGTAGCTAAGACTTGCTAGCAAAACATAATAATACATGTATTATCATTGTGAATAAAGCACCAAGCATATGAATGTCGTAGAATACAAATAACATAACCTTTCAAGTAGAATGTCAAGAACAAGGCATTCTCCTGAACTACAATGATATCATGGTTCCCAATCATGTACAACATTAAACAAAGTTGGTTTATCTTTACACCAATAGGCAAAGAAAATCTCCAACAGATAGATGTATGTCATAGTGATTGCTGAAAAACAATCAAGTTTTGTGATGCACCCGAGTATAGATATTGAAAGAGCTCTTTGGTTGAAGGATGCTCTATGAATGTTGAGTAGCAAAGCACTTACACAAAGACTCAGCAAGCGATGAACTAAATAAGAAACTGGTCAGTAAAGGATGCACTAAATAAAAACTAGCTTAATATATGTGAAGCATCATTGGCTTTTACTTTTGCAAAAGCAACATGAAACCACAAGTGATGAAGCACTAAAGTCTTGTTTTCATTCATGACCTAATAGAAATCAAAAATTGCTTTCATATGATAGATAACCTTTTGTCCAAGTAATTTTCTCAATCAACTTTCTGGTCTATTGAACGTATATAATTATCACTACAAAAGCATGTAGATTGGGCTACCTTAGTCTTAACAACAAGATTGAGACTCTACTTGGCATCAATTAGATAAGATCTTGATCCCTAAACATTGACTACACTGATATGGTGTCACCCTCCCACTTTTAGTCTCCACCAGTTGATCACACCATCTTGCACTCAATATTTGCATTCCTTTGGATTTAACACACTCGCATATCATGGTTTAACATTCCCACATGAAGAAATAAGATGCTCAATCACATAAAGCAAACTTCTTTAGCTATAGGACTCCATAAAAATTTAGATGAAGAGGAGACCCAACACCCATTGGTCATATCCATAAAATCAAGAGTGTAGGATCATTACTATAAGCAAAGTCAATCCTTAGGGATCAAGATGTTATCTAATCGATGCCAAATAGAGTCTCAATCTTGTCGTTAAGAGTAAGGTGGCCCAATCTACATGCTTTTGTAGTGATAATTATATACGTTCAACAAACCGAGAAGTTGATTGAGAAAATCACTTGGACAAAAGGTTATCTACCATATAAAAGCAATTTTTTAGTTCTATTAGGCCATCTCACTGAAAACAAGAGTTTAGAGCTTCAGCACTGGTGGTTTCATGTTGCTTTTGCAAAACTAAAAGCCAATGATGCTTCACATATACTAAGCTAGTTTTTACTTAGTGCATCATTTACTGACCAGTTTCTTATTTAGTTCATTGCTTGCTGAGTCTTTGTGTAAGTGCTTTGCTACTCAACATTCATAGAACATCCTTCAACCAAAGATCTCCATCAATATCTATACTCGGGTGCCTCACAAAATATGATTGTTTTTCAGCAATCACTATGACATACATCTATGTGTTGGAGCTTTTCTTTGCCTGTTGGTATAGATATAAACCAACTTTCTTTAATGTTGTACATGATTGAGAACATGATATCATCATAGTTCAGTACAATGCTTTGTTCTTGATATTCTACTTGAAAGGTTATGTTATTTGTATTCCACTACATTCATATGCTTGGTGCTTTATTCACAATGATAATACATGTATTATTATGTTTTGCTATCTACAGCTTCAAGTTTCCATAAATCTCGATAAAAGAGACTTGCTAAATATTCTATATCAAGCTTTACTTTCAGCACGAGCTGATTGATTAAAAGGAGCTTCCAAAATATTTTGTATTGTTTTAAAGGCTATATTTTCTTCCATTATCTTATCATTTACTTTTGATTTCCTAAATGTTTTATGTTCTTTTGAAGGTGAGAGTTATTTTTGATTATCTTGTGATTTTGAAAGCAGGTTGTCTTTTATATTTGTTCATCAAGCATGCCTATAGGCCATCCATTGTATTTGATATGGAGTAGGCTAAATATCATGTAGGTGTGCTTGATATGCATTTTAAAATGTCAATCTAATGTTTCTTTCTCTCTTATAAGCTAACATCTTGCTTGACGTGATCGTCATGTATTCAACACTAGCTTCTTTTTCATAAGTTGGTCCATCCTATGAAAGAAAAGGACGTGCCGAATGTTTTACATTGTTCACATTCTAACATGTTTTCTTTCAATGTTTCTTTTCTATTTAGCTTTTATATTATGACTCCTTGGATATATTACTTAACATATGCAAAGGTGCTTCTCACATGTTTTCTTGTTGTATGCAAAGGTGAGCTCATATATTCTCATTCATGACACTCAGTTGTTTCTCCCAATACATGCAAGTTTGCACAGATGCCTAGATACAATCCAACGGATTAAATGCACATTCAATACCTACACGATGAGTATATCTACTTTTTTTTATCATACTCATCTATATTTACGAGCGCATGCAAGGTCTTGCTAGACCAATTACTTCTTCCTCCTTTGTCGATTAATTTGTTGATGACTTATGGTATGTATTTACTAGCTTATTGTTTCAAGCAAGGCATACTTTTATTTTGCCCTTTATGTGATGAGGTATATTTATATGTCTTTCATGATAATGAACACCTATGGCTGATTGAATGAGTACTGGTTTGGCCGTGGCATCTATGGATTACTTATTGCATCTTGTTTGAACGTGGCAAGGTTCAATGTCTTTCATGTGACAATATTTACGAACACATATGGGTAATTGCTTGAGTACTTATTTGGACATGGCATATGGCTAACTACCTACGTACTCATCTAGACGTGGTACATGGATTATTACTGACTCCTCATTTGGATGTGACACATATTTACTCATCTGGATGTGGTACATGGATTATTACTAAGTCCTCGTTTGGATGTGACACATATTTATCTGGCTTTCACGATGGACATATATGGATTACTTATTGAATACTCATTTGGACATGGTCATATAGCGTACTCATTTGCACGTGGCAAGGTTACATCTTTTTAGATGAATACATATGGATTACTTCTTGAGTACTCGTTTGGACGTGGCACATATGGATTATTTATTAAGTACTCATTTGGACGTGGCACATATGCATTACTGTTGAGTACTTTTTTGGACGTGATCACCGTTCTCGGATGGCCATTTTCTCGACTACTTCACGATGTTCTTTGTAATCTTGGATGCTCGTCTTCCTAGTTGTTTGGTACTTTTGGATCTGAAGAGGTGGTTATTTCATTCTCGCTATGATTATGTAAGTTGTTTCTAATCCACACAAGCTTGCCTCTTGTCATACATGTGTGGCTTATGCTTGTTGTATTTTTGGTTGTTTGGTACTTCCGGCTGCCCAATTGTTCATTCCGGGATGCCTAAATGTTCATATTTTTGGTTGTTCGATACTTTCGACTTCCCACTTGTTTGGTACTTCTGGAATGCTCAATTTTTCGATACTTCTGGATATCCAGATGCTCATTGTGTTTTTAGATTATTGGTTCTTGATTTGCAGGATCATTATGGGCCTTTCTATTGTGTTGTTATGGCTTTCTTACACTATACAAGTGACATTTCAGCCCTGGCTTTATGGACATATAAAATCTGATACTTCAGGATGCCCAAATGCTCATTATGTTTTTGGATTATTGGTTCTTGATTTGTAGGAACTTTATGGGCCTTCCTATTGTGTTGCTATGGCTTTCTTACACTACCCAAGAACATTGCAGCCTTGGCTTTGTGAACATCTCAAATTGCCCCTCCATACTCACCTTTGGAGTGATCGAAGCAATTTCCTCATACATTCATCCTTGGTACAATAGAAATGGACACATGAATATCTGCTATGTTCATATACACTACATGAAATCTGTCATTTTATGTGGATGAATTGTGCAAAACATGAAGGCATGATTATAAAGGTTTGAGGAGGTTTGACCAGATTGAACTTGGAGACAACAAGCTCTACTATTCAGATGAAGATCTTAAACATCGAACTTGAAGATCTCAAGCTTTGATTATGCATCTTCACTATGTCAAACAAGTTGAGATTTCCATAAAGATTTTTCTATTTTTCACACATAGTTTGGACTGTATCATGCACCAAACATAGTGCCCATACTTTGCACTGTACTATGGACAAGTCGTTGTCTTATGCCCTTGTACTATCCACATGCAATTTGCATTGTATCATCTAGCATTACACTATATCATTCTATGGCCATCCTTTGTATATATATTTTCACATAGATATATATAGTGGCTCGGGTTTTTCCCTTGTACTCCCCAAGGGTTTTTTTCATCCATAGCTGGAGGGCCTAGTTTGAATGATGGGGGTGTTAGAGCTATATATAGCTTGCCCTTACTCAGCCTAGTCCTCAAATATATATATGCCTATGATCTATGAATAGAATCACTTTCTTGGGAGCAACTCTTGTGTCGGTCTCTCTCCTCTTTCTCTTCCTCTCAACACAACTCTTGTGTTCGTCTCTCTCCTCTTTCTCTTCCTCTCAACATATTTCAGCATGTATTTTGACACAATATTCATAGTATGAAGTATATGATTTGTGGACAAGGTGTTTACTTTGTTGTATCAAAACTGTTTGCCACACACATACACACATACTGGGAATTTGCTAATATTATCACATCTACATTTGTCTGATGGGTATCATACTTTGCACATGCCTTTAAACTATTTACTTTAAGGCTTGTGCATAGTATCATGACCATCTGATATCATTTATATTGTTGGACATGCATATTTTTCCATTTTTCACCATATCCTATATAAAAGAGTATGCATCAGCGTGCTCCTATTAGATGTGCATTTGTCTAAAAAGTACAATACATTGGACATGCCTTAAAATTATTTAATTTGAGGAGCCTACAAAATTTCATGCCCATCAAACACCGTTTGCAGGGTTGGGCATGAATATTTTCTCATTTTCCTCCACATCTCATATGTGAGTATAAAAAAACTAAGACATTGAGTGCTCCTATCACATGTACATTTCTTGCATGGGTATGATACTTTGCACACAACCTAAACCTATTTATTTTAAGTGTCTTGAAAAGTATTATGAGCATAATGTATCATTTGCATGGTTTGAGATGCATATTTTTTCATTTTTCATTACATCCCCTACATGAGTATCAAAAAATACATATCAGGGTACTCCTATCGTATGTTCATTCCTCTCATGGGTATGATACTTCACACGCAACTTTAAACTATTTACTTAAAGTCTCGTGCAAAGTATCATGCCCATCAGACACCATTTGCATATGCATGGACACATATTTTTCTACTTTCCATCAAATCTCATACATGAGTATCCAAAAAATACACATCCACTTCTCCTATGGCATGTGCATTTGTATGATGGATGCCATACTTTGCACATGAATTAAACCTATTCACAATATGGCCCATGCAAAGTATCATGTCTATCACACACCATTTGCATGGTTGGATACACATATTTTCCCATTTTTTCCCATGTCTCATACATGAGTAACAAAAAATATGCATCGACGGCAACTATCGCATGTGCATTAATTTGATGGATACAATACTTTATGCATACCCTTCAACATATGTACTCTAAGTCCCATGCAAACATATAATATGGTAGGAATGGTTGGACACACATATTTTCCAAATTTTCACCACATCCAATATGAGAGTATCAAAACACTAGGGGGAAAATGGTGAGCTTACTTATATACTTCTCACGTTTTTGAAAATGGTTTTTCCATGACACGATGTAGTGAGCTTACTAATATACTTCTCACATTTTTGAAAATGGTTTTCTCGATGTGATGATCAATAATCTCTAACTCAAGTGAGAGATATCCATATACTAAAACCTATTCCTGCTAGACTTCTAGTTTTTTTGAACAAGGGTTAGCTTATCCTAACTACTATTGAGTGCTCTATAACTCTTGCTTTTTATTGAATAGATACAACTCCTGCAATGAAAAAGTTAATTATTTCTCATCCTTAAAAGATCATCCAAATGTTAAACTAGAGCCATTTTCCATAATAATGGCAACTGTTCCACCTTTTGAATGATTGTTTATGTTGCCATGCTTGACTTGATCTCTACATTGTATTTTGATTTATACTGACATTCTTTGACAACATTAAATGTTACATTATGTCATTTAAATGGGTACTTTCACCATCGAGGCACAAGATTTCAACAAGGCTTACTTTAAAGTAAGACAACATGCAAAGTAGCAACCATGCATGGACATACAAGTTTTCCTTCAAAGAAGACACAAATGTACCACATCACTGAAAATGTTAAATTAGGAATTCCAATGAGAGTAGAAAAAAGAAAGAAATATCTAATCATGACATGTTCTAAAAATATATAGTAGATCATTAGATCCATTGTAGCGTTACTCATTAACTCCATTATAGAATTGCCCATGTCTTTGTAGAATGTACTGGTGTCCTTAAGGAATCCAAATAGACACTTAGAAGGTATGAAAGGCTCAATAACATATGTATGGTAGTAACTTTTCCATATAATGTCAAGATTCATGCACATGTGGCCTGGTAGCTCAAATATGTTGAATGAGACTGAACATGATCCTTACTTTAATATATCTCATTAATGCTCAAAGTGGTCACTCTTTGCAAAAGCATGTTACTTCTTGGTCTTTGAGTTTACATAATACCTAGCTTGCTCTCTTGGTCCACTTACAATGGGTTCCCTTTCGAGATAGTTAATCAAGGGATTCAACAACTTGATCAAAATTTCTTAGAAATCACTACTAGTGCCTCTAATAAAGAACTTCAATTGGTGCATGCCTATCTCATGGCATAATCAAAATACTTCAATGATGGGAGATAAAAAATGGGATTTCTTGGTTGTACTGACACAAAATCCATCAAGGAAAATAGACACAAACTCCATTGAAGTACATATATCTATGGGATATCTAAATTTTAAAGGAATTGCATAGAGTAGATCCTTTATCCAAGAGGATATATTAGGTAGTTCTAAACAACTTCAAAGTATGTGAATGGGGATTTTATATAGGACTTGAGCATAGATCAAACAATATCCTCTTAAAAAGTGAACGCCTTTGCTTAATTGATGACTTGCCTTGCCCTCCTCACTTTATAATATTCCACTATATCATGTTCATTATAGCTAGAAGTTAGGTAGTAGTTTCTAAATAATTGTAAAAAATGTTATAATGCCGAGAGAGGATGAGAGAAGAGTGCACACATTGCTTCACATATAGGACCATCTATACACTATCTTAGAAAAAGAGAAATAATGTTTTTATGCACACGCATGCGGGCC
This sequence comes from Dipteris shenzhenensis, assembly GCF_047967505.1. Classification (NCBI taxonomy): domain Eukaryota; kingdom Viridiplantae; phylum Streptophyta; class Polypodiopsida; order Gleicheniales; family Dipteridaceae; genus Dipteris; species Dipteris shenzhenensis. The sequence goes on along the minus strand of NC_141602.1, from coordinate 14,892,612 downwards.
AGGTTCACTTGGAACCCTAGACTATGACCATGTAATTTAATGCTCTAACACCTCCTTTTCAACCAAATGGTAGCTGGCAATTGTGACAAGAAGGACCCTAAGTGGGATTTCATTTTGCTAATCATATTAGAGAGAGAGCAAATATACATGTATTTTCCATGAAATGCACATTTTGACATTCGCTATGTGTAAACCTTATATATCACATGCATTCAAGTCATATTTGTAAAAGTCCTTATTTGTAAATTCATCATGAATGAAACACACCCTTTTCTTATTAAGTTTGTGAATACCCCCTTTATATGATGCCCTTCAGTATGTGAAAAAACTATGAAAAGGGGATTTAAAATCCTTTTGTTGAACCCACATGCTATGCATACATATTTGTGAGTGACCCCCCTAAGTCACATATTGCCTCCATATTATGCATTACATGGTAATCCTACTTATGTTGCAACTTAATCAGCCTTATGTTAGCTTAATATGTTGCTAATGTAATGCGTTTTATATATTTTGTATGTGCACATTCCATGGTTTGTGGGCATCTGTCCATTTGCAATTTTCAAGGCACAAAGAAATGACATTATAGAGCAAATGCAGCATTTTTGCAAGAATTCACGACATAGCATTAACATAGTATCTATAATCAAACCCATCTTTTAGATTATAGAGAATTTCCTACTCTAATTTTGAAGCCTCTTTTCATGTAAACACTAGACTCATTAGAATACAAGAATTCCTTATGGTCTCTTTGTTTATTCTTAGAAATTCAATTTCAACTATTCATCTATGTTGATCTTGGTTCATGTAAAATTTCAAGTCAAAAATCCATAGAAGAAACACATTGTGCTAGTGCTCTTTGTTCTTTTGCCTTAGTAGGATCTCTTTGGCTCTTGATCCACCATGTGTATGTCCACTATTTGGTTCAAGCACAAAGGTATTGGAACATGCTCTCATTCACGAGTTTGTGGATAACTCAGAGCATATGCCTCACAAGAGTAGAACCATGTTGGATGGCTCTAGAGAGACATAAGTGGTGATACCTGAAGTATATAATGAAATAGACATCATATGTGAGGTCAAAACTTTGCTAAAACTATAATGTGATTATGAGAGCCTATCCATGTCTACATTGCCAAGGTTTGGAATCCAGCTTCTAAAATGTAGCCCTTGCTAAGACTAGAGTGAATTCTCTAAATACAACTTGTGAAAAGGCATCAAGTCTCAATTAAGAGTTACAAAAAGTCAAGAGGCACAATTTGCTGATGGAGAAGAGAGAAGCATATGATACATCAACAGAGTTGTACAAACTTATATTATAGATGGCATAGATACTCTGAGATGGATCCACAAAAATACGTATGCATAATCCATGACAAAATGGATTAGAAGAAGACAATGATTGAGGTCAAAGTAAATCCATTCTATTTAGTAAAACAAGCTTCACTTATTGGAACGATTCAATCATGGGCATGGACATGGTTAGTATGGGCACTTCACCTGCAACAATTTGTTGACATTTGGCCCTAATTTGACAATTGGATCCCTTTTAACTTGTTTGTGCAACTTGGATAAGATGGATGCAATGATTTGGAGATATTTCTATCAATGGAACTACAAGGTACTGGTCAGTATTTGACACTAATGCCAACAAAAATAACACAAGTGTGTGCAAAGCATAGAAACTTTGTATGTATATGCATCACTAAATGTCACGCACCGTTCTTTCACAATCACGATCAAATTTGTAGCAAGATAATAATCACGAATGAACAAGAAGAGAGATTGCAGTATGAATCAAACTAATGAGTCTTTACAATAATTTTGGAGAAGAATCACTCCGTGAAGGAGCTCGATACCACCCGTCCACCCCTGAGCTATCTCACTCTCACTCTCACTCGCATGAAGATGTTCAAATCAGATGATCTAAAGATCAAATCTCAATCACACTCTCACTCTCACTCTCACTCACTCTCAAAATATCTTGATCTTATCTTCTTCTTTGCGTTGCCTCGATCCGCGTGCGCTATTGTCACTTTTGCAGCGCCTCGATATGTGTGCCTTCTCTTCGCTTGAGCAACCTCGAGATGCGTGCCTTCTCTTCTCTTTCGCTCAGCCTCGATATGCATGCATTGGATTATGTGTTCTCCTTCTCACAATCTCCTCTTCTTTTATAGCCTTTCACGACTCCAAAAAAAGACGGCCAAAAGCCCCCAAATTCAGCCAAAAACTGCTTTTCTCGAAAAGTGTGCGTGTGCTTTTCACCTTCTTTTAGCGTGCGCTTTTGATAGCAACCTTGTACAAAATCTCGATGTCTCTTTTTTTTTTTTTAAGGCATGAAAACTGCCCTGTTCGAAGCATCACGACGCCTACCTCGTAGATCCAATGGACAAGCTCAATAGCTCATCTCGAAGATCGGACACTCTTCTTTCCCTTTGCATGTGACCTTTCATGGCTCATTCTTCCATCTCAACCTCCATCTAATGCCTGCAACTCTTGACACGGAAATCTAGATGCACTTTTAGCTCAAAACCACTTTGTTAGCACCTTTTGACCTCCATACAAGCATGCAAATGAGTGAACCATAAATTTTTCACTAGGACAAAGTTTTTCTACTCAACAAGATCTAAAACTCTCTCAGACAGAGTTTCTTCAAATTATTTCTCTAACCAACTCAAAATCAAGCCGCAAAATCCAGCCGACACCATAATGGACAAAAGCCAAAATTTTTCGACCAACACCAAACTTTCCCAAAACCTTCAAAACATCAAAACCATCCTTTTTGAACATTATCTATGATATATATTCCAAAATATTTCATATACAAAATTGGAACGTCACACTAAATGAGCATCAGTATTAGTGCTTCCGATACTAAAAAGCGTGGGTATATACTGACTCTAATAAAGCATCGATATACATTCATACTTTATAGAAGCTTTTTTTTTAAAATTGTGGGGCAGAATAGAGCTTGTTTCATCCCCATTCAACCCCACTATTATATGTATATTATTAAAAGATGAAAAAAAGAGAGACTCTTCTAAAACAAAACATTGGGACAAAAAGTAAGATTTAAAAAAATCAAATTAGAAAAAATGACGTGACATGTTGAAACTAGAGTACATTAAAAAAAAAGGACATCACATTTTTGAAAGAGACAAAAAGTAAGATTTAAGACAATCAAATTAGAATAAATGACATGACATGTTATTAAAACTAGAGTGCATCAAAAAATGATGACATCACATTTTAAAAGAAGTTTATCTTATAACTCAAAGCCATATGGTGTTAAAAAACACCTTACATTATACATGGGTGTAGTTCCAATCACAGTAGTCATCCCAAGTATGGGTGTTGTACCCATAACATCACTAGCCCATGTCAAGTATACAAAGTCCTTCGAAAAGGCGATGGAAGATCCGGATTCCCATGTTTGGTAGTTCTTGAAAGTTTATGCACTCAAAAACCGAGGAGCGGTGATCCCACTTTAGCAAGAGGTTGTCTTTGAATCCACATGAGGGGGCAAGGTGTCAAAATGGTTGGTAGAGTGCCCCTCAAACAACTTTATGACATTTGATGCTATTAGACTCACATTTCTGAGGCGATTTCATAAGGAAAAAATTATTGTGCAGACTTTGGAGAGATTGCGGCTTCTAAAGCAAGGAGATCAAAATGTGCAGGACTATGTGGCACAATATCATACCCTACTACAACCGAGCATCCAACTCCGATAGCAAAAGTGGCAATTGAGTATAATTTTGTAGTAATGGGTGCAGATGATTCGAGAGGATCGACCTATAGGAGAGTAGTAGCGAGCACACCGACATGTGCTAAAATAGAAGGTGGTTCTTAGGTAGAAACTAAGTTGTAACAGGTGGGAAAGGAGGAAAAGAGAGCAATGTACCAAGTTCTCTTCCTCCAACCTAAGTTGATAGGTTAGGGAGTGTTCATTGCAAGCCGAGGCGGCTTGGTTGTACACAGTGATTCGATTCAATGAATGCGCAATGGTCTCTCTTCTTGGTTTCACTTGTTGTGTACTTCACTGTGTTAAGTGTGGATAATAACTTGGTATTCTCCCATCATCACACGGTTCTTTTCCACTAAATAGCCATGACCTTTGAGTGTTATATTGGCACCTATTCTACACCCAAGCACCCCCACCTTAGGATTGCAAGAGCGAGCATCTTCACGAAACACAAGACAAGGTTGGGAACTAACCCTATCATTTTGAGTTAATGGGGTGAGTGAAAACAAGCATCAACATGGTGTAGCCTTGGACTAAGTTTGAAAGATGAGATTGAAAATGGCAAAATTGCCGAAGGTATGCTAAATAAAAAATGGAAAGTTTGTAGAAGGTATGCTAAATACAAAAAGGTAAAACTACTACTAATATGACTCCGAGGTAGGGCTACTCCTTCTCTCTCCTCTCTCTTCACCCCTCTCTCTTCCCTCACTTTATCTCTCTCCTCTTCCTCCCCTCACTCCTCTCACTCTCTCTCTCCTCTCAATCCTCTCACTTTGCCACCTCTCTCTCTCTCTCCTCTCACTCCTCTCTCTCTCTCACTCCTTCTCTCTCCTCTCACTCCTCTCTCTCTCTCTCCCTCCCCTCACTCCCTTGACTCCTCTCTCTCTTTCTCTCCTCTCCCTCCCCTCAATCCTCTCACTTTGCCACCTCCCCTACCCGTCCCCGCCGCTCCCCTCCCCTTCCCTACCCCTCCCACCGCCTCCCTCCCATACCCTCCCCTTCGTCTCCTCCCTCCATCTCCCCTCCACCACCCCATCGCTTCCCCCCTCCTACTACCTCTCCACCACCTCCCATCCCCTCCCCTACCCCACCTCTTGCCTTGCCCTCCTCCCGCTACCCCTCCGCCTCCCATCCCCTTCCCTACCTTCCCTTTTCCCTCTACCCCTCTGCCTCCCATCCCCTTCCCTACCTTCCCTCTTCTTGCTACCCGTCTGTTGCCCCTCTTGCCGTACCCCACCGCCTCCCCCCCTCCCACTATGTCTTAGCTGCCTCCCTTCTATCTTCTCTTGCTACCCCTCCACCTCCCATCCCATCCCCTACCTCGCCTCCTCCCCTGCCCCACTCCTGCTACCCCTCCGCCACCCCACTGCCTCCCCCCCTCCTGCTACCTCCCGTTGCCCAGCACCTCCCTCCTCCTCTCGCTACCTCCCATCCCCTCCTCTACCCCACATCCCCCCTTCCCTCCCCTCTACTCTGCCACATCCTCCCCCCTCCCCTCCCCTCTCCTCCCCACCGCCTGCCCCCTCCCATCACTGCCTCTCCTCCCCCCTGCCTCTCAACCACCTCCATCCCCCCATCGCCTTCCTCTCATACCTCTCTCTCTCTCTCCTTGCTCCCTCCTTCCCTCCCTCTCTCTCCCTGCCACCGCCTTCTCCCTTCTCTTTCTCGTACTTCCCTCCTCCTCTTGGAGGCCGTGGCCCCCAAGGCTCCTCTCCTTCTCTCTAAACTATTTCTCTATCTCTAGTGCCTCTTTCTTTTCTCTCTTTAAATTAAAAAAAAACAAATCTACAAAACTTAGATAAGAAACTAATAAAAAAATTTTATAAGTACCTGGAAAAATGTTTGTTGCGCTTCCTTTCTTTCTTGCTTTAATGAAACGAGGGTAGAATGAATGAATGCCAGTGTGTTAAATCCAAGGGAATGCAAATACTAAGTGCAAGATGGTGTGATCAGCTAGTGGATAGTAAAAGCGGGAGGGCGACACTGTATCAGGAAGCTTCTTATCATTAAGTCTATTTTTTTATTGCTTTTTCTTTTGCTTCAAATATTGTTGATTCTATAAAAGTATGAACCTTTTCCGTCCTCATGTCCTAGATCAAGTCCTCTCTGGTTATGGGTGTTCATCTTCCTATCCAAACACTCTTCTACCAGTTTATTATTAGCAACCAACAAAAAGAAATAACCATAAATTTCTTATGTAAAATCGAAATATAGTGATCCAACCAGTAAAAATAACTGGAAGATACACTTTGAGCAAGCCATCATGGACCGTTTTCATCAATCTTGACCACAGCGCTGATTTTCAATGCATCTTTGATAACTTTTGTATATCAACTCAAAACCTAGCAATCAAGTAGTCAAAACGATCAGAAAAAATGTTTTGTGAATGATTCCATTGCCAGAATGACAATCATGCTAGAGCGTAGCCAAGCTATGATACCATGTTGCTTTCTCCTCACAATCACGCTAGAGCATAGCCAAGCTATGATACCATGTTGAGAGGAAGAGAGAGAGGACAGAGACAGACAAAAGAGTTGTGTTGAGGGGAAGAGAAAGAGGAGAGAGACAGACATAAGAGTTGTGTTGAGATGAAGAGAAAGAGGAGAGAGACGGACACAAGATTTGCTCCCAAGGAAGGCATCTTTCTCTCCACAATCAACACTAGCTATATGTGAGGCACAAATCAAGACGCTCGTGACAAGATAGTTATCAAATATATAATGGATGTGGCTAATGCTACCCTACAACCAACAAGGAGACAAGATGCACATGCAATTGCCAGTGCTAGTCACTACCATGATTGTCAATAGGGTTGGAAGGGGGAGCGTGTGAAAATATCTGTCTCCAACAAAGACATAGTCAAAGTTTGGGAGGCGACGATGTTGCATATGGACATTGGCCCACAAACTCTGCAAAAAATAGAGCTATGAAGGAGAATTCACATTACCTTTTTGAGATAGTGCATTCAAAGAAGCCTCATCGTAGATGAATCCCACTATACTTTGCAAAGATGTATGAAAAGTTTGTGCTCAACGTTCTAGTTGCCTTTGCATCTTCAACCTCGGACATGTAAGCACCAACGGCGACCACTACCAAAGCCAACTTGTTGAACTAATAAAGATGAACAAAAGAACTTGAGAATTTAAAAAAATCAGATCATGCATCAGTTATAAACTGAGAGTCTTTGGACTTGGCATTGAAGTCTCTGATCAAAACCTTTATCTTGAATAACAACCCATCTACCTTCTTTTCTCATTGACTTTACCTTTGTAAGCTCCAAGATCTTCGTCTTTATATAAGCTTTTGTGAGTTCCTCTACCATCCACACTCGTAATCCTTTTATCTTATTAGATTTTCTAACTTGAGTTCTTTCAGGTTTTTGTCCTGAAAGTAAGGATTGCATGTGCTCCTTCTTGACCAATATTGAACTCCATGTTTTCCCATTTAAACCTTTACTGATTTTCTCATGAGTCTCTGCATAAAAATATTCTGCTATGTACCAGTTGTCTGGTAAACCTCCAATCCTAAGCATTCTTGAGTTGCATAATCTATTAGCTTGCTCGTTACCTTGCTTGTGCAATCAAGTAGACATATGTGCATCTAAGGACCTCTTTCCTTCTCCTTTGAGCTTCTCTTGGATGTCTTCCTTCAACTTCTCATCCATCTCTTCCATTTGACTAAAGGCAACATCATCAGTTTAAAGTTTCAATGGGACTTGCCTTTTCCAGTTTACTCTTAGCCCCTTTTACTCTCTTGTAGCTCTTTAGCTTATGCTTCAGCTCATTGTTTTCCTTTTTGACAAGGATAACTTGCTATCTTAGAAGAATGATAACCTCAATTTTACTAGTGTTAGGAAAAGGTGAAGCTATTGTTGCAACATATGAAGGTTGCTTCTCTAGTTTTGTATCTCCCATAAAAGAATGAATAGTCCTCTAGCATGCCCTCTACTTATGACTTCCCACCACGATCAAATGGCACCGATTCTAACTTGGACCCAGAAGAAAAAAATAAAACTTATCTTCCAAAAAATAAAATTTCTTTCTAGTTTGAAGTGATCTCAGCAAACCTTAAAAAGTTATGGTTGATTTTTTGACTATCTAGAAACCAATCTAGAGCAACAAAAACTCTGCAGAACACTGACTAGAGAGGAGCCTCCTAGAGATCAAACTGATTGAAGTCGACTTGAAAAGAAATCCAAGTTGAAGTCTATCCCCCTGGGTTGGGCCATAGAGTTTAGCCAAATAGGAGTGGGGTTGGAGCTCTCAACAGAAGCATCCAACAAAATGGTGGATTTCTAAGAAGCCATATGGTACTAATTAGTATAGTAATATTGCATAAAATAAGTAATCCTTTCCCGCACATTGAGGATTCTATGATCTCAATCAAATGTTCCCTCACACAACGAGGAGTTTTTATTTTGGTCTCTCCCTGTAGTAGCCCTCTCTCTCTCTCTCTCTCTCTCTCTCTCTCTCTCTCTCTCTCTCTCTCTCTCTCTCTCTCTCTCTCTCTCTCTCTCTCTCTCTCTCTCTCTCTCTCTCTCTCTCAACATCTCCAATCTCTCTTGTTGTCTTGCAGGCTTCATCTCTCTCACTCATGGGCTTCCAATCCTTCTCTCTTTATCTTGCATAGGTCCCTCCCTCACTTAAGCTCTCTCTCTTAAGCTCTCTCTTACAAATAGGTCAAGAACACTAATTCTTATTTTTTGATGTGATTTGAAAGTGTCGTAGGGAAGGTTCAACAGATGCAATATTCTCTTTCTCAAATACATAATACTTTTTCACCAACACTACAAGACACGGGTCTCTTTTTGATGCTATCTACCAACGCTTCATGGGAGCGGGCACAAAAATCATTGGTATGATTGTCAGTATGTAGGTATGAGTGTCAATATGTAGGTTAGTATAGGCATCGGTATATACCAATGCCTATACCGATCTACATATTGACGACCGACAATACTTCCACTATTGTTGCTAATACATTTTTACAAAACGTCATTTCCAAGGGACCCAAAATAATTTTTAACCACAAGTTTGGTCAATTGAAAGATAAAAATATAAAGAGTGTGTACACCAAAATTGAGATCAGAACACTGATATATTGATGGTGAACCTAACATACAAATGTACAAAATGTCACTATAAAAATGAGAGGGCCAAACATAGGATCACCATATCATCATCCCTTATTGTATGTCTACCTAAGACTTGATCCTCGAATTCTCCCTCTTTTTCCCCAAAGTAGTGATGTCCACCTTCCTCAATTATAATGTCATTATTGGCACCTTCTTCCTTGCCCATATCATCATCTTTATCCTCTTCCCTAGATCCATCGGCATCATTATTTGGATCTTTTGTTGGCATCTCCATATCCACATTCCTATGATGTTCAAAAATATGTTTGCTTCGAGGAGCAACTTGGACCATGTACCACCATCTTGGATCCAAAAAATCTAGATGAAAGACCACCTATGTTGAAGATGCAAACTACACGCTAGTAATTATATTAATTTATGAAGTATATAAATATATATACATATGAACATCTACCAATAATTTTTTGAAAATAAAGATATTAGCTTTTAATAAATTCATTAGTATGTACTTGTTCACAATGCTATGTAAGAACAAAAGTATCACTTCCATCAGTCGAGAGTCTACTGGAGTCAACGGCAAAGAAACTATGCTACTATCTCTCCTAACTATAGCATTGGGACCATTGTAGATAGTTCTAAACCATTTGACATCAAGAATGAAAATACTAAATTGTCTAAAATCAACTTCATAGATGGCAGGTATGACCCCACAATAATCTAACTATTGTTGGATAGCTGAAAGGAAAGCAAAGAGTGGACACAAACTCAGAATACTTGCATTACTTGCTTGTAGAATGAAGAAGAGTGAGGTCCTTAAGTAGGCACCTCATACATGCTCACTGACATCACTGATGACTTCAGAGCTCCACAATCATCTCCTCAATCTGCTCCTAGATTCTCTCAATCATCCTATGTGGCTCTTCCACCACCTAACTGTGCTTGTGGGCACCTAACTGTGCCTCTAGCACTCACACATAGAAACCAAGGTGTGCCTGAGGCATACACCTTGAGATATCCCAACAAACCTCCCCTCAAGGGAATGCCTCAGGCTATGTCAAGGATACATCTAGTCTCATAGTTTCTCATGCCATCTCATGGTGGTCAAGGATTAATCTATGGCTAGGTTCTCATGCTAGCAAGGGTTCCCTTGGGTGTAAGGTAAACAAAAAGGGATACAAAAAAGACCTTCCAATGGTTATCTCCCCTGCATGTACATGCACACAATGTCTGCAGGAGGTACCATGGAGCAAAACATACACATGGCCTACATCATAAGGTGACCAGAGGTGTTTACAAAACACACAAAACACAATAGTTTATTTCATTCATTTTGGAGGACTATCCAGGCTGAGTACCTTGACATAAAAAGAGAGATCTGGAGCATACATAGAGATGATTAAAATGCATAATCTTCATGGGATGCCTCATCTTGTGGAGGCTCAACTAAAAGTAGATTTGCATTTTCTTTCTTTGCTTTGGCTCTGCAAAACTTCTCATTATGGTTGTTCTTGCCACAGTGCTTGCATGGATTAATTTTGAAGCAGTCCTTTGAAAGGGGATTTGTCTTTCCACAGTGATTGCAAGGAGTATACTTGCCCTTCTGGACTTTTACAGCATAAGCAGTGTCATTGCTTTTCCTGAGCTCCATATGCCTTTCTTCTTCTTGGAGAGCAGAGATAATACCTTCAAGATTAGGATTAGGAAGATTTTTCAAAGTGGTAACTATGTGATCATAATCTTCAGGCATGCTCTTAAGTAACACTGCCATAGCATCATCTGGAGAAATAGGAGAGTTGATAGAAGCTAATTGAGTCATAAGACTCCGCATATAGTTGACATGAGCTGCTAAAGTAGTACCACTAGCCATCTTCAATTCAAAGAAAGAGATTTTAAGTGATAGTTTAGAGATGTGAGAGCTAGCACCAAAAATCATGTCAAGCTTCTGCCAAGCTTCCGAAGGAGACTCCAAGTCAGAGATATGGTGTATATAATCATCTCCTAAAGCAAGAGCAATGATACCATATGCTTTTTCTTCTCTAGCTGGATCCCTTGCTGGTCGTGTCAGAGTTTAGGATTCTCCAGCATTGGAGGCTATAGAAGAAGTGGTAGGAGTAGGTTTGACAAGTCCCCATAAGTTCTCCCTCATCAATGCAAATTTCACCTTCATCTGCCATGTATGGAAGCCCTTTCCATTGAACTTTTCTAGATTCAATAGGGTAGCCATGAGAGGGTCTAACCCAGATATTGGGTAGTGTCTATCTCTCTTACAAGGCAAAAAATAACTGAAAGACTTCCAAAATATGAGCACTTGATGTAGCAAAGACTAGTGACCAATATTCAAACAATGATGCTTCTTCTTACATGCTTCACAGAGGTGGCTTAAAATGAGAACTTTCCAATCAAAACCAGGTCTAGTAATTCAAAACAAAACTGAAGCCACACTTGTACTGAAGTTATTGAAAGTTTCAAAAAACCAGAAATGCTAGAGTAGCATTTTATGTAGCATCATCTTCAAAAACTTGTCCAAAACTGTTAAAACCAAAAGGCTGAACTTGGAGGGCTTGTAGCTCACTCTTCAAAGCAAGGAAAAGAGGGCTTTCTAAAGCAAAAGAAAGCTCATATACCAGAGAGGGTCCAGCGCAGAGGTTGGACGAAATGGTGTGCACTTTTGCCCGAGAGAGTTGCTACAAGCTGAACCTGAGTTTTGATGATTTCTCCCTCGTTACTAAACCAAATGACCTGAAAAATGGCTCAAAATCTTCGTCTTGAGGTCACCCATCTACTCCTAAGAGGGCTCAGGCAATGGCAGAGCAAGCAGGGAGTATTGAGCAACAGAAGAAATTCGCTGTTTGGAGAATGGCAGCCAACAGAGACATTTTTTCTTCAATTGCTTGCAGGTGGAAGCTCACCCATACTAGAGGAGTTTCTAGCTCAGAGGGTTTGGGCAATGGTCATTTGTAGGCGGAGAACCAAGCTCTCAAAGATTTTGGGAAGAAGGAGAAAAATGGAGAAGAAGAAGATGAAGAAGAAGAAGATGATGTGGCAGAAATGGGCTCAAGGGCGATCAAAGAGCTCTGATACCATGTTGGATAACTGAAAGGAAAGCAAAGAGTGGACACAAACTCAGAATACTTGCATTACTTGCTTGTAGAATGAAGAAGAGTGAGGTCCTTATGTAGGCACCTCATACATGCTCACTGACATCACTGATGACTTCAGAGCTCCACAATCATCTCCTCAATCTGCTCCTAGATTCTCTCAATCATCCTATGTGGCTCTTCCACCACCTAACTATGCTTGTGGGCACCTAACTGTGCCTCTAGCACTCACACATAGAAACCAAGGTGTGCTTGAGGCATACACCTTGAGATATCCCAACAACTATGAGGAGAGAAGATTGGTATTAGAAGCACTTCCTTGGTGATCTTGTACAAAGTTAGCCTTGACTCCACAATCATAGGTGACTCTCCTTAAATCAATGTGTTCCACATGAAAATGTTGTATGAACTCTACTTTTTTTACTACAAAAGAACATGATTAAAACAATATTGAGGATGCATTTTGTAGCGATTGTGACCATAAATACCCAAATTAAGTAGAAAGGTGAAAAACTTACATGTGGCATACATCTGACTACAAGCTCCCACTCTCAATCTATTGTTATGTCCTCTCCATCATCTTTGGCCTCACAGAGAGATTCTTGTAGCCAATCATGTGACATGTCTTTAGGGATAAGAGAATGGTCCAGTGGATATGGCACCCTTTGCCTATGCATGACTCTAAATCTCATCCTCCCACTTATTCTTTTTGCTTTGGCCTCTTCATATCTTTCCACCCATCTTTGCATCCCGAGACTATTGAGGACACAATACTTGTTGGATTTCTCTCTTTACTCTTTACTCATCTTTCTTTCAACCCCTTTACCTTGGGGACCTTCGTAATGACATGATCATTGTCGTCAATGTTCCAAGCATGTGGCATATCGGGATCCATGAATGCAAGAAGCTATGTGATGTATACTAATGACTCTTGCACAAGCCATGCTTTCTTTGGGTCTAGCTCTTTGCCTTACACATCTCTTTAAAATTGTTAATCCCCCAAACCCCCCCAAAAAACCCTAAACCCTAATCCCCTTCTTCATTGATATGGGTGTCAGTATATACGATGCCTATAGGGACTCTCATACTGATGCCTCTACAATATATACTGATGCCAATACCAACGATCATATCGATGACATCAGGAACAAAACCCATGCCTTCCCTTCCTGGGATGCCATTCGCATTTTTGTTTCTTATATTCTCCTTCCTCGCTTTCAACTCGCAATCGCCCTCAATTCTTGCCTCCTCACTCCTCCCTTCCCCTCCCACCTCTCCATCCTCTCCTACATTATCCCTCTCCACCTACAAGACTTGCAAGAGGTCCCTTTCCACTTCAAGGTAACAATTTCTCTCATCTACTTCTATTTGAAGGTTTTTTTTGTTTCTTTGTCTTCTCTTTCCTTCTCCCTCTCCTCTAGTTTCCCTCCCTTTCTTTGATGTTTCTCTCCTCCTTTCCTTTTCTTTCTCTCAAGGAGAAAACAATACACGTAAAAAAATCATGAAAGAAAGGAGTAGGAAAGCTCTACCTCTTGTTTCTGTCTGTGTCCTTGTTTGTCACCTTCTCTTTGTGTCCTCTCCATTTTTTGGTATGTTGCTTCTCCAAACTCCTCCTTTCACTTACCAGTTTTCTTAAAAATGGTATGTTTCCTCTCTTGTATAGAGCCAAAAACAAGAAAATTTGAGTGGGATCATCCATGGTCATGCCTAAGACACATACTTTCCAAGTAAGAACATGATCTCTCTCTCTCTCTCTCTCTCTCTCTCTCTCTCTCTCTCTCTCTCTCTCTCTCTCTCTCTCTCTTTTCATTTTGTGCATACATTGTTGTGTAGCTAGTGCATACATTGGCATAGGAACTCTCCACTCTTTTCATCTCTTTCTTTCTCTCTTTGTGTCCTCTTCTTGTTCCATTCTCTTCATCTTTTCTCCTTCTTTCCTCCTTCATCCTTTTCTTTCTTTCTCCTTTCTTCTTCTACTTATTCCCTTCTTTCCTCTCTTTCTCTCTTTCTTTCTCCTTTCTTCTTCTTATTCCCTTCTTTCCTCTCTTTGTCTCTTCCCTTCTTTCCTCTCTTTCTCTCTTTCTCTCATTCTTTCTCTCCTCTCTTCCTACTCTTCTTCTCTTCTTATTTTCTCCTCTCTTTCTCTCCTTCCTACTCTTATTCTCTTCTTATTCCTAATATTCATCTCTTCTTCTCTTCTTGTTCCTACTCTTATTCTCTTCTTATCCCTACTCCTCTTCTCTTATTATCATCTCCTCTGTTTCTCTCCTTCCTACTATTATTCTCTTCTTACTACTACTTTCCTCTCTATCTCTTCTTCTTTCTCTCCTCTCTACCTACTCTTGTTCCCTTATTCTCTTCTAATTTTCTCCTCTCCTCCTACTCTTATTCCCTTATTATTTCTCTTTCTTTTGTCCTCTTTTCCTCCCTCTTCTCTTTCCTCTCGCTCTCTCTTTCTCTCTTGTCTTCTTCTTCTTTCTCTTCTCTCTTCCTACTTTTATTACCTTTTTATTTTCTCCTCACTACTACACACGGATCCTATTGCAACATTTACTATCGACGTTTAGCGCCCGCTTAGCGTTAATCATTGGTATGAAAAGCGGGTTTTGTAAAGCATTGCTATGTAGCGACTCTTGCTAAAAGTCCCTATATAGCGACTATTATAAAGGTCGCTATATAGCGACTTTTAAGTGTCACTATATAGCGACATTGATATACTATTTTATAGCGACGTTTTTCCAGAGAGGTTTTTTTTTTTATATAGGCCTTAAAAGTTAGTTTTTCCCAAGGACAAATTCTTTTAAATTTTCATACATGTTTGAGCTCATAGAGAATAAAAAAATGAGAGCATGTACATCAAGCCTTTGAAGCTCATATATTCATGTCCAAGTTTGAGATGAGAAAAATCAATTGAAAGCATTTACATCAACTGTTTCATCTTGAGCCAAGTCTAAGGCGCCAAACAAGTCTATCTCCAACTCTATACCGAGTTGATCTCCTATATCATCATCGGACTCTAGCATCATACATTCACCTAAAAGTATTTGATCATCTTCTTCAATAAAGTGTGGTGATTCTTGATAATTGTTGTCTTCTTCCTCAATATCGGAGCAATATCATGATCTCCATCTTCCTCCCGTGCGATGTCATTATGCGCATCTTCCTCTTGGCTCATATGGTGATCTACGTCTTCTTCGCTAGATTCATCAATTAGATCCGGCATTGGTAGTGGCATCTCCATATCCACATCTCGATCTTCAAAAATTTGCTTACTTCGTGGTGCAACTTGGATCACGTACCACCATCTTGGATCAGAATGATCCGGATGAAAAACCACCTATATTGAAGATGGGTGCCAAATATCATCAATTATAGATATGAAATTATGCTCAAGTACATGTATCAATGGACTTTAAAAATGAAAGCTTCGATTAATTAAATCATTAGTATGCACTTGCTCACAGTGCTCGGGAAGAACAAAAGTATCACTTTCATCGGTCCAATGTTTGGTGGAGTCTATTGCAAAGAGACAGCTACTATCTTTTCTCACTGTCGCATGGGGACCGTTGTAAATAGTTCTAAACCATTTTACATCAAGAATCAAAATACTAAATCGTCTGAATCAATTTCATAGATGTCGCGTATGGTTCCACAATAATCTAACTATGAGGAGAGAAGATTGGTATCCGAAGCACTTGCTCAGCTATCTTGTGTGAAGTTAGCCATGACTCCACAATCATACATGACTCTCTTTGAATCAATGCATTCCACATGAAAATGTCGTCCATATGACCATAATGCACTATACTTTTTGTACTGTAAAAGAGCATCATTAAAACAATGAAGATGCATCTATTTTATAGCATATATTGCCACAAATAATTACTTAATTACATCAAGAGGTAAGAAACTTACATGCACCATACATCTAGATGATAACTCTCGCTCGCGCTCATTTATTATCTCTCCATCACGTTCGGCTTTACGTAGAGCCAGTTGTAGCTAATCAAGTGACATGTGAGTAGGGAGAAGAGCTAGATTCCATGGATATGGTTGTGATCGCCTATACATTACTCTGAATCTCGTCCTTGCATTTATTCTTTCTGCTTTGGCCACTTCATATCTCTCAATCCACTTCTGCATCTCAGGGCTATTGAGGATACAAAACTTATTTAATTTCTCCATTTGCTCTTCACTCATCTTTCTTTCAATCCCTTTTCCTTGGGGAACCTCGCCAACGATGCAATCATCATCCTTGTTATGCCAAGCTTGTGGCATATCGGGATCTATGGATGCAAGAAACTCTGTGATATATACTAATGACTCTTGCACAAGCCATCCCTCTGCCATGCTTGCTTCCAGTCTTGCTCTTTGTCTTACAAATCCCTTTAAAGTTTTCATAACCGCTCAAGAAAAAACATCCATCGACTATGAACGGTACCTGCTATACCACCTCATCAACTATGTGCACAAGCAAATGGACTTGAGTTGTCATAATGCTTGAGGGAAAGTGCTTCTCAAGCAAGCATACGGCTTTGATGGATTCCACCCTAGCCTTCTTGATGCTCGATATAGAGATCTCTTTTTGAGATATCCACCTATTTCACATGTCCATGTAAGATATTTTCATAATCAGTCTACAGATTAATAAGCTTAAATTAAAGAAAATACATTCAATGCAATTTGATAGTAAGCATATCTCACAATACCACAGATCTTGAATATAGCATTTCTAACATCTTCTTGTAAGCACCCTTTTATTGTAATTGAGAGGATGAACTATCAAAGAAACAATGAAGTCATGTGAACAATATAACATAATAATAATTATGCTAACGCATCATGATTATCGGTACACTAATTCTACTTAGAATACTTGGAAGACCTTGTGCCAATCATGGGACTTGAGCCCACTAAGCTTATTGTCCTTTGAAAATGCTCCTTTCAAGCAATGCATGTACCTTATCGGTGTTTGAAAAGAGGCAATGTCTACCTTGACTGCTGCCTCCTCCCTTGTAGAGAGGATCGACGTTGCTTTCGGGAGGACAACTTTTCGTAAAGCATGCACTTGGGGCCAAAAACGAGACATCCTATTCATAGCATGCAAGTCTTCTCGCACTCCTCTCGAGTCCCTGGAACCAACCAAGTGTGCTCAAATAGTACCCCCCACATTCTTGAAGATATGCATGGGATCCAAGAGATGATTGATTTGTAACTGACCCCAATAAGGAAGCTCGTGAAAGATTGATAGCCTCTTCATACCAGGAGGAGGTTCCTCTCCATTCTCCCTCCAAGCTTGAATCCAGTCACTTGCCTTCAAATATGATGGTGGTGGATCAAGCTGATTTCCACATGCGAGATGGTCGAGCGGAGGTATCAAGCATGACCTTCATAAACATTTTTCCTCATATATTTAGAGTAGCGTGCAAGCGATTTCAGAGCCGCATGGTACCCACTTGTAACAAGTCTTGCACGTGTGCATGAATGTGTTAGTACAAGACATGCGTGCGAAAGAGAGTCAAAAAAGCATAATCCCTCATGATTGTATATGTAAAGACACAACCACGTACCTGTGCACTCTCCATATCCTGGGTAGTCATGCATGGTCCACATCAAGATACCCCTGACCCAAATATCATTGGTATGTCTAGGAGCTTTGGAAATATCAAAGACCTACACAATATCATTGGTATGTCTAGGAGCTTTGGAAATATCAAAGACCTGCACTCCTCTCCATAATATTTGTAACTCCTCTATCAAAGGTGCCATGTACACGTCCATGTTTTTTGCCTTATACTTTCCTGACACATAGTGCAAGCATGAGGTGTCCCTTTTTTATTGTTAGCCATGGTGGGATATTGTAATTCACCATGACTATGGGCCATGTCGACCAAGATGTCGAGTGTAACCCGAAAGGATTCATGCCGTCCATGGCTAGCCCAAGATGTAAGTTGCATGGCTCCCTCGCAAAGTCCGGCCACTAATTATCTATGTGCTTCCAAGCTGCACAATCTATGGGAATCCTCAATGTGTCATCAGTGGACCGATGAGATGCATGCCATGTCATCAACTCCGCTATGGATTTGCATCGGAACATGTGTTGTATTCTTGCAATGATGGGAAAGTGTCTCAAGACCTTTACCGGTATCCGCTCACCCTGCAAGTCATCTCTATATCGTTGTTCCCCACACTTTGGACAACTAGCTAAATCTCCATGCTCATGACGAAAGAGAATACAATCATTACGGCAAGCATGGATGGTATCATGATCCATACCCACCGTTGTTAGCATCTTTTTTGCTTCATCTCTTGATGCGGGCATGGTATTTGTGCAGGCAACATCTTCTGGAGCAACCTATGACAATTCAAAACATACATAGGCTTCAAACAATGATGATTTGGTATACACTATCCAAATGATGATGATTCTCAAAACAAACAATATCCAAATAATGAGTCAAATTAATGCAAGAGCTAACTTCATTAAGGCCAAGACACTTGTCTCCGACCACCCATACTTAACTTGTAGATTCAAGATTGAGAGACAAGCACGTAGTTTAGACATCGTAGCACCCTCATACAATTGTGTTGATTGCAACTCTTGCATTTTGACCTCAGACTCTGACATCACGTGTACATGGGATGTAGTGTCCCTAAAAATGGAATCCATCATGTTGACCATACCATCATCATCATCCGGGAGACTATAGTCTTGCTAAAAGTGAGAAGGCATATGCGTACCCTCGTCACCCTCCTCATCCTGTTTTAAGATTCATGTAAATATAAGATCTTGTATTTCCTGGTATACAATAAGACTGTGAACTTAAATAGCTTTGACTTACCGATGGTCCATCAACACGTGCAACACCAACGGTGGGTACTGGTTCCGTCTCCTCCCCATACATCTGCAAGTGTTGCATGATAATATGACGTTGATGTCGTACTTCTCGCTTGCAATGAGTGCAATGATAGTATAACCTCTCCGTAAGCCACTTCGTGCTCCCGAGCATTGGCGCATCATCAGATGAGCTTCCACTCATCCCTTCCATCTATACTTATAAAATCACAACATAAGCATGAAGAAGAGATATTAACAGTTATAAAATAGCATCTATGAGCATTTTTTCATGCTACAACAAAAAAGTGACTGTAAGCGTCACTATATAGCGACCTTTTTGCTCTGTTCCGTCGCTATATAGTGACGTTTTTAATTAAAAATGTCGCTATATAGCGATGAATAAACGTCGCTATATAGCAATGCTGTGGGTTAAAACCCGAGACTCTCGTTGCACGGTGCTTTCTGTACCCTCTTCTCTAATCTCTCAAGTAAGCAAGCCAATCTCTCCTCCCACCTATTTTCGACGACCTCCCACCTATTTTCGACAACCTCCCACTCTATTCTCCACTCCTCACCCTTCTCCTAGCTCTTGTACTCCCTCTCTACCCTTTTCCCTCTTTGGTTTCTTGAAAGGACATTCTTCAAGAGGTGAGTTTGTTTCAACAATGTAGGTTGTTTGTTTGTTAGCTTTAGTTTTGTGAGTGCTTCTCCTTGTATTGCTAAACCTGTAAACTAGCTTTCATGCTTGTTTTCAAAGGATTGAAACAAAAAAGGAGATTTCAAGAAAGAAAGAAGACTCACCTCTTTTTTCTGTATTTCTCTTACTTCTTTTTCTCCTTGTCTCCTCAATCTCCTCCTTTCCTTATCTCCTCAATCTCCTCCTTTCAAGAAGTTACTTTTGTAATCTCCTCCTTCCTCTAACATCTTATTCGAAAAAATGGGTTGTTTCCTCTCTTTTGTAGGGCCAGTCCACAACACCGAGCGAGATGTACTATTTCAAGTGCTTCCTCTTTTTTCCATTTATTATTTTTGTTATTTGCATTGGCCTGTATCTAGCGCCTTAAGCACTAGCTATAGTGATGGGTGTAGGAACCCTCTCTTCTCCTCAAACTCTTTCCTTCTTCCCTCCTTCAATCTATTTCCTCCTCTTTTTCCCTCTTTCCTTTTCCTCTTCTTCTCTCTTTCTTTCCCTATTTTTCCCTCTTATTCTCTATTTCCCCCTTCTCTTATGCTCATGCATAAGCATAAGCATGAGCTTATGCTTATGCTTATGTTTAAGCATAAGCATGAGCATAAGAAAATGAGACATATGCTCATGCTTATGCTTATGCACGAGCATAAGCGAAGTAGACATATGCTCATGCATAAGCATGAGCATATGTCTCTTTTTTCCCCCTTCTCTTATTCTCTCTTTCCCCCTTCTCTCTTTCACCCTTGTCGCTTTCCTTTCCCCTTTCCTTTCCCTCTTATTCTCTATTTCCCCCTTCTCTTATGCTCATGCATCAGCATAAGCATGAGCTTATGCTTAAGCATAATCATGAGCATAAGAAAATGAGACATATGCTCATGCTTATGCTTATGCATGAGCATAAGCGAAGTAGACATATGCGAGCATATGTCTCTTTTTTCCCCCTTCTCTTATTCCCTCTTTCCCCCTTCTCTCTTTCCCCTTTCTCGCTTTCCTTTCCCTTTTCCTTTCCCTCTTATTCTCTATTTCCCCCTTCTCTTATGCTCATGCATAAGCATAAGCATGAGCTTATGCTTATGCTTATGCATATGCATAAGCATGAGCTTATGCTTATGCTTATGCATATGCATAAGCATGAGCATAAGAAAATGAGACATATGCTCATGCTTATGCTTATGCATAAGCATAAGTGAAGTAGACATATGCTCATGCATAACCATAAGCATATGTATCTTTTTTCCCCCTTCTCTTATGCTCATGCATAAGCATAAGCATGAGCTTATGCTTATGCTTATGCTTATGCTTATGCTTAAGCATAAGCATGAGCATAAGAAAATGAGACATATGCTCATGCTCATGCTTATGCATGAGCATAAGCGAAGTAGACATTATGCTGTCTCTTTTTTCCCCCTTCTCTTATTCTCTCTTTCCCCCTTCTCTCTTTCCTTTCCCTCTTTCCTTTCCCTCTTATTCTCTATTTCCCCCTTCTCTCATGCTCATGCATAAGCATAAGCATGAGCTTATGCTTATGCTTATGCTTAAGCATAAGCATGAGCATAAGAAAATGAGACATATGCTGATGCTTATGCTTATCCATGAGCATAAGTGAAGTAGGCATATGCTCATGCATAAGCATGAGCATATGTCTCTTTTTTCCCCCTTCTCTTATTCTCTCTTTCCCCCGTCTCGCTTTCCTTTCCCCTTTCCTTTCCCTCTTATTCTCTATTTCCCCCTTCTCTTATGCTCATGCATAAGCATAAGCATGAGCTTATGCTTATGCTTATGCTTAAGCATAAGCATGAGCATAAGAAAATGAGACATATGCTCATGCTTATGCTTATGCATGAGCATAAGCGAAGTAGACATATGATCATGCATAAGCATGAGCATATGTCTCTTTTTTCCCCCTTCTCTTATTCTCTCTTTCCCCCTTCTCTCTTTCCTTTCCCTCTTTCCTTTCCCTCTTATTCTCTATTTCCCTCTTCTCTTATGCTCTTCTCTCATTTCCCTCTTCTCTTATGCACTTCTCTTGTGTTCTTTTTTCCTCCTTCTCTTCTTCTTATGCTCTTCTCTCATTTCCCCCTTCTCTTATTCTCTCTTTCCCCCTTCTCGCTTTCCTTTCCCCTTTCCTTTCCCTCTTATTCTCTATTTCCCCTTTCTCTTATGCTCATGCATAAGCATAAGCATGAGCTTATTCTTATGCTTATGCTTAAGCATAAGCATGAGCATAAGAAAATGAGACATATGCTCATGCTTATGCTTATGCATGAGCATAAGCGAAGTAGACATATGCTCATGCATAAGCATGAGCATATGTCTCTTTTTTCCCTTTTCTCTTATTCTCTCTTTCCCCCTTCTCTCTTTCCTTTCCCTCTTTCCTTTCCTTCTTATTCTCTATTTCCCCCTTCTCTTATGCTCTTCTCTCATTTCCCCCTTCTCTTATGCTCTTCTCTCATGTCCCTCTTCTCTTATGCTCTTCTCTTATGCTCTTCTTCCCCCCTTCTCTTCCTCTTATGCTCTTCTCTCATTTCCCCCTTCTCTTATTCTCTCTTTCCCCTTTCTCGCTTTCCTTTCCCCTTTCCTTTCCCTCTTATTCTCTATTTCCCCTGTCTCTTATGCTCATGCATAACCATAAGGATGAGCTTATTCTTATGCTTATGCTTAAGCATAAGCATGAGCTTATTCTTATGCTTATGCTTAAGCATAAGCATGAGCATAAGAAAATGAGACATATGCTCATGCTTATGCTTATGCATGAGCATAAGTGAAGTAGACATATGCTCATGCATAAGCATGAGCATATGTCTCTTTTTTCCCCCTTCTCTTATTCTCTCTTTCCCCCTTCTCACTTTCCTTTCCCCTTTCCTTTCCCTCTTATTCTCTATTTCCCCCTTCTCTTATGCTCTTCTCTCATTTCCCTCTTCTCTTATGCTCTTCTCTTATGCTCTTTTTTCCCACTTCTCTTCCTCTTATGCTCTTCTCTCATTTCTCTCTGCTCTTATGCTCTCTTCCTCTTCTTCTCTTCCTCTTCTTCTCTCTTTCCCCCTTCTCTTATGCTCATGCATAAACATAAGCATGAGCATAAGAATGCTTATGCTTATGCATGAGCATAAGAGATTCCTCTTCTCTTGTGCTCTTCTCTCATTTCTCTCTTCTCTTCCCTCTTCTTCAGATTCCTCTTCTCTTCCTCTTCTTCTCTCTTTCCCCCTTCTCTTATGCTCATGCATAAACATAAGCATGAGCATAAGAATGCTTATGCTTATGCATGAGCATAAGAGATTCCTCTTCTCTTATGCTGATTTCAGCACGATGCTTTTGGAGGAGGAGATGCATCAAAAGATGAGGACTACAGAAGATTCGGCTTTTTGGACCGAATCAAAGAAAGGTAAGGGTAAGGACTCTGGTAACCCATATTCTTCTGATGATAAAAAGAGAAAGAAGAAGATCAAGTGCTTCTATTGCAACAAGGTAGGACACAAGCAGAATGAGTGCCAAAAGAAGATTGCAGATGAGAAGAACGAAGTAAAGAAAGAGTCTAGCAACAGCACGCAGGCAGTACCAGTAGAGCTACTCATCGCAATTGAGGAGATTTGCATGGAGGCAGTTCATGTACCTGCAGATGAACCATGGATCATTGATAGTGGTGCATCGTGCCACATGACCAATTGGAAGGATTGGTATACCTCTCTACAGCCAATAGGGAATGACATCCTAGTAGCAGTCAGCAATGATGCAAAATGTCTAGCAAAAGGAAAAGGTACGATTGCTCTCAAGTCAGATGGAGTTATAAAATAGTTGTCCGATGTTCTTTATGTGCCAGATATCAAGAGAAACTTGTTGTCCATTTCTGTGATCACGGATCAGGACCTCAAAGTTCAATTCGATAAGAATGGCACACAGATTCTTGATCTTCAAGGGAAGATCATTGGTGAAGGTACACAACGCAACAACATTTACGAACTCTCAGCTTTCAGTGCTCGAGCAAATGTGTAGAACACTAAGCTATGGCATGAGAGGTTTGGTCATCTAAACCTTAGTTCTTTGAAGGAGATGCATAAAAGTTGAATGATTGCAGACCTACCAAAAATTTTAGATCTGCCCAATGTATGTGAAGCTTGCATGATGGGCAAGCAGCATCGGCATCCCTTTCCTAAAGAGGCCAGCAAGGAAAAGGCTCCTCTAGAGCTCATTCACATAGACCTCTGTGGAAAGATGGAGATGGAAGCTTTGGGTGGTTCCTACTACTTCATGATGCTGATCGACGACTACAGTAGAAGGATATGGATATACTTCCTGAAGATTGAAGACAAGGCTTTTAGTAGGTTCAAGGAATGGCATGTAATGGTCGAGAAAGAAATGGGGAGGAAGGTGAAGAAGTTGAGATCAAACAGAGGTGGAGAGTTCATGCTGAATTCAAAAGTTACTGCAAAAGTCACAGAATCAAGAGGCAGAAACCCCCGCCACATGCATCACAACAAAATGGAGTAGCAGAACGCAAGATGCACGTCATCTATGAAATGGGCCAAAGTATGATGAAAGGGAAAGATTTGCCAAAGGCTTTCTGGGCTGAAGCATGTAACACGGTAGTTTACATCTTGAATCGTAGCTACACGAAGGCTGTGAATGGGATGACTCCAATGCAAGCCTTTTCTAGTAAGAAACCTTTAGCTGCACATTTCAGAGTTTTTGGATGTGACTGTTTTGTGCATGTCCCTGCTGCTACCAGGACCAAATGGGAACCGAAGAGCCGGAAGTGTGTTTTCTTGGGCTATAGTGAAGAGGCGAAGGGTTAACATCTCTATAACCCTATTACCAAGAAGGTAATTGTAAGTCGTGATGTGGTCTTCTCAGAATAGCCGCATCAATTGGAGGAGGATGCTTCCTTCCCCTAGACAACTAGGACCAGGATATCCATCCAGTACCACCACCAGTAGCAAACCAAACACCCCCAATGGTGCTTGGGAGGATTCAATACAAAGAAGATGAAGAAGAGCCTACAAAACCACAATGGCAATGGCCATTCCCAAAGTGGGTAAAGTAGCTTTTGGACGGTAGAGAACCTCCAGCCATTGAGGAGGAACCATCCGAACACCGCCGGTCGAAGAGATTAGAGGAGCAAAGAAGAGTGTAGGAACACTTGGTCAACTATGCCTTGATGATAGAAGTGATCTATGCTGATGAACCCAAGTGTCTTAAGTAATGATAGGTGGATGGAGGCTATGCAATTGGAGTGTGGCTCCATAATGAAGAACAACACTTGGGACCTTGTGGATCGACCACCAAAATGCAAGGTAATCGGAACCAAGTGGGTATACAAGACCAAGTACAAGTCCGATGGCACGTTGGATAAGTACAAGGCTCAGTTCGTGGCAAAAGGATTTACACAGGTACATGGTTTTGATTATCAAGATACTTTTGCTCCCATAGCTCGACTAACCACAATTTGTAGTGTTTTGGCTTTAGTTGCCCAGGGAAGTTGGCCCATGTTTCAGATGGATGTGAAATCTGCCTTGCTGAATGGAGATCTCAAGGAGGAGGTATACGTGGAACAACCACCAAGTTTTGAGATCCTCGGTTTAGAAGGTAAAGTCTACAAACTAAAGAAGGCACTTTGCGACCTGAAACAGGCCCCATGAGCATGGTACCAGCAAATTGATGCCTACTTTCTACAAAACAGGTTCAGGAGGAGCCCATTTTTGATGCAAATTTGTATATCTTTAGAGAAGGAGGCAGGTGTATGATTGTGGTCCTTTATGTGGACGACCTTGTCATAACAGGGAACCATGAAGAGAAGATCTTGTAGACGAAGCATTTGCTAGGACGAGAGTTTGAAATGATAGGACCTCAGACTGATGCATTTCTGTTTGGGGATTGAGGTTTGGCAGGAGCTGAAATAGATCTTTATTTCACAGCTGAAGTATGCTGGAGAGATACTGAAGGCATTTGGCATGGCTGAGTGCAATTGACATGAAGCTCTCAAATGGGGATTCATCACCACTGGTAGACAAAGCAAAGTACAGAAGGCTTGTGGGCAGCTTGATTTACCTGTGCAACACACGGCCGGACATTAGTTTTGTGACTGGTGTACTAAGTAGGTTTTCCAATAAGCCCCGGGAGAACCATTGGAGGGCAGGGATGCGGGTGCTATAATACATCAAAGGCACACTTAATTATAACATCACCTATACCAAGGGCAACATCTTGACCAGATTCTGTGACTTGGATTGGGCAGGAGATGTGGACAGCAGGAGATCAGTGATAGGGTACTGTTTCTCACTTGGATCTGGAGAGTTGTCATGGGTCAGCAAGAAGCAACCCACAGTTGCTCTTTCTTCTACCGAGGCCAAGTACAAATCTGCATGCTTTGCTTCTTGTGAGGTCGTGTGGTTGAGGAGGACTTTGGGGGACATGGGTGCAGTGCAGAACAAGCCTACGTAGTTATCATGTGACAATCAAAGTTGCATGGCGATTACAAAGAACCCGATGTTCCAGGCTCACACAAAACACATTGAGATTCAATATCACTTTGTACACAAGCTCATCATGGATGGAGAGGTCGACTTGGTGTACTGTCCAACTACAGAGAATGCTGCGGACATCTTCATGAAGGCTCTTGGAAGAGACTTGCTGGAGAGGCATCTTCATTGACTTAGCATTGGGCCGAAAAAGTAAGTTCACCTGCACGTGGACATTGAGGGGGGGTGTTAGATTCAATGCTCCACTCTCGTGTAACTACACGAGAACCAACTAACTCTACTTGTAAGCCCCCCATATGAGAAGAAGGCATTTGAGTAGCTCGGTTATCCGGTAGGACCTAGTTTGGACACCAGATGGGGGCCATGTGTGGCCTAATGGTTGGACGGCTTCAGATAGAGTTGGCATACTGCCAACTAGGCTACATGCAAGTGCGGGAAGGCATCCTATGACTGACCACACTGAGGGTAGATGGAGCATTTCCCAGGGCAGCCCACTCTTGAGTTGCAAGGCTCATTTGGAGCCGCATATGAATGTGTGGTTTAGATTGATATCTCTAAGAAGGATGTAGTGCATGAAATGGAAGGAGAAGAGGTACCAAATCAAGGCCAATCACCATCCACCTACACGACCATTGATGAGGCTGAGTCCTTGGAGCTTGTGCAACCACCTCCATCGACTTATGCACTTTCCAATGATGCAAAAGCTTTCCTAAAGCAAAGGGGAATTGGATGTTTGTTTGAGTGCCTACAATCCCTAAAGGAAACTCCTACCATGACCACATACATTCAGGAATTTCTCCACTCTAATCACTCAAGAGATGCACAGAGTAGCAAATACAACACCACCACTATAAATCCCAAGTCAATATTATACATGATAGTACAGTTATCCAAAGGGCCTTCTCACTCCAAATAAAGCCAAAAAATACCTCTCAATGCCAAATTTCAAGAAATTTAGCCTCTCCTTGCTAAGGGCACCAAGTTCCATAGGGATGGAATACTACTTTGCACAATCATTGACCCTAAACTCAAGGAAGTAGCTACACTCCTATCACATTATTGGGGGTTAAGTGTGGCAAGAATTGCTCCCTTCTACTCCAAACATTTGTTTTGCTTAGTAGGTGATTGAAACAAGACTGGATCTAACATTTGGTCATCTTCTTCACAAAGAAAATCGATGGTTCATCTGGCCAAAAATGTAAAATTGCCCACTTATTGGTAGTAATCATGAGTAAAGATGTGCAAGTAGGTGAAGAAAAGGCCTCAAAACCTTGCATACCCTACACAAATTGCTCATCCGATGAAAGCCATGGGATAGTGCCAAAAACTAACAAGGAGGCCACATGCCTATGGCATTACAAGCCAAGTAATAGCAACAAGAGTAGGAGCACACGAAAGAAAAGGGAAAGATAGTAGTAGATCCACAAGACATCGACCTATACCAAGAGTAGCTAAATTCTTTAGAGTGCACGATGAGGCTTTTTGTAATGCCTACCAGCACATAAGATTGGACAAGCAAAACATCTCTCCACTTATCAGGACCCTTCAAACTATCTTGCAATTGTAGTCCTTTCAAAACCCTGCCTACTACAGGTCCATCTACTACCCAACAACTAAGTGGAACAACCACTGCCCAGCACTTGGCCCAATCTTTGTGCTCCTCTAGAGTCAATTGAATGATCAAAGCATAGGAAGTGCTTGCATTTTGTGCCTCGGCTGCTTATGACACTAAAGAGGCCTACGTGAAATGGCAGAGCCTAGAGTTCCATCAAGCAGACTAGATGGAAGAAAAGGTTATGATAGCCATGATCTAGTATCAACAAATGGCCTTCAACATATTCCAATAGTGCCATGAGGCACATGCTACCACATCCACTTAGCTCATCATGTCCAATCTCCATCAAAATGAGCTGCAACAATACTTGATGCAATTTTCTCCTTACACCAAAGTACCTCCTGAGCTGACCGACCTAGCTCCGAAGAAGATGACAATTTTTGGTCAACACAGAGGCCCCAACCTCCCGCAGAGCTGACTCCCTTCACTCCTAATTGGCATCACATTCTCTGACCCTTCTAGTGCTCAATTGATGGCTCAATTGATGTGAATATATTGCAACACTAGAAAGCATAACTTGAAGGGTCTCACCTTTGATTGGTGGAAATGATGGAGATTGAGCCGCTCACCATGTTCATAAAGAAGAGTTTTTTCCCATGCTGCAAGGAGCACCTAAGGGAGCAAAGAGGCGACTACCAAGATCTAGACCCATCACACCCTTTGGCCAATGATGAAAATGCAGGACTACAACTAGAGTGGTGCATCCCATTTTTGAAGCATCTACAATTTTGGAAAATCTATTGTGGCTTAGGCAAGACTGGGTACATCCTCCTTATATGCCTATGCATCATCAATGGAGATGGTCGGGATTTTGCGCTCTTCAAGCAATCGACCCTAATGTTTGCTTCAAGTTTCCCTAGTTTGATTTTCCCCCAATTGCCATGAATGTCGCCCTCGTATATCAACTCTTGCAATTTAATGAGACTTATGGAAAAGTATTGGATCCTATGATCATAGCCACTATACATATTGTTTGGCTTATTATTATTCTACTCTAAGATATTCTTGAACAGGAGAAAATTTCCAAAGAACTCCACCTTCGCCTCGACTCCAAAATAGTTTTTGATATGAATCAAGGGCCATCATTTGGGCAGGATAGCTGCATGTACCTCCACATTCACAACTTACCTATCTATCATATCTGCACATACAAGGACATGCATGATACTCACTTTTGGAAGCCCCGGCCACAATTTGGAAAAATATCCCCTCACCAACTAGACTACTACTCCTTCATGCAAGCGGCCATCAACTCACAAGTCCTCCACAAGCTATGATCCAAGGATGGATCACAAACCAAAATGGGGGGCATGTTAGCGGCTATGGTTAATAGTTGTACAGCTCATCTCTTCAAATGGTTCACGATTCTTAGAATATTTTGCAAGATAGAGATAAGAAGAAGGAAAGGATATAAGGAAGATAATGGAATCTTGCCGTGGAGCCATATGGGTATGGGCCCAAGTGCTTGTAAGAATGAGAGAGAGAGAGAGAGAGAGAGAGAGAGAGAGAGGTAGACTATGGTTGACCCTCCCTTCAAAGTGTGCAGTGTAAAATGTTGAAAGTTTGACTTTAGTCTTCATTGTTGTATGCACAAGTTTGAAAATAGAGATCTCTCTTTCTCTTCCAAGTGCTTGAGTCTTCTCTTTCTTCCATTATAGTGCCCTTGTGTTTGCAAGTCCATGCCCTTTTATTCCCCTCTTCTCTTCCCTCCTCCCCTCTCTTCTTCCATTTCCCCTCCCCCTTTTCACTCTTGTGGAAACACATTGCAAAAATTTGGGAGTCTCGAGTGTGACAATCGAGGACAATCCATGCTTGCATTTCTCCCACAAGGAGTAGCAAGAGAAGAGGTTCCCTCAGCATTCCTTTAAGATCCCCATGACATGTGAGTCACCACCAGAGACTACATAGAGAGTTCTCTCCAAAGAGTTGGGTTTCCTCATAATAGAGTTGCAATGGGAAATTTGACCTCAATGGACAGGAATGCATCTAGTTTGACCACATTCCGAAGTTGTGTGATTGGTTCACATCCATTTAACAATGGCTCTTCAAACCCATAAAAGGACATATTGTCCTCTTCTTTTGCTTGCTGTCATGCAGGGGTCCTCCTCAAACATCCTATGCCTTAGGAGTGAATGTCCTACTGATAAACCTTGTGTACTTTCCTCGTCCACTCTTTTGAGTATATAGGAGATTTGGGGGCTCTATTAGTGCACTAGTAATTAGGATTAATAGTGTCTACCCCTTTACTTGCATTGAACCATTGCTCAAATCTTTCTTGGTGGTCATGCACCAACTGTTGTACCTCGGCAAGGCAATATTTCTCCATGAAGGATCTGGGTATTCTCGCTACTCTTTGGGGGCCATGGGTTTCCTAGAACACTCCCCAACTATCATCCCTTTATTTTGGTGGTTGAAATAAATTGGTTAGTGGTTAAGGAAGTATGACTAGTAGAGGATGAGGTGGACAAGGTGGTTGTGTCTTGATTATACCCATTTTGGATAATTACCTTATTGCAATCTTTTCTATTTTAACAATACCCTTTCCAGTTGCCTCTCTAGGCTAGGATGTACTAGACTTATCTATCTTGACCTACTTACAAATCTCCTTTCTGAAAGATCTTGCTTGGTCCCTGGTGATCACACTCAGGGACACCAAAGATACTTGTCCTCTTTCTACACTCAACAAAGTAATGCTAGCTTTATGGTCAGTGGTAATTCTAGGTGGCCATCGCATCGAGTAGTCCTTGTAAAGATGATCTACTCCATAGGCAAAGCACATCAATGCACCCACATTGGATGCGGTTGTCATTGGCAAGGTTGGGTCATCCTTATATGGGCAATCCTTTAAGAAGTGAGGTAAGTGGTAGGGCAAAAAAATTTAGGATTAGTAGACCGGGACTAGGGGCTGGCATGCATGGTGGGCTAGGCCTTACAAGTTTGGTGTCCTAGGCATAGGCACACTTAGGTTGGGCATAGGTTGAGATCTAGAGTGATGGTTGGATAGGAAGAACTCTCTAGGCTTCTTCCACAAGTGGAATACAAAGGGGTTTGGGAAGCAATGTTCTAGGCAATCCTCCCTTCTGCTCAATCATATGTGCCATGGGATTTTGTGCCAATAGTGACTTGGCATCCTTGGCTCAAATGTATCACAAAAGGAGTGTCCTCCCTCATAGATGCATACACATGGTGACGGAGTACTCACCGATATGGGGGGAATGGGTTCACTTTGCATGTCCTCTATCATGGTTGATTGGGGTGGCCTCTACAAGTCCTTTGGCACTCTATTCTACTTGGACAATGGATTTACCATCTCTGCAGGGCCTGATAGACCAAACCTCCCCATCACATTGGAAAAAGTTTCTCTAACCCTACGAAGAAGTGAGGGAATGAGGTCGAGCAGCACTAGAGTTAGGCGCCATGGAGGCTCCAAGATTTCCCTCTCTCCATCAAACTTGTGGAATCTTTTGAGATAGAAATATCAGCCTAGGTTGGCTTGTATACTGAATGTGAGATGAGTGATGAGTTCCTTGATTGGATTGATGCTAAGCTAGCTAATTGGCAAGACAAAATGTTGTGAGAGTCACTATCATCCAATTCAGGCTCAGTTCTTGCAAGCACCCTTTTAGACCTTAGGTGCATCTAGGTGGAGCAATGCAGATGGACACCTGGATGGAGTGTTGAAATAGCAACTTAGCATGCATAGTCAATTGCTAATTCAATGTGCACTGAGTTAAACTTAATTAAGTGTGGTAACTTTTTAGCAATTCTATGGATTCTAGATGATGATTCCAAGTTCTTATTACGTGATTTCCCTAATGTTAGTAGTCGTCAAAAGTTTCCAAGTTCATAAACTTCCTTTTAAGTTCAACCAATAAAATTCTTACCCCTTTTTAATAATAGCTGTGTTCAAGTTCAATATTTTTGGTGTAGGTAGTGAACAATGAATGGCTAACTCACCACTTGATGGTCAAATTTGTAAATTCACTTCAAGATCAAACCCTTCTTGTACTACCCAGCTAATTCAACGTGCATTAGGTTAGCCTTAACTCATCATGTGCTGAGTTATCAATTCAACATGCATTAAATTAGGAGTTTGCTCTTATTTTGGATGGGAATAGGCACATTTAATGTGCTAGCTATTAGTCCTTGATAGTTGTCAAGGTGTTAGGCTCTGTCAAAGTGTCAAAGCTAATTCAATGTTCCTAAATCTAATTCAACATGCACTGAATTACTGACTCAATGTGAATTAAAATAGGGGCTAATTCTATGTGACCTTCCTAGACTGTATCATTGATGGAAATTTGGGGGATTTCTGATGTTTCATGATTTTTGTATAGGGCTTTCTATCCCAAGGGAGTACTTGTTGAGATATCGAGCTCCACTCGCGATATGCCAGGGTGACCGTTGTGTATTTATGTCACCGACTTGTTAGCTAGAGATGCGGTTGGTACACCGCCCACGAATAATGGATGACAGCTATCCTTATCTACTCTAGTTTGTGGCTCAGTTAGTATGCCACCTTAGTTAGTTGAGTTTGGTTTGAGACCCACATATAGGGTTCTTCTATTTCTTTGTACTAGAGTTCTTTTTGGCTTTCACAACTAAGAAGAGGAAAACTGTTTTCAGCCTCCACCTTTGTGTGTATTCCCCCATTGTGCATGTGAGAAAGCCACAAGTGAGACTCCTTCCCTCTCTCCCACAATCTTCACATGGTATCAGAGCCTTGTTTGTGGTAAGGAGCTCAAGAAAGCAAGCCAAGTTCGTGGTGTCCTGGTAAGAGGACCAGTGTTGCTTTCCTATTTTGAGTTTGGGAGCAAATCTCTGCAAGTAGCACAGCCAGAAGTGCAAGAGTGCACTGTCTCGAATTGAGACGCCCTTCGCGGTGTGGCGAGAGTGTAGAATAACTTTATTTTTCTAATTCGAGGCCATTTCGGGGCTCGTTTTGAAGGCAGAAGTTCTTCGCAGGCAATCAGAAAAAAGGCCCTGTTTTTGTTGTGCGACCACTGCACGGCTAGTCCGTAAAAAGTTGCCACAGAGATTGCATCGTATGCCTGTGTGCAAAGATATTGGGAGTTGCAAATTCATGCCTGTTGCCTGTTGATGCAAAATCGTCACTAGGAAGTGACTGTGTGGTGAAATACCACTTTCGTCAGTTTTGCAGATCTACCCGTGTGAGGCAAAAGCTGTGTTTTTTGCAGTGACAGCATATTTTGCAATGTTCTGTAATGGCATCTGATTCTCTTTCACAGATTGTCACTGAAAAGCTTGACAAGAACAACTTCCAGGCATGGAAGTTTAGAATGATGAATTTCTTGATGGGAAAAGGCTATTGGGAGTTCATTACAGGAAATGAAGAAGAACCTGTTCTTCCTAATGTTCCCAGTCAACAGGAAATGCAGGCATTTAAAGGATGGCATGAGAGAGCCAGGAAAGTTATGTACTGGCTGTTTATCAATATTTCGAACTCCATGATTGTGCATATTCAGGATGCGAATATGCCAAAGGAGGCATGGGATACTTTGGCAAAAATGTACAGCACAAATACGCAAGCCAGGAAAATGCAACTCAAACAGGAGTTGCACAATGTGCAGAGAGAAAATTTGAGCATAAATGACTACCACATGAAAGTGAAGAAAATTGCAGATGCACTTGCTTCCATTGGGTCGCCAGTGGATGATGACGATTTGGTCTCTGTGACCTTGAATGGTCTAGGAAAGGATTATGCATAGTTTCGGACATCCATTGCCGTCCGTGAAAAATTTCCTGATTTTGAGGAGTTGATTGCTCTTCTAATTTCCGAAGAGCAGAGAAATGGTGGTGCATCTTCTTCAGCAGGAACTTCAAAAGAAACTGTCTTCTACTCATATGCTAGCAGAGGTAGAGGCAGAGGTAGAGGAGGCCGATCTGCAGGCCGTGGTAGAAATCAGAATATGCAGCAAACGCAAGAAAACCAGTCCTATGTAGGAGGACGTGGTAACTCTAGAGGCAAGGGGAGCCAAAGAGGCCGTGGTGGATGGCAGAGAGGCCAAAATGCAAACAGCAATATTGAATGCTACTATTGTGGCAAAATGGGTCATATGGCTAAGGACTGCTATAAAAAGCAGAATGACATTATGAATGGAAAATTGCAGCAAGGCAATTATGCATCCTCTAGTAGACAGGGTGATGATAAAAATGAGCATTTGTTTATGGTGCAGCATATGACAAATTTTGTAACAAGTGCAGAAGAAAGCAATGATGTGTGGTATGTTGACTCGGGTGCATCAAACCACATGACAGGTCACACTGAATGGATGCAGGATGCAAGAAAAATGGAAAAACCAGGATTTGTGGAGACTGGTGATGATACTGCACATCCTATTGTGCAGATTGGCAAAATTCCTTTGTCTATGCAGGATGGGAAAAAGAAATACCTGTCTGATGTATTTCATGTCCCGAACATCACCAAGAACCTGGTTTCTGTTGGTCAAATGGTTGAGCAGGGCTTGCAGGTTAGATTTAATCCTCATGGATGCTTTGTTGAGGATATGAAAAATAACGGTCGCTTTATAGCAAAAGGAAAGAAGAAGGGCATGATGTTTACGTTGGATGCAGACATGCCTGAATTGAGTGCAGCAATGTTTGCACATGGGACTGGTGTAGTTGCAGATATTGATATCTGGCACAAATGCATTGGTCATGTTAATATACAGTGACTTAAATCAATGCAAGCCCAAAATATTGTTGCAAGATTGCCTAAATTTAAGGTTGTAGAAATGCACAAGGTTTGTGAAGCCTGTCAATTTGGGAAACAGGCAAGGAAACCTTTTCCTAGGCATGTTCAAGAGAGTAAAAAGCCATTGGAATTAATCCACACTGATGTGTGGACTACAAAAGCTGCATCTATTGGAGGCTGTCACTATTTTGTCACATTTATTGATGACTTCAGCAGAAAACTGTGGGTGTATTTTATGAAAAAGAAAAGTGAAGTGTTTGGGCACTTCAAAGCTTTCAAAGCTATGGTTGAAAAAGAAACAGGCCTGCAAATAAAATGCCTAAGGTCAGATGGAGGGGGAGAGTACCTCTCAAATGAGTTTGTAAGGTTCTTGCAGGAGCATGGTATAAAGCAGCAATATTCATGCAGTCATACCCCACAGCAAAATGGAATTGCAGAAAGAAAAAACAAGCATATTGGAGAGGTATCTCGGGCTATGCTAAATGAAAAAGATCTACCAGATTATTATTGGGCTGAAGCAGTTGCTACAGCTATTTATATAATGAACAGGACTCCCACTGCAGCAATACATGGCATGACGCCAGAGGAGATGTATACTGGTAGGAAACCAGATATTTCTCATTTGAAAATTTTTGGTTGCATTTCCTATCTCCATGTGCCAAATGAGTTGAGGTCCAAGTTGGATCCACCAAAAGCTGAGAAGTGCGTCTTTATTGGTTATTCTCTGCAGCAAAAAGGGTATAGATGCTATAACCCTTCTACACGAAAGTCCACAGTGAGCAGAGATGTTTTTGATGAGATGAGCAGCTGGTATAAACCAGTAAATGTGATGATTGATGTAGATGCACAAAATGGTAATGCTGCACAGAATTCACAGCAGTAATCACAAAATATCAGTGGACCTGCAGTGTCGTCTAGTAGTGGTTCACATACTTTGCCATGGACAGGTAGATTGAGATCAGGAGAATCTCCTCAAAGCAATGCAGAGAGTGGTATGTAGGTATCACGAAAAGGAAAAGAGAAGGTAGATCAGCCCATGTTTGATGTGAATGCAGGTCACTCTTGTGTGGATGGTGAATCCAGTGGCTTAGAACAGAGCATTGATGATGAGTTGGGTATTCCTTCTGTTGTTACACCTGGAGTAAGGAAGACCAAAGATGTTTTGAGAGCACCTGGAGGTGAGCCTATTTTGCGCAGGTCTACCAGGGTTAGGTATCCTATGGATAGGCTGAAATATGATGGATTTACAGCCATTCACTATGCCTATATGGTCAAAGTGATACAGGAACCAGAACCCACTTCTTTTGAGCAAGCCATGGGAAATGAAAAATGGGAGAAAGCCATGGATGAAGAAATGGATGCCTTGGATGCTAATGCTACATGGGAATTGGTGCCTTTGCATAAAGGCAAGAATGCAATTGGTTGTAAGGGGGTTTATAAGATCAAGCACAATGCAGATGGTTCTGTGAATAGATACAAGGCAAGATTAGTTGTCCAGGGGTATGCACAGACATATGGCATTGATTATGAAGAAACTTTCATCCCGGTTACAAGGATGGCAACCGTAAGAGCAGCCATTGCTATGGCTGCATCAAAGGGATGGTCTTTACATCAGATGGATGTAAAGAATGCCTTCTTGCATGGTGATTTACAAGAAGAGGTCTTTATGGAGCAGCCAGCAGGTTATGTTCATGCTATTCATCCTGAGTTTGTTTGCAAGTTGAAGAAAGCCTTGTATGGCTTGAAGCAAGCACCTAGAGCATGGTTTGACAAGATAGGACAATATCTTGTCACTATTGGCTTTCAGATTTCCAAGGCAGATTTCTCACTCTATGTGAGAAAAATAGAGAAAGGGATTATGCTGCTGGTCATTTATGTTGATGATTTGATCATCACAGGTGATAGTGATGAAGATATCCTTCATGTGAAAATGCTATTGAGGCAGAAGTTTGAGATGAAGGATTTGGGAGAGCTATGTTATTTTTTGGGCATTGAGGTGATTAGATCACCAGGTGGGATACAGCTCTTGCAGAGGTAGTATGGATTGGACATGCTGTCCAAATATGGGATGACAGGCTGTAAGCCTATTTCAGTTCCTTTGGAGCAGAATGTGAAGCTAAGCGCAGATGCAGGTGAGCTTCTGGAAGACCCTACTATGTACAGACGTATAGTAGGAAGTTTGATTTACATGACTATTACCAGGCCAGATTTGAGCTATGCTGTTGGGTTGGTAAGTCAGTTTATG
This sequence comes from Dipteris shenzhenensis, assembly GCF_047967505.1. Classification (NCBI taxonomy): domain Eukaryota; kingdom Viridiplantae; phylum Streptophyta; class Polypodiopsida; order Gleicheniales; family Dipteridaceae; genus Dipteris; species Dipteris shenzhenensis. The sequence goes on along the minus strand of NC_141602.1, from coordinate 14,856,097 downwards.
CAGGCTCCAAGGAAACCGCATTTGGATGCGGCTAGACGCATACTCAGGTATGTGAAGTCCACATTGCAGTATGGACTATTTTATGAGGCTGGGGTCCAAATACAGTTGCATGGATACACTGATGCTGATTGGGCTGGTAGTATTTCTGATAGATGATCTACCAGTGGATATGTGTTCTGTTTTGGGAGTGCTGCAGTCACTTGGAGCAGCAAGAAACAGCCTACAGTTGCCTTGTCGAGCACAGAGGCTGAGTACAGGGGTGCAGCAATGGCTGCATGTGAGGTAGCTTGGTTGCATAAGCTACTCTATGATATGCATCAGTCTACAGATGGGCCAGTTGTCATTTATTGTGACAACATGAGCAATATACACTTGGCAAAGAACCCAATCTTTCATGCTAGAACAAAGCACATTGAGGTGCATTATCACTATGTGTGGGAGAAGGTTTTACTAGGTCTTATTGATCTAGTTTATGTCAGCACAGAGGATCAGGTAGCTGACATATTCATGAAAGCATTGGGCGCAGAGAAGCTACGCAAGTTCAGAGACCTGCTTGGTGTGCAAGAATTTGGATTGAGCTCGAGGGGGAGTGTTGAGATATCGAGCTCCACTCGCGATATGCCAGGGTGACCGTTGTGTATTTATGTTACCGACTTGTTAGCTAGAGATGCGGTTGGTACACCGCCCATGAATAATAGCTGGATGACAGCTATCCTTATCTACTCTAGTTTGTGGCTCAGTTAGTATGCCACCTTAGTTAGTTGAGTTTGGTTTGAGACCCACATATAGGGTTCTTCTATTTCTTTGTACTAGAGTTCTTTTTGGCTTTCACAACTAAGAAGAGAAAAACTGTTTTCAGCCTCCACCTTTGTGTGTATTCCCCCATTGTGCATGTGAGAAAGCCACAAGTGAGACTCCTTCCCTCTCCCCCACAATCTTCACAGTACTTCTACCCATTCTACCTATTGTAAACAAGAACAATAAGAAACCATTAGAAGCAAGAACTTTACAATAAAAATGGGGTGTTTTTCAAAAAGAGGATTGGTTTTGTCCTTTCCAAGACCTTGAAACTCTCCCAATAGCTTTTTTCAGAGGATTTGATAGCATACAAGGCTTGAAGAATTATAAGTGCTATGTTGCATGTGAAGCATGTATCCTCAACCCAAGGAAACACCTAATTGAGAACCTTAAATACGGTTTAAGGGGCCTCCAATGTTGTCCTAAATTTTTCCACACACATTTGAGCACATTGTGTGGTCTCAACAATGACTCACATGTCTTAGGGATCTTGAAGGAATGCCAATGGAGCCTCCACTTTAAGTACTTCTTGTGAGAGCAATGCAAAGCACAAGCCATCTGCAAGTGTCACTCAAGTGGCTCTCGGATTGTTGCAATATGTTTCCATGAGAGAAAGAGGGAAAGGAAAGGTGGGAGAAGAGAGGGAGAAGGGAAGGAGAAGAGGAGAATGAATGGGGATGGAGTGGCAAACACAAAGCTACAAAGGAAACAAGAGAACACCCAAAAACACTCTTGGAAGAGAAGAGGGATCTTGTATTCCAAACTTGTGTATCTAACAATGAAGGCCAAATTCAACCACTTGGCCTTTTATCAATGTCACCTTTTGAAGAGAGGTCCAACCCTATTCCTTTTATACCACTCTCTTTCCTCATTATTTTACAACCAACTTGGGCCTATTTGGCTCCAAGGCACAATCCTAGCTCTATGGACTTGCCATTATACACCATCAAATGACATCACTAACCAATGGTGGTAGATTGTTAACCAATCAGTTAGCATGCCCTCTTTCTTGATCTCAATCCAATCCTTTGGATTGTGCAATGTTCATGGGTGTTGGGGTGTTGTCAAGGGTCCTGCAAAGTAGTATTTCTTGTGCATTGGGCTGAATATGTTTTTGCTATATTGTAGTAGAGGAATGTAGTGCATCCTTGGGATGTAATTGTTGCTGGAAGTATGAATGAGTGATTTTTTTAAAGCTTGCACCTCAGGGTTTGAGTGAGCCAAGTTGAGTACTTGTGACCATTCAAAGAAGGAAGAAGAAAAAGAAAACAAAAATCTAAGGGGTAAGTTATTAAGAAAAAGTTATTAGCAAGGGTGTTGTAAGATCTTAGTGGTGTTAGTGTTAGCAAGGTAAGTATAGTGTATCCTCATGCTCCTCCTTAAGTTCCATTTTTTATTTGAGTGGAACTTTTATTGGTTTCTCATCGGACTATGTCTTTGACTGGCCATGCTTGTAAGTCCAAAGTTTTGCATGACATTTTTCCTTGTTTCTCTACTTTGAAATTCTTTTAAAATCCATTTTATGGATTATATTTTGTTGAGGGCTTTGCTTGGAATTATTTGAGCCCAATAAGGTTGTGGCACCACTGTAGCTTTATTTTGTCTGAGTCATCAAATTGAGAGGAGTCTGATAATATGCCATATAGACCCCTAAAATTAGGACTATGACTGAAGAGATTTATTGCATTTTGGGTTCTAGGAAAGTCCTCTAGGTTAAAACTAATATGACATTGGAAGTCCTCTAAGTTAAGTGGGTACTAGGGTTAAGTATAAAAAAGAATAATAATAAAGACGAATAAAAAGAGGAGGGAGAGTTAGAGCTAGATAATGAAGGGTGGGTTAGTAAATGAAAGAGAAAATAAATCTTTGAGGATCACAAGAATCTCATCCAAACCCATTTTCATTGCATCAAATTCACCCTGCAATCAAACTCATCCCGTAGAGTTTTTGGTGTAGGACTATTTATTGTCCCTTATGTGTTTGGGATACCTGGGGTTGATGTGTCTTTGACTAGCCCCAAACCCTTGCTCATGAGGAGCTTCCTCCATGGTAGCAAAGTGTTGTGAAGGGGTCAAGTATCTTTTGCACAGTAGGTTCTTGTGGATCTACTCCATTTTTATGAGTAGGTTCTTATGGGTCTATTGCTATGGAGTTGACTAAGTGTCATATTAAAGGAGTGGGTTTGTATTTCTTTGTGGGAAAACTGATGAAGGCCTTCAACTAGCATTGCCTTGCCCTTTGTGGGAGCTTGCAGTAGGCTCTTGTGTTGCTACTCCCTTTTTAGGAGTAAGTTCTTGTGTAGCTACTGCCATTGAATGCTTCGTTGTTGGTTTTGTAGACTCAAACCTTTTAGGTCTCTCCTCTTATTATTGTGGCTCTAGAGGGATGAAGCTGAACGTGATACATGGTGAGCTACCATGTTGATGATCCACATTGCCATTGTAAGATCCTTGAGCTTGTAGTATTCCTTCCTAATCCCATCTTTATGGTGCCTTTCTTGTTGGTGGGGTTCTTCTAGATGTTGGGAGGTGGAAGCAGATGTTGATGCAGATACTTGAATGTTGGTCCTTTTGGTAGTGATGGGCACACCTTGTTGGGGTGATCCATCACAAAACAGCTCTTTGTAAGTGTCTTGCATCCAGCTTTTACCAAGAATGGCAGCTTCCATTAAGGTACCTACAGCAGTTACAAAAACTTGCAAGGCACAATGTAATTGTCCATGGAAACATTGAGCATTAAAGAACCAATAACCTTAATTGAGGTACCTTCTATGGATTGAATTTCAAAATCACAAACTTGAAGGAGTACCTAGCCAAGATGTTTTAATGTTTCCCAAGAGATGAGATTAGTGTTTGCTCAACAATCTACTATGGCTTGTATTTGTTAGGTTGCACCTGCATATGTTAGCTCTACCCAAAGTCGAGATGGAGTAATATCTATCTCATTAGGATCAATGGCATTGTCAATTCCTAGTTCAATTTGATTAGGTAGTACCATTATTATGGTGTAAAAAGGTGTAATGTGGTAGGTTTATCATTGTCCAAGTGCATAAATTGAGTTTCTTTAGCATTTGGTGGATCTGTAATAGCAAGTGTATGCATCCAATTTAGTGAGGTACAATGGTAAATCCACAAGAGAGGAAGGGGAAGAAGAGAGAGGAGAGGAAATGAGAGGAGGGACAGGGGAGTGGAGTCAATACACAAAGAAAGGTGAAGGGGGGTGAGTATTAATTAAGGCAAGTGCATGAAGAACATAAGACACAACTCTTGAAATGAAGAGAATGCTTGTATTCCTCAAAACTTGCATACAGCAGCTAAAGATAAAAGTTAACATAGCACCTTTTGAAGGGAGTGCCAACTCTCTTCTTTTCTTCTCTTCCTACCCTCTCTATTCTATTGTTCCTAGTTTACAACCCTCTTTGGATGATATGGCTCCAAGGCAATTCCTAACTAAATCCTTAAGTGCATAGTTACATAGCACATGGTTACATGATTACATAGAAAGGCATAAAATGTGCCAATATCAATCAAAGTGGTTGATAGAGAGAGAGAGAGAGAGAGAGAGAGAGAGAGAGAGAGAGAGATGTAGGCTTGTGTAGTCTCAACGATGACTCACATGTCATGGGGATCTTAAAGGAATGCCAATGGAGCCACCACTCCAAGCTACTCTTTGTGAGAGCAATGCAAAGAATGAGCCATCCACATGTGTCACTCAAGCGGCTCCCGAATTGTTACAATGTGTTTCCATGAGAGAAAGAGGGAAGGGGGAGAAGGGAGAAGAGAGGAGAAGGGAGGGAGAAGGAGAAGGGAAAAGGAGAGTGAAGGGGGATGGAGTGGCAAACACAAAGGCACTACGAGGGAAACAAGAGAACACCCAAAGGCACTCTTGGAAGAGAAGAGGGAGCTTGTATTCCAAACTTGTGCATACAACAATGAAGACCAAAGTCAACCACTTGGCCTTTTATACATGTCACCTTTTGAAGGGAGGTCTAACCCTAATCTCTATATACCACTCTCTTCTCATTCTTTTACCATCCTCTTGGGTCCATGTAGCTCCAAGACACAATCCTAGCTCTACGGACTTGCCACTGTCCAAATCACATCACTTACCAGCGGCACGGTGGAATATTGTTAACCAATCAGTTAGCAGGCCCCCCTTCTTGATCTTGATCCAGAGATCTTGATCCAGTCCTCTAGATCGTGCAACGTTCATGGGTGTTGGAGTGTTGTCAATGAAGATAATGCAAAGTAGTCTTTCATTTACACTAGGCTGAATTTCTTTTGGTTCATTGCAGCAGTAGAGGGAGGTAGTGGATCCTTGTTATGGAATGATTGTTGGAAGTATGGATGAGTGATTCTTCTAGAACTAGCACTTCAGGGTTTGAGTGAGCCGAGTTAAGTACTTGTGACCATTCAAAGATGGAATAAGAAAAAGCAAAAGAAAAATAGATAAGGGGTAAGTTATTAGGAAAAAGGTGTTAGTAGGGATTGATGTAATATCCTAGTGGTGTTAGTGTTAGCAAAATAAGTAAAGTGCATTCTCGTGCTTCTCTTAAGTCCCATATTTGATTTGAGTGGGACTTCTAATGGATTCTCATCAGACTATGTATTTGACATGCCATGTTTGAATGTCCGAAGTTGTGTATGACATTTTATCTTGCTTCTCTGCATTGAAGTTCCTTTAAAATCCATTTTATGGATTATATTTAATTGAGGGATTTTCTTGGAAGTATTTGAGCCCAACAAGGCTATGGAATCATCTAGATCTTTATTTGTCTGAGTCATCAAATCAATAGGAGTTTGATAATACACCATACAAACCCCTAAAATGAGGACTATGGCTGAAGAGGTTTATAGAAGGGGGATTCTAAGAAAGGCTTCTAAGCTAGATCTAAAAGAAAAGAAAAATAAAGAAAAGAGGATGAGTAGAAGTTAGATAGTTAATGGTGATTTTAGTAAAGGAATGTGAAAAATGCTTTGAGGGTCGCAAGAAACTCATCCAGACCCATATTGGTGTAACTACCTTGACCCTGGAGTTGAATGCATTCTCAAGAGCTACTTGTGGAGAACCACTTGTTGTTCCATGTGTAAACTCAAATTCAAGATGATGACTTAAGCATAAGTCAGTGCCCTATTCTTTTTTGGCTCTACTAATGGGATTTGTTGTTGATGCTGATTGGTGTATTGACTTTCCATAGTGTTTGTAGCTTATCTTCCCGACCAAGGAGCCCTTGGGCTGATGTAGTTGTGATTTGCTGAGTGTGTTGTTTTGAGGACGTGAAGAGGACTGACTGCCTATTTTCACCTAGGACTTCCACATGTTATAACTTTATTGCTCTTTATGTACACACCTAGACCTAGCACTTGGAACTGAGTTCCTATTCACCTAAATGGCCTTAGTACCTATGAGTACATCAGAAGGTGAGGGCAGTGACATATTGACCAATTGTGACCCAGACCTAGCAATAACATCATTTTGTAGACCACCAAATTTATGAATTGTATAGCTATTCAGAACCTCATGCAAGTCTGATAATCACTTCAAACGAGAGTCACTAAGACATTGCTAGAGATCTTTTTTGATGAGCAGTTGTCATCTCGTTGTTGGCAACAATGTTGCTAGAAGTTCTTTGAGATCCTTGATTGCAGCAGTAGGTTCTTGTGGAGCTACTCCATTTTTAGGAGCAGGTTCTTGTGGATCTACTATTGGCATGTTTCTTGTTGTCAGTGTTGCACCATTGAACATTGTGATCTCCCACATGTACCACTTCTATGATACTCATCGTAATAAAGTGATATATGTTCTATGTATCAAATGTGAGTAGGATCACAATGTCTCAGAGATCTTTTGCTTTTGTTGAGCCCAAGTTTCAGTTGAGAAATTTATTAGGAATGAAGATAATTTGTTGTTCACGTTGGAACATTCTTGTGGGACTTCCGTTGTGATGGGCATTACTGGTGTGGCCGATTCTTGCATAGCTTCCCTAATGATAGATGCCAAATTTCTCAATATAAGGAAGGTTCTTGTGTGGCTTCCAACATGGATTTAGCTTCTGTCTTGCAAGTGGTTGTGTTACTGTCTCTTTTTTCAAGACATGTTCTTGTGTTACTACCAGTTGCCTTGAAGATGAATTGACATGCCTTTTGATAGACTTGTGGTTGAGTGGGATCTTGTGTTATTGTCTCCCTTTTTGAGACAGGTTCTTGTGTAACTACTCAAGAAGAGGTAGATGAATTCCTTTGTGTATGATCCTCCTACATTGGTGCTTTTCCTTTATCCTTGCAAGCAGGTTCTCATTGTTCTTGGCATCTTTGCAGAGCAGGTCCTTGTGTGACTACTACAGGTGCATCTACACTCATTGATGCTTTTCTATTGATAGATTTAGGACTCCTCTTCTACTTTTTTGATGGAGATGGTATACATTTAGGCTTAGGGAAAGCATGGATGGGTTGTAGATTGTTCTGGCAGCTTGGGTACTGTGACATGAAGTTGGGGGTAATAAAATTCACGCACCTCTGTACTTCCTACTACTTTTAAATTGAGTGATAGAGATATTCATCACTGGGAAGGGGACATTAAAAAGAAGCTTTTATACCAAGAGACCACCCAATACTATCCTCCCTTAGATGAGAATGAAGATGGTAACATCCCAAGTGATGTTGTACTCAAGCATAGGGAGAAGGAAAGGATCAGCGGAGGCCATAATCTCAGCAAGCCAGTCTACACCAAAGAGAAGAGCAATACGTTGTTGAAAGAAGATCTTACAGCTCAACACGACATGAACTGATATATATCGAGGAGTTTGAAGGAGATTATTATGTCAGAGGGATAGGTTCCGAGGAAACATTGCACCTCCTTCATAGATACCTTTACAATTACCTCAAAACACTCTCCAAAATATCATAAGACACAGAGACACATAACTTTCAATAGAGACATGATATCAAATATTCAAACACATATTGAGATTCCCTTGAAGTGATCTTCAATTTCATATAAGTTTCATAAGAAATAGAGAAGCAGTCGGAAAGATATGGGCAGTTTACTAGACAGGGGTAAAAACTGTCTGAAAAAGAAATGGTCACGCATAGAGAGTCACAACTTTCTAGTTTGACATCCAATACAATAACTCGAGACATAAGATGATGCTCCTTAAAAAGACTTTCCGCTGATATAAGTTTTGTCCAAATCGGACCATCGAGCGAAAAGTTATGAGCAAAATACTGACAGGGGGTAAAATTGTCATGAACAACACCTACTTCTTCTACTGGTGTCAACTTGGGAGAATACTAGCTCCATGCTTAGACTTCATCAACGATCCAAGTCCCATAGAGGTTGACTAGGAGGGAAGAAAGAGCCCCCTTTGTGGCTTCGGAAATAGATAAACCATGTATGCACAATGAGCAGCCGAATAGACAACACTTCTGAGCACTTTGGAAGAGAAAGCAATGGAAAAAAGGGAAGACACACTCAAGAGAGAGAACCTGAAATGACCTTCATTACCAATAGAGTGAGACTCCACTGACTCCACTCTAATGCAACTCAAAATACTATAGACACAAGGGAGAAGAAGAGTTTACATACGTATAAGAGGGAGCAGAATCTCCAAGACTACTCATAGAGAGAGAATGAGAACTAGAGAGAGATGGACTCAAGAGTCTACATAAGAGAATATCTACAAGAGGGAGAGAAGGCTCATGGAAGAGGCTTGAGGAGACTAGAGCTATAGCAACATGAGGCCTAATGGTTGAAGAGATGTTGAACAAGGGAGAGGAGGGCTCCTTTTATAGAGATTTTATCACCGTCCTTCACCCATTTACAATTGCTGCCTATAGATTCCTTTCCCCATCAATCACATAAGCCCGTATGTCACCATCCATGTCCTTTTTGGCTACTCTCACCATGTGTCCCATCAAAAGATGCTCAAGACTCTTAAAATATTCAGAAAGTCAAGAGTCTCCCTACATGGAGCCCATAGGGACCCTCTCTTTTCCATATGTCCACATCCTCCTTAAACACATAGGAATTCTAGAAGGATTCCTCTTGACTCCACACTCCTCCACATGCCTTCCACACACTTGGCATGTGATCTCTCTTATATTATTGGAACACATGGACATGAGTCCACCTCTTTATATGACTCACTCTTCCTATTTTCTAAAAACCCCATAATATCCCATACACAAATAACTCTCACCCCATACCAAGGTATTTATCATTCATACACATGGTATTTACAATGATCCATTCCACTCATCCTCTCAATCCCATACAATAGAAATAAGTGAGAGACACTAGGCTATCACTTGATACTCAAACTCTTATCAAACATAGAAGAAAACAATACCAATTCCAAATAAAAAATATCAATTTTTGGCATCACATCTTTGCCCCCCCAGCAGATCCTCTCTAGTGACAACGAGGGTCTGTTGGCCCTCAAGGTGGTCGAGCATAGGAGAATTTAAGGCGATACTCATTGATGCGTCTGGGTATCACCATGCCATCAACATCCTCAAGTTGATAGGTTCCATTCATGACCTTTTTTTTGACTCGATATGGTCCCTCCCATTGGTCGATAAACTTTATGTCTAGCTGCTTGTCCAGATGGCTATCAAATCTCATGACCAAATCTCCTTCTACAATATCTTTCTTCTTACATAATTTGGTGTCAAAATGGGCCTTGCGCCTTTTTTTGAGAAGCTTCCAAGTTTTGTAAGGCCTGTAATCTGCATTCATCCAAGGCTTCTAGCTGTACCAAGCATTGAGCATAGGCATCCTCCTGTCCTTCTTTTCTTGCAACAGCAGTGCGAAGACTATGTATCTCCAATTCAATGGGCAAAATGGCTTCTATTCCATACACTAGTTGGAATGGTGTAAACCCAAGAGCTAGCTTGTGTGTGGTTCTATAAGCCCATAAAACTTCTACCAAATGCCTATCCCAATGCCTTTTCTTGGTGTCTACAAGCTTCTCATTGAATTGCACAACAATCCATTTGTTTTTAGCCAAGCCTAATTTATCTTTAGCTTATGCACCAGATCTTCAATTAGTTCGTTTCTAAAAGAGGTTCCTCCATCAGTGAGAATTTCTAAAGGACAACCAAAGCGTGAACAAATTTGATCAAAGAAAATTTTTGCAACTATGCTTGCCTTGCTATTGGCTATGGCCTTAGCCTCTGCCCACTGAGTTGCATAATTTGTGGCTACCAATAAATAATGCTTGCCCTGAGATGAGCGAGGGAGTGGTCCCACAAAGTCCAACCCCCACCTCTCAAATGGTCCATATGCTGGAATAGGCTTCAAGGGCCCAGGAATCAACTGTTGCCTTCCAAACTTTTGGCATACTTTACAACTTTGACACCATTCATATACATCCTTATGGAGGCATGGCCAAAAGTAACTTGCATTAAGAATTCTCCTAGCTGTGCTTGCTAAAACAAAATGACCGGAGCATTCATGACACATTTCTAGAATTCTCCTAATCTCCATGGGATGGACCACCCAACGAAGCACCTTATCTTTTCCCAATTTATAAAGAATGTCATCAACAATAGTATAGGGACAAGCCTTCCTTACCAATCTCTGCTTCTATTGTGGAGTTAACCCTCGAGGAAACATGCCTTCTTCTACATATTGCTGAACATCTTGTAGTTCTGGCCATCCAGTGTCTACCAAATAAACCAACCCCTGGTCTTGTACTACAATGGCTTGAGTAGCCAACTCATCTGCCTTTTGATTTTCTTTTTTGTTTATATGAACAAACTTGCAAAAATCAGACTGACTACATAGTGCCATAGCCTTTTGATTAAGCTCCTTCAAATGAGGACTTCTTATCTTGTAATGCCCTTGCATTTGCTTTATAATAAGCTGAGAATCTCCTCTTACTTCCAATTTTTTAACTTGACTTTGAAGACAACCCTCCAAAGCATTATACTCAGCTGCATTGTTAGTTGTGATACCTGGAAGCTCTTGTCCTCTTGCCCACACCTCTTGACCTTTAGAATTCATCAAGACTATCCTCCCAGCTCCTTGTTGGCATGAAGCACTAAAAGCCCCATCAAAATACAAGACAAAAGCTGTTGGTGGTGTCTCCATGTCATCATAATGTCCTCCTTATATTTCTTTTCTTCGCTTAGATACTCCCTTCCTATGAGCAAATCTGCCATAGTGGACCTAGTGGTATTTTTAGTGAATGACGAAAGAGAAAGAGAAATCTTGAAGATTTGACAACCATTTTGCAAATCTCCCCCCAGTTTTAGGCTTGTGAACTAGATATGCTAATACAGATTGAGAGGTAAGGAAGAAAAATGGCCGAGGTAATAAATAGGAACAAAACTTTCTGACTGAAAAAACCAAAGAGAGGGCTTGCTGCTCCATTTGTTCATACCTTGTTTCCACCTCTATAAGTTGTCATCTAGCATAATAGATGGGTTGCATTCTACCTGCCTCTTCTTTTTGTATAGCAATATTGCACCAACTGAATGCAAAGATACACTTGGATTTACATAAAAGTCTTGAGACCAATCAGGAGGCTTCAATATTGGGCCCTTACTCATGGCCTCCTTAAGTTGCTGAAAAGACTCTTGTTGCTCCACACCCCATTGGAAAGAAACTCCTTTTCTTGTCAACAAGTTCATGGGATGCACTATCTCTGTGAAATCATCATAAAAGCATTGATAATACTTGCTTTTTCCTAGAATTCTATGAACACCAGTGACACTCTCAGGACTTGGCAATGCCATGATTGCTTGAAACCTTGCCAGGATCCATTTGCAGGCCTTCTTTAGACACAATATGCCCCAATAAGACTACTTTTGTTTGAGCGAAATGACACTTGCTAGGATTTAGACACCCTTTTGCTTCATCATAGCTAAGGCCATTTTTAACTTCTGCATGTGATCTATGCACCGAGAATAAATGCAAAAATCATCCAAAAACACCCTTATGAACTTTCCCAAGTAAGGCTCTAGCACTTGACTCATGAAGCTTTGAAATGTAGCTAGTGCATTGGTCAACCCAAAGGGCATCACTCTATAAGAAAAAACTCCCCAAGGTGTGGCAAATGATGTTTTCTTTTGATCTTCCTCCTGAATATGAATTTGAAAGTACCCAGAATACCCATCACATATAGAATACATCTCATGACCTGCTACTTGGTCTAGTATTTCATCTTGGAATGGCAAAGAAAAATGATCCCTCTTAGTGCATGCATTCAAAGGACGAAAGTCCACACAAACCCGCCACTTATTTCCTTTCTTTGGTGTGACAACTACAGGAGATATCCATTCTAAATCATCAATAGGAAAGATGAATCTCACCTCAAGTAGTTGTGTTACCTCTTTCTTTAGTGCCTCAGCTTGGATCACCCCCAATCGCCTTAAGCGTTGCACAACTGGCTTGCTTTCTAGCTTCAACTCAATCTTGTGCTCCACAAGAGAGATTGGTTGGACCTATGAATAGCTTGTTGCAAAGAGACATGGAAAATCGTCTAACATATCCAAGTACTGGAGCTTCTCACTACTTGATAGAGAATCACCAAGAAGCTCTTCATTGCATTGGCATCGTTTAGTGTGCTCCACATCCTCCACATGAAGTGTCTCTATAGGATCTTCTTGTACCACCACCTTGTTCCCTCCTGACTCCATCCCGATCAGCACCAAGACAAAGACCAAAGGCCACTCCTTCCACCTCACCCTCTAAGCTGGACTCCTCGGAGCTACACCCTGTCTCTTTTTTTTCATCGGTTAAGTCAAAGGTCAAACTCTTTGATGTTGAAGACTCCTCCTTAACAACTTCCTTTTTGTGACTTCTGATGTTGTAGCACACCTTCTTATCGTTTCCCCACAAAATCAATTCTCTAGTATCCCACTTTTGAATAGCCTTCACCTTGCGTAGCCAAGGCCTTCCCAAAATCAATGGATAGGCACATGCATCTGGCTTAGTAGGGATCACCTAAAAAGTAGTCGGCACAGAAATTCCACATACATCCACTTCTAGATTCTTCACAACTTCTACAGTCTTTAGCCTAGTGTTGTCAGCCAATTTGATGCGATAAGGAGAGGTAGTACTAGAGTATATTAATTCAGCATCTATCATGGTTGTCTCACTCATGACATTAATCGATGCACCTCCATCAATGCAAACATTAGAAATCACTTGACCATCAATGATCACATCAACCATAGGTACATCATCACCAACATCTATATCTACCTTTTTAATAATAGGGACGGCACTTTTCTTCTTTTTCTTCTTTGACACTCGTTGGCTTGCTAGCTTTCCCCATTCTTTCCATAGTTTTGGAGACAAAGCAAGTAATTGACCAAAGGTGATATGAGCTTCCTTTTCTTTAAGGTCAGACAACAAGTCATAGCTTCCAATGCCTTGTCCTAAAGGAAAGTCTGACTAGCTAATTCTCCTTCTGAATGCCCTCTTTTTCTTAATACGGCATTCCTCTTCGTGATGTTTCTCATCTCCTTCTTCCTTGCTTTCTTTTTCTTCTTTTGCTTTACCACACCCCCGTTTAGCCACCATCATTACCTCTCTTTCCTCATCCCTTGAAGAAGCTTCTAACAAGGATACTTGTTTTTCTTCTTTCTTTTTCAATCTAGGACACTCAAGCTAATAGTGACCTTTTTCATTACATTCATAGCAAGTGACCCCACTCTTATCTCGAGGCCTATCTTCACTCTTTAGTGCTCTAGGTTGTCATGCATTAATCGAATGCAATTTCAAATCAGCAAACTCTGCCATCAATTTAGAGATATTATGATCTAACTTAGAGGATTTTGGTACCTGAGGAGTGCCCATTACCTCCACCTTAGAAGTTGAAGCTATTGAAGACACAAAAGAGGATTCGATCTTTAGAGAAGCTTCTTTCTTGGTCACAATGCGAAGTGCCTCCCCATATGTTGTTGGATCTTTACTCATTACTTTTGAGCAAATACGAGGCTCCAAAGCCATAACAAATTTGCTCATCTTTAAGTGCTCCATCCCTACGAGACTTTGAGGGGCCGATGCTACAGATACCATAGCTCACAAAGCCGCCCTTTCATACTTTGTGCATAAAGTTTCATATCAGATTGCCAACGTAGAGATCGTCTCACCCTCTCCTTGATAGAACCGGTCCAACTGCAACATCAAAGCATTTGGCAACTCCACTGCCCCAAATCTCTGCTTCATTGTAGCCACCACTTGGTCCCAGTCCTCCTTGGTAGAGTCTGACAAGGCCTCATGGCACACCTTCAAGGAAATCAGGCAAAATCTCTACCCAATCCTTCATGGACCATCTAGAAAGCCGGCATTCTCGAACAAAATCCTCAAGATAAGATTCCACATCTTCCCCTTGGGTCCCTGAAACACTAGAATCTTCACCATGATGAAACACAAAAAGGAAACACCAAGATCCAGATAATATCCTAAATAAGATCCCATAGAGCCTTAGTATACCAAGACCAACTTATTATGCATAACCACTTGTTGAAAACCCTCCACGATGTGATCCTCAATAAAATCTTCAAAAATAAGTGACCAACCAGCACCATGAAAACATTGTGTATACATGCATTCAAGAATCACCTTCTCACAATTGGAAGTGCATATAACAGCTTCAAGATATTGTACTCCTCATCATTTTCATAGCAAAAGAAATTGAAAGCATTGAGAATCACCACTCCACTATTATAGTCAAAAACTACCCAAAGACTCAACTCTTCTTCACACCAAGCTGCTAGTGCATGAAACAATCCCCAATCTATCATTGTGCCTGCTACCAGCGTTGTCGATCCACCAACATATTCAAGAGTGCAAACATAAAGGATACAATCATGATGACCGTGCGAATAGCTTGAGCATCACCTTCACAATCTTCTAGTTCTCTTAAATGGGCTGCAATCTCTTCTAATGGAGTTCTTCCAAGCATCTTCTTTATCACATCAGAAAACACATGCCTATACTAGGCATAACATAGACACCTTTACACAGCTCAAAACACTCTCCAAACTATCATAAGACACAGAGACCCATAACTTTTAGTAGAGACATAATATAAAATATTCAAACACATATCTAGATGCACCATGAAATGGGCTTTGCTCTGATGTAAGTTTTATAAGAAACAAAGAAGTGGTCAGAAAGATATGTGCAGTTTAGTGGACGGGGGTAAAAAACTATTTGAAAAAGAAACAGTCACACAAAGAGAGTCATCGATTTTTGGTTTGAAATCTAATACAATAACTGAAGCTATAGGATGATGCTCCTTGAAAAGAGCTTTGTGCTAATATAAGTTTCGTCCAAATAGGACACCGAGCAAAAAGTTATGAGCAAAATATTGATAGGGGGTCAAACTGTCATGAACAACACCTACTTCTTCTACTGGTGCCGACTTGGGAGAATACTACCTCCATGCTTAGACTTCATCAACGATCCAAGTCCCATAGAGGTCATCTAAGAGGGAAGGAAGAACTCCCTTTGTGGCTTGGGAAATAGATAAACCTTGTATGCGCAATGAGCGGCCGAATAGACAACACTTTTGAGCACTTTGGAAGAGAATAATGGAAAAAGGAAAGAGACACTCAGGAGAGAGAACCTGAAGTGACCTTCATTACCAATAGAGTGAAACCCCACTCCAATGCAACTCAAAATACAAACACAAGGGAGAAGAAGAGGTTTCATACGTATAAGAGGGAGCAGAAGCTCCAAGACTACTCATAGAGAGAGAATGAACTAGAGAGAGATGGACTCAAGAGTCTACATAAGAGAATATCTCTACAAGAGGGAGAGAAGTCTCATGGAAGAGGCTTGAGGAGACTAGAGCTACAGAAACATGAGGTCTAATGGTGGAAGAGATGTTGAAAAAGGGAGAGGAGGGCTCCTTTTATAGAGATTTTATCACCCTCCTTCACCCATTTACAATTGTTGCCTACAGTTGCCTTTCCTCATCAATCACATAAGCCCGTATGTCACCATCCATGTCCTTTTTGGCTACTCTCACCATGTGTCCCATCAAAAGATGCTCAAGACTCTTAAAATATTCAGAAAGTCAAGAGTCTCCCTACATGGAGCCCATAGGGACCCTCTCTTTTCCATATGTCCACATCCTCCTTAAACACATAGGAATTCTAGAAGGATTCCTCTTGACTCCACACTCCTCCACATGCCTTCCACACACTTGGCATGTGATCTCTCTTATATTATTGGAACACATGGACATGAGTCCACCTCTTTATATGACTCACTCTTCCTATTTTCTACCCATAATATCCCATACACAAATAACTCTCACCCCATACCAAGGTATTTATCATTCATACACATGGTATTTACAATGATCCATTCCACTCATCCTCTCAATCCCATACAATATCTTAGAATATAGAAATAAGTGAGAGCCGCTAGGCTATCACTTGATACTCAAACTCTTATCAAACATAAAAGAAAACAATACCAATGCCAAATAAAAAATATCAATTTTTGGCATCACAATACCCATATATAAGAGTTGCCAAGGTAATATCCCTGGGCCCCAAGTAGTCTTGTGGGAACCCATTGGTAATGTACCTTCCTTGTTGAATGGCGTCTTCTTCTTCTTTGATGTTGAGGTTTGTTGTTTACATGAGGGGGTGGCTGGCGATGGTGAGACTTAATGTTTAAAGGAGGCAGTGGCTTTATATGTTGAGGTTTCTTTGAAATACAAAAATATGATTCACCCTCAAAGTATCCTTGAGCCTTCAGTAGATCCTTTCGGACCCATCTTTGCTTGGTTGCCTTTTGTCTTTGTCTTCTTCCTTGGTGGCATCCTTGTTGACATGAGGAGGTGGAAGTAGTTACTAACGTTGATCCTTGGCTAGTGATTGGTCCATCTTGATGGGATAATTCATCACCAAATAACCCTTTGCAAGTGTCTTGAATCTAGCTTTTACTAAGAATGGTGGCTTCCATTAAGGTACCTACAGGAGCTACAAAAAACTTGCAAGGCACAATGTAATTATCCAAGGAAACATTCAACATTAAAGAACCAATAACCTTAATAGAGGTACCCTCTACGGAAAAATCACATACTTGAAGGCGTACACCTAGCCGAGTTGTTTTAATGTTTCCAAAAGATGAGGTTGTGGCTTGCTTGCCAATCTGCCATGGCTTGTATTCAACATGTTGCACCTGCTGATGTCAGCTCTACCCAAAGTTGAGATGAAGTCATATTTATCTCATTAGGATCAATGGCATTGTCAATTCCTAGTTGAATTTGATTAGGTAGTGCCACTCTTATGGTGTAAAAAGGTGTAATGGAGTTAAGTTTTTCATCATCAAGGTGCATCGTCTGAGTGCCCTTAGCAAGTGGTAGATCTATTGCCGCCAGTGTATGCATCCAATGAAGTGAGTCTTCTAGTTTTGGTAAAGGAGCACACCAAGGTTCATCAAGACTCTTCTCTTTGTCCTCTTTCTTATATTTTTTAACCAGATTTACTGGCACAGACCTATTGGTGGTATCTGATTCAGCTGCAAATAGATTTCTAGACCTAGTGTGAGCCTTCCATGTTTGGAGATCAACCCTCACAACTTGCTGATCTTTCCTTAGATAAATGTTATTGGAGCACCAATCATGGATCAATCCTACCATATGCAAGAAAGGTATCCCTAATATAGCCTCATACCAAGGGTTGTTTTGGAAATCCATTACAACAAGACACACTCAATATGTGAGACCAAAGGTTTTGATTTTAATGTCCTTGAGTACTCCTATGGGATCAGCCGTGCCTCCATCAGCTAATTTAACTACCAAGGAAGTACTCTCTCAGTTGGGACTTCCTCACTTTTCCCAACATTGTTTCGTGATGATGCTAACACCAGCTTCTCTGTCTAAGATTGCATTAGCTTTCTGATCAAGGAAGGAGATGGGTAACACTGCATTCATGTCATCACTCTCAAAGTATTGGCCTAGTTTGCTGACTGGCACCCTTGGAAGGTCTTGATCTTGATTGGAAGATTCAACATTCTCAGGATTTGTGGATTGGGGTGTCACTACTTGCCCATTCATCCAATCCAAGAGGTCTCTCCATAGAGTAGGATTACCCTATAACAATGTCGTGATGGGCATCTTGATCTCAGTGGACAGGAATGAGGCTAATCCTGCGATGTCTTGAGTACCTGTAATAGGTTCCTTGCCTATTGATTTTGACTCTTCTAAGCCATATAAGGACATGTTGTCATCCTCCTTTAGTTGTTACAAGGTGGGGTCTTCTTCAAACATCCATTGCATTAGGGTGGATCCCTCTGTTGAAGGGCATGACACACCTTCTTCATCTAGCCTTTTACGTATTTGCAAGGCTTTTGAGGCTCTAGTGTTTATCTCATGTCTTGGATGAATTGTATCAACACTCTTGCTTGCCTTGAGCCTCTGCTCACATTTCTCTTAGCACTTGCATACAAATTTATGTGCCTCAGTGAGGCCTTTCTTCCCCACCCATGGGTTGGGATATTCATGATGACCCTTAAGTGTTGTGGCTTGGCCATGGGTTGAAGCCATTTATCATTGCCTCACTTGCCTCATGCGGGTGCTTGTTGATGCTATTTGAAAAGGTACCACCAGAGGAGGAGGATGTTGCTAGGGAGGCCATCTTCATCCGACCCATCTTGGATGATGACCTTATTTTGTCCCTTCCCAATCTTTGTTGCACCCTTGGTGCTTACTCGTGTTGTTTCAGTTGCCACTCTAGGCTTCAACATGCTAGCTTTATCTCTTTTGGCTTGTTTGTGAAGTAATTTATTAAGATCCTTAGCTTGTAACCTCATGATTACATTCAAGGATATTGATGACACTTGGCCTCTCTCAATGCTTAACAAGTTAAGGCTTGTGGACATAGATGGCCTTCCCATTGAGAAATCCTTAAAAAGATGGTCCACACCACACCCAATGCACAATGACGGTGGTGGATTAGATGCTGGTGCACATGTGATTAGCTTATTAGATTGCCCCTTTTATGGACACTCATTAGCTGGGTGTGGCTCTTGACACATATGGCATTGAATGGGTTGTGCCTTGATCACGTTGTTCCTATCTCCCATTATTTGAGAAATCGGTGCCATTTGGTAGATCGGAATGTATTGGTAATTTTGTATAATGTAGTGACTTATAATGTTGGACCGATTTGCATTGTCACCATTTTGGGGATAGTTGTTTCCATTAAAGGTAGGTTTGGGGTCTCCCCAATCACTAGGTTACTCTTCTACCAATACTTGATTCAGGGGAGTAATTCGTGGTGGTGGTTGAGGTCCCAATACTAGCAAGGGTAATGGAATATTTTGAGCCCTAAATTGCCCTGACGTAGATCCTTGTATTGCCAATTATGCCTGATTGGATGGATCAGGCAGTACAGGCAATGGTAGATGCAGCCATTGTTGATACATGGGCTGAGGAATCACCCTAGGATAATGGCATTAGGATGTGTCATGATTTTCCCAATGAACACAATGGGCACAGTAGAGTGCTGGCCTAGCTCTAAGACGAGGGCATTCCTTAGTGGGATGATTTCCATTGCATACCCCACACCATATGTTGTCTCTTTGTGGAAATAGATGGGGTTTGCTAAGGGCATCTTTTGGTACTTCTATCTTCCATTGTTGGCTCAACTTTTTTAATAGATCCGTGGCCAACTCTTCCATGTTGTGCACCTTAGGTGTCATGCTTGCACCCCTAGCTACTTCTAAGGTTGAAGCCTTTATCGTTTGGGACATATCAGAGGAACTTATGGATTTATCCTCTTGGGTCTTCTCCCTTATGCTATCCCCTAAGTGTATCGCGTCTTACTGCATAGCTCAAACGATGTGGGACTCATAGCAAACAGATGATCATGCAACTTAGCATCTTGTAGCCCTATGAGGACGCATGGTAGAAGCTTCACATCACTCATCCTCTCATGGGGTTCACATCATGAGT
This sequence comes from Dipteris shenzhenensis, assembly GCF_047967505.1. Taxonomy (NCBI): domain Eukaryota; kingdom Viridiplantae; phylum Streptophyta; class Polypodiopsida; order Gleicheniales; family Dipteridaceae; genus Dipteris; species Dipteris shenzhenensis. Next base: position 14,836,368 of record NC_141602.1, on the reverse strand, counting down.
TTGGATGTTTAATCCTAGTGATGTAGTCTCTTAAGGACTCAATGTCCTTTTGTTTCACCTCATAAAGCTGGTTAAGTGGGCTCCACTTGGGACCACTGGGGGCAAACCCCCCAATGAAAGATCTACACAATGTGTCCCAATTTATTTTCTCCTCGGGGTTTAAGGCTCTAAACCATTGTCCAGCCTTGCCATTAAGACTCAAGCTAAAAGCATTAACATTGTCTAGATCCCAGATATCACCAAAGGTCTCACAGATTTGTTCAAATCTCTCAACATGGGAGATCGGGTCTCCTTCTCCTACAAACTAGTGATTAGCTTGGAGATTGTTATAGGCTTGCTCCTTGAGGGGTTGGTATTCCTTCCTAGAAACATTGGTGGTGGAGTGGTCGCCCTCCTTCCTAGCTCTTGCACTAGGATTCTCATAGCTTCATCTGTAAGGATCGTTTGCGATACAGGAGGAGGTTGTGGTATGGTGGGCCCTATCTTATACATTGGTGGTCTTGATGAAGGGTTCCATGGATTTGATGGCACGAGGTTGGGATGGAGGGATCCAGGCCCACTAGTGGGCATTTGCATTGTGAATTTGGTCAGGTTGGACTAGATGTCCTCTAGGGAGTGGTATGTTCCCTACAGGCATAGGCCTATAAGGGGCACTTGTTGGAAAGGGAATATCTCCCATGTTTTGTTGCCAAGGAGGCATCATAGGGGCTTTTGAGGTGGAGGGTCTTAATTGTGGGCCTTCAAGGTTACTCCTCTGCACCCTTTGCTCTAGATTTTGGGACCCTTGTGAGAATGTGGGTCCAACTCCATCCCCATAGAATTCTCTATCATCAAAGAATTGGTATGATGGGGATTGATTGCCATTAGGTATTATGAGACTTGGTTCCCTATGTATTGCTTCTGACATCGGTGGTTGGGCCAACACTTGAGTCTTGCTCTATCGTTGCCCTAGTCTACTCAGCGAATGGGTTCACCATTTCTGCGTGTGGGTCACTCAAACCAAACCTTCCTAGCATGTTTACAAATGAGTCCTGTATTTGAGATGTTGTGGAAGGAGTAGGTGATTTTGAGGATGTACTGAACTAGAGTTTGGAGCTATAAAGGCTCTAAGGTTGGGATTTTCACCCATCTCTCCGTAAAAGCTCATTGAATCTTCAGAGCTGGACAACTCAGCTAGGGACGGTGCATGGACTGAATGGGCACCAAGTATTGAGGATCCTAACTAGATAATTGTGAAACTTAGAATGTAGCTAGATAGAATGTTGTTTGAGGCACTATCTTCGTGCTCTAGGTCAACTCCCAAGATTCTTCTTGATCTCA